>NC_143399.1:56072416-56375446 GCF_052110815.1 Crocodylus siamensis
CCTCCCTGTCCTTGTACACATACAATAAGAAATAAAGCACTTCAAAAGAGTACCTCATTTAAAGAGACTATTTTGGGGTACTTCTGTTGCTTTTGAAACATTTCAACAGGCTTCTACATTTCTACAACTGGCCTTTATAACTTGTCAAAGGCATTTAAAATATTTCAATTGCTACTTTTTTCCACACCTAAAATGTATCTGGAGGGAGAAGGCACCATTTTGTACCATTTCTTGTCTGTATGGTATATCAGTCCTCCAAGATTGCACAATACATCACTGTTTCTTTCCCTTCCCCTTGGGTCTCACCCTGACTTGAATTGCTCCCAGCACATCGCTTCTGGCACTTGGAGTGTTCCCAGGAAATCCCCACACCCTTCCCACCATCAGAATTGAGATTTTATCTGTCACCCCTGATTGCTGCCAACCTATCAGCTTCTGGTTGATCAATTCCACTGAAGGGGCTGGGGTCTTTGATTTTCTGGTTCTAGCAGGTAAAGGGGGGTGTGCTTTTGGAGAGAAGAGATGGAGTGGCAGGAAAGCACTTGCTGACATTGGCTTCTCCCCCCACCAACCCCATGGGACAGAAGTGGAATGGAGCTGCAACCCCCATGAAATGAGGACTGAAGAATGATACTGACATTTGGCTCCACACCTCCATCTTGTGGGATAGCAGAGTCACAGGTTACCACAATTGTTGTTCACCTCACTGAAGAATACAGTGCTGCATGCAGCCATGGCACTTTTGAGGTATTCAAGCTAAAATGTATGGCAGGAGCAGTGTGTGTGGCTAGTGGTTGGAATGCTACTTTTTGTAAATGTTTCCAAGCCTGTTACACTTGAAAATGTTTCAAATATGATGTGTAATTGTACCCTTCAATTTACACTAGAAGAGGTTCTGGGCTACTGCATTTTACAGTATATAAAGCACTTCAAACAAGAACTATGTTTGAATTCTTTTCCTCTGACACATCAACCTCCCTGAATGTCTAGTGGGTATTAAATGTTAAACTCTCTGTCCATTAAAATGCAAAATGTGTTAGATACTTCAGATTTTGACACAAAGCCATCATGTCCTTTTATTCTTCTTTATAGCGTCGCACCTAAGGTATATACTCCATTTAGCAAAGTATATGCTGTGTAGGTACTTTATAAAAGTGAAGATTTTTCCTAATCAAACTAAATCAGAAGTTGGAATAGACTTGAAATCATTTAATTGGTGAACAGTGAAAGCACTTTAATGTTCTTTTAGCATGAAATCAATTCTTTATTGACATCTTTAAGCCACCTCACAGGTAGCTTGGTCTGGGGTGTTGTGCCATAGAACAGATAGATAGAAAGTGCTTTTGCATTTAACAGATTTAGGATGGAGTTCTAGTAACTTAGGCATTGACGTCCCCAAAACATATGCACAAGAATAACCAATACATTGAACCTATAAAACAAGTGTCATGCAAAGAAGCAATTAATGTAACGGTAGCCTTTGCAATGGTTCTAATCATTTGGCCCAAGTAACCTTCTTAAGGTACGTAATCTTACAGCTGTTGCAAAGGGTTTTAGTACTATACTACATATCTATCATGACATTAGTACCATACATATCTATTGTGACCAGCAATATAGGTCTGATTCCGGGTGCAGGGGCTGCAGCAGCTTCCAGTTGCCATGCAGTCACAATCATGATCATGCAGCTGCTGAGAGCAGCTTTTTTTTTTCACCCCTCCACCCCACCAAGTCAGCACCTGAGGCAGTTGTTTCATTCTCCCTGCCATAGTTATGCCACTGATCCTGGAAGTCTTGCTTTCTCTATTCACAACTCTGGAGAGTCATCATCATATACATGGAGTAGTTGGTTCAGATTACTAGTTACATGAGATCCATTCAAGTCTCCAGTTAGCAGGATTCAAAATAACAATAACAATAATAGTATCTTTCCCCCCAGCTTTTTGTCATTCTATTCAGGTGAAACAAGGTTTGAAATTACGTACAGTGGGGCCCAAATGTCCTCCTTTCTCCATGCTTCTAAGTTTTAATGAATTTCATTATTCTTTTTTAATTTACACAGTCTTGCAGAATAAAGATCCCCAAATCATTAACTAATTTGATATGTCTGAAATACCAATTCAATTCCCTAGTCCCTTGACAATCTTAGATATCTTGTTCAAACACCTCTTAACTTAGTTTCTTAATTAGATACACCTTGATGGATGGATTTTTGTACACTGGCCTCATAGGGAAGGAAATCAACCTAATTGTTATCACAATTCAGCAGGTTTAAGATTAAAAGTCTCTTTAAGAGCCAAATCACTAATCTCTAAGAAGAAACAAAACCAAGTTTTCATGTAGATCAGAGAAGGAACTGAGACTCAGTTTAAATAAGTATAACGACAAGTTATGATACAATGATGTTACATTTATAGGGCACTGAAACTGAGCAAAAAGTCCCTGATTTATAAAATGTGAAAGCTTTCACTTTGCACTTTTAGTTAGTAGATTGTACCAGATGAAGAGGCTGGGGCAGAATTATTGTTTAGAAGAAATCATAAGTTAATGATGAGCAAAAGTTGGTATAAAAAAGAAAAACTTACTTGTACTTCTGACTCTGGTTAGTTTACAAGGTGCAAACACATCCTGCCTTGTATTTGTACTTCTATGAAAACTCTAAGGAATCTCCTATGGAGTTCTCAAAAAGGTCTCATAATTTTTTAAGGAATTTAAAATGTGTCCTAAAAATCTCAGAATTTCATTCTTGGTGACACATTTTATAATCCTTACTTATATAACCCTCCCCCCATTAACTACATAAATGATTAATCCTTTAAGTAAAGGGGTATGTAACTCTTATGGCATGTCTACACGTGCATATTTAATGTGCTTTAGCCCAATTTCAGGAACATTAAGGGCATAGGTCTACACATGTGCGCCCCTGGTGCACCTTAAACTGGTTATTTAAAACTATACAAACCTAAATTATGATACTTGCATAAAGCAGGTATCAAATTTATGGGCTAATAGCTAAATCGCATTAGTGAACATTTAGGTGTGTTAATGCACATTAACACAGTGTGTGTCCATTGACTTGGAGACTAACTTTTGTCCCAAGTCAGTCTGCACACATTAATACACATTAGCAGGTGCGTGTTTAAACACACACCTAAATCACCTTACCTTAAAACTCATTAAGTTTAGGTGCACATAAAAGCAAGTGTAGACATGCCCTTAATGTACCAAGTTCCAACTTGAACCCCCAAATGAGGGATATCTAAAACTTCTTCAAGCCATAAACTTAACATGATTTTGGATTTATTCCAGCAGTGTAAACAAGTCTGACTGTCTCTCTAACCTCTTTCAGAATTCTTTATTTCTGAAGGAAATTGATTTTAGCAATAAAAATGAGAGCTCTCTGTACTGATGTAGAAAAAATAATAACTTTGAGACTCAAATGAAAGACATTTGATAGCTATACAGCAATATAGTAATGCTACAAGTAGGGCTTTTCTTGTATCTGATGCACACACAGAGCTACAAAGAGTTCAATATATCAAGAGAAAATACTTTTGTTTCCCTGTCCCCTTAAACTGAATAAGGACTCAAAAGGTTGTTTCTAGAAAACAATATGTAAGAAACTAAGGTCAAGTAAAGAAGTTATATTTAATTTGTGTTAAGTATACAGAAAGTGTTTTATAGCCATAACAGAACATAAAGAACTTCAGAATGATAGATCCCATTCTAAGTTAACCCTGGATGGATGTAGTATCAGAGTAAACCAGTTTATGTTAGAGGGCTTTAATGAACATCTATACCACATCCCACCCCAAGTTAAGGTAGGTCACATTCCCCCAGTATCCCAAGGGTAGCTTGTCACCCTCAGCTGGTGCTCATCTGCTCTAGGTGAGCACCAGTCCACCCCTATTGGTTGCCACACACAGGAGACAGAAAGGTCTGTCTGCTCCCTATGCAGATGGTTGGGAGTGATGGGAGTAGAGCCTCTACCTCCACTCCCACTATGGGGGCACTCCCACAGCTTGCTGGCTGGGGCTCTGTGGGGCACAGGCTGGGTCCTTGTGGGGGGGAGGCTCCCTTACCCCTCTGTTCCCAGTTCTCAGAGCAGTAAAATGTTGGGTCAGGCATCCCTATGTTGCAGCTTTTGGCTGCTGTTGTCAGGAGGCTCAGACAGGGGGGAAAGGGTTGGGGAGCACCTCTGCTCTGAGGACTCCCCACGGCTTGATGGCTGGGGGTCTTGGGGGGTGTTCTGGCTGAATCTGAAGGGCAGAGGGACTCCCTTCCCCCATGCCATATCCTCTTGACAGCTGCAATGAGGAGCTGCAGCATGGGGCTGTCTGCCTAGCTTTTTGCCACCATGGGAACTGCAACTGGGGGAAGGTAGCCCTCCTGCTGCAAGGACCTGTGCTGTCCCCCACGAGACCCCAGCCAGCAAGCTGTGGGGGGACATTCATGGTGGGTGGGCTTCCTTTGCCCCCAGCTGCAGGTCCCAACATGGCAAAATGTCAGGTTGGTCAGCCCCATGCTGCAGCTTCTGCCTGCAGCTGTCAAAAGGCTGGGGCAGGAGGGGAAGGGTCACATGGACCTGGCCCAGTCCTCCTGGCACTCCATCCAGAAACCTGTGGGGGAGCCCTCATGATGCAGGGGGCTCCCTTCCCTCCCCTCCCCACCTAAGCCTTCTTGTAGCCGCAGCCATAATCTGTAGCATAGGGATGCACGTCCTGGGTTTTTGTTGTACTGGGAACTGCAGCTGGCACAGGAGGTGGGGGGGAAGGGAGCCCACCTGTTGCATATACCAAGCCTGGCCCCCTCCAAATCCCCAACTAGCAAACTGTGGGAGGGCCTTCACAGTGGGGAGGTTCCCTTATCCCAACTTTTCATCCTCCAGCTGCCAGTGCTGACAGCTGCCTGCTCTTTTGGGGATAGGGCTGAGTAAAGGGCCATTCTGGCAGCCTCCTGGCAGGTGTGCAGGAACATCCCCAGGCTGCTGGCCTTGGTTAGGGCAGACAGGCTATGAGGCTCCCTGCACTGAATGGCAAATGTCTGTTGGGTTCACTTCTACACTAAGTTATAGTATTTTATGTAGGGTGACATTATGTCTTGGTTTAGCTGGGAGTCTCAGATTTCAGAGGCTGGTTCTGGCTGGCTGTTGAGAATTATAATGGGCTTCATGAAAATGTAGGGGCACGGGGTGCAGTTTGGCTGGGAGTCAGAGCACCTTGCAGGCTGGCAGACAGGCATTGCTGCCTACCTGGCATGCAGCCTCAACTCTGCCAACTTGTGAGAGTGTGGCAGAGCAAGGGTGTTAACAATTTTAAAATAGGGTGGAAGGGCGAAAAGAATTTAAACAGACCCTTGGGTCATTCCAAGCAATGTGAGAAGTTTATTGATTAATTGACAGAGCAGAAATACTGCAAGATTAGGGCTGAGGATAAGTGTAATCTTATGGGACAGGTCTTGACTGCTGCAAAGCAAAGCTGGCCATATTTAGTTTCCACAGAAGGGGGTTCCTGCAGGCAGTCTGTCAGGCAGGCAAATGGTCCAGCCAACAAACAGGCCAGTGGGCATCCCCTGCCCACCCCCGCCTCCACTATTTATACATGGCTGGTAAACATAGTCTTAATTTTCTAATAAATTACCCTTGATTGGTTTTATTTAAATTCCTTTGTTTCACTGAAACTTCCAGGACCAGATTAAATTAGATTTCTTATGGGCCAGGAAGGTACCAGTTAGTTAAATCTTATATCATTGAGAAAGTAGCAGGACAATAGGAAGGGCTTATCTCCTTTCTTCCCATGGTAGAATGCTGTTCTACCCCTGGCTAACAAGGCTGCCTTGTTCTTGGTGATTGTTTCCATTTAAACAGATGGACAGTTTTCTATGTACTGCTGACTAAACCAGCCATGGCATCTGCAAGTGCCCACATTATGGTATATCATGCAAGGACAGACTTCTGGCCTGCTGTTGCCCCTTAGCCCTGGGCCCTTTGAAAATGGCTAAGTGGCGCAGCAACATACTCATGGCTCATGTCTCACAGGCCTATGTATGGTTTACAGGGGCAATGTCTTGGATTTCCAGGATTTCCATATGCCTAGCTGTTAAGTAAAACATGAGAGAGAGTTTCCACCAGGGGCTTTTTGAATGTCTGTACTTAGCCTAAGAGTGCTTTTCCCCTACTTCCAACAATATTTACTTGTATTTTATCAACTCCACCTATGATAGCATGCAACTGGATGAACAAATGTAATTACAGATATACTGTAGAGAAGGATGAAGGAATTTGAATTTACAGGTATTTGAATACGGATTTTAACAAAATAAGGTTTATCTCAAGGGCTTTGAGGATATGGGACAATAATCTGGAGTTAAATTAACCGGAAAAATAAACCTTATATTTCCTATTGTCTTCTGTTTGTAAACATTAGTCAAAGTATTAAATAAGTTATTGGTTATGGATCTATAGTTTACAGATGCTGTTTAGGAAATTCTGTATTATGGAGTTTCTAGAACTTTCTGAAAAGAGTAATTTGTCTTCAGAAGTGGTGTGCCACATTATTCTGGACTTGGGCAGGGTAGCACATTAGAGACTAACTGATTCAGAGAGGAATAATTTTTCATAGGCAAGAGCCTATTTCATCATATGCTATGAGATTCACTGTATTCTTGAATGATTCCTCCTGTCTGCCTGGAAAGTACTAGCTGTTCAACTTTTTGATATCAGTACCTGCAGTCAGCAGGTTTCTTCAATGTAGCATTAAGTATAACTAAAATAAAAAAATAAAAAAAATACTTTAATGAGCAGGATGAATTGAAGAATTAGCCATTTGAAAATAAATAATCTTAACATCCAACTGGAGATGTATCAGTTTACCAACATAGAGACTTGATTTGCCATGAGCATGTGCATGCAATGAATTCTGAGTAGCTTTTTTTTGCAGGAGGGCTGCTCACAATGCATAAAGTAAAGCATATGCTTAAGTCTCTGAAGGAGTTTTGCTAAGTTCAGATATTGCTTTTATGGGTGAGCAGAACAGCTTATGATTATTTAAGTTTGTGTGAGCGCTATGCTTAGATGCTTAAATATTTTTTTTAAAATCAGATTGTATGATGTGAAATCTTATTACATCATATTTATGAACTTGTATCATGTCAGCTAGGTGCAACTCCACACAACTCCCAATGGAGAAGATCAGGAGGCGTTCCAGTTACCATAGCTTTTGTCATCCGGCAGGCCAGAATCAAGCTAGCCATGGTATCATTCCCTGTTGTTATCCTTGTTTTACATTGGTTCCACAATACTGCACAGCTATAACAGCATAAAACTGGAGTAATATTCTTGAGGAATTACTCATCAATTTGTCCTTATGCCTTATACTTTTATTCTGTCCAAACAATATTTTGTTTCTGAAAAATATGTGTTTTTTAATTATTGTTCTTCAAGATGGGACATGAATATTACGATGAAATTATATAAATCACTGTATCAACCTTCTTCCCTTCAACTCTTGAAGAAACCAGAATAATTCCTATTTATTTAAATTTTGCTTTATGTTACATGATTAGGTGTAACACCTTTTAAGTCAGGATGGGGAACCTCCGGGCCACTGTTCAGCGGGGTACTCTATTTCCCAGCTGCCTCTGCCCACATAGCTTGCGCCAGTCTCCATGGAGACCTCATCTGTGCCCGCAGCATGCATGGCACAGCAGGTCTGGAGTAGCAGGGAACGTGGAACAGGCGCAGCTTGCTCCAGAGCCGTGATCCATAGCCTGCATGCTCTGGGCAGGGGCACATATGCAGGGGATTGTAGCTCTGCCCCAGCTCCAGACAGGCTGTCACTGTTGCAAGGAGCCGGGGCAGAGCCACGATTCCCTGCATGCATGCCCCTGCCCAGAGCGTGCAGGCTACAGATCATGGATGTGCCCTGGCTCTGGAGCAAGCTGCCCCCATCCTATGTTCCCAGCAGATTTGGAGCATCCCCCTGCACAGCTCTGCTGTGGCACTGCTCAAATGGCTGAGGCAGGGGTGGAATATTGTTAGAAATGGAGTATTGTTAGAAATGCACAGCTTGCATCTTGCACCCAATAAGAAAGAAACACTGCCAAGGACTTTTTTTCCTTTCCCAGCCTTGCCACAGCTTTTCTTATGCTAAATCGCAGACTCTCCCCCGGCTTCTCCCTAGCCTTTCTCATACAGATTACAGAAGCTGGAATTCAACTGACTGTGTCCTTGAAAGGGGGGGAGTTTGAACTCTTGGTGACCTATAGTAGTCTCTGAGCATGCTTAATTAACTGATGCATATTTACCTCTCTGCCCTGCATACTTAAGTAGTTAATTATACTATACATGCGATGTATGTAGTGATGTAACCATATGTATGCTTGTATGAAACGGAAGTGAGCTGTAAAAGTTCCTGTTTCTACACACGTGCCCAGGAGGGAGGAGATAAATAAATACAGCCTGCAAAATTCCTTTGTTGGTTTGGAGTAATCTGAGTTCTTGACTCTGCTCTGACCCTATTTACAAATACACCTTTTGTGCCATCTAATGAGTGTGTGTCTGTGATTTCTGTGGCCTCCAGAGAAACGAACCACTTTATGCATCACAGGCAGGGACAGCTGGGAAATGGAGTCCCTGGCCAACCAGATCTGGCCTGTGGGCCGGACATTCCCCATCCCTGCTTTAAGTCACCAAGGGTGCAGACAGAACTGGCATTTTTTCATATGATCTGGCCCCTGAAAGCAGTCTACAGCTGTGACTTAACATAAGTGCAGATTGCTTCTAAAATGGCTGATTGTGCAAAAAATTAACCCTTGCCTAAACAGGTAAAAGATTAAGGCACTCTGCTTTTGAGTGGTCTAGGGAACTTGTGTTGCCTCAACAGTCAATTTTTCATGCAGAGGCAGGCCTGTCAGCAGAGAGGGAGGGAAGGATGCAGCAGCCTGGCCTGAGCTGGAAGAGGGGGTGAGTGGAGCCCCTATCTTCACAGCCCCCTCCACCTACCCTGACTGGGGTACTGGGGGGAGCTGGGCCAGGCCCCTGTGGCAAGGAGGCTCTGTTCTACTCTCCCCCCACCAGCTTGTGCCGCTCTCAAGCTGCTATTTGAGAGTGGCACAAGCAGCTGCTGGAGAAGCCTGGCCTGAACTGTAGGGTAGAAGGGGCATCAATATTCTGGTGGGGGGGCCTAGCTGGGGCACAAAGGTGTTATGATAGAGGGCTAGCTAGCAGGCAGCCCCCATACTGTATCATCTTCATGCCGCAACCAGCTCCAGTCACTGTCCACACACATGGTTTGGCACATGTAACTACTTTGCTGTAGGATAATACTTGTCCTGGACAATACTATCCTACAGAGGAGTTAGTTAATGTCATGCATCCTAATCCGGGCACATGTGTAGATAGTGACGCTTTACTGCAGGGCTAATTAATCGCTCTACAGTAAAGTGCACATATAGATGTACCCAGCTTGACCAAGCTGGGAAACAGAATATGTGGAAAGATTTTTTTTTTTGTCTGAGACAATCCAAAAAACAAAAGAAGAGAAAGAGCAAACTTTCAGACTTGCATACAAGGAAGGAAGCCCTGGAGTATGTTTCTTCAGTCCTGATGACCCTTGATTTCTCTGCCAAGATTTATTCAGCATAGTCTGTTTGGTAGGTGTCAATTCCTGCTACAAAATGAATGCGACAAAATGAAGTGGAAGACCATATTTAGGACCTGGCTAGTTTTGAGCATATACCATGTCCCATCTGGGTTTCTGACTAACCACTCTTGGAACTAATTTGTTAAAGTTCTAACACACCTTTCTGTACGTTGTTGACTTGAGAATAGCTTTCTCTTTTCTATGGCTTTAACATTTTGTTTGTATTTCCTGAGCTTTTCAGACTTTTTTCAAAGCCCATTTCAGTTGGTGGGAAGTCTCCCAATAATTCAATGGCCAGATTTACAGATGCCAACACTTTTAATACAGGGGTGGCCAACCCATAACATATATGTCACAGTGGTATGGAAAGCTCCTGTGTGTGGCACATGGCAGACTGAGAAGGGAGCAGGGAATAGTGTGACAAGGATCAATCAGGGGAAAGGTATGGGAGTGGTACTTGGTAAGAGTGGAGGGTTTTCCTTGAGTCATGCCATCCCAACAAGTTGGCTCAACATTTCTTTAATAATTGTAATTATTTAATATGGAAATTCATGTACCTAGGAGACAAAGAGGCTGGTTAGGGTAAATATAGCCTGATTTGTCAGATGGAATCCTTTCATTCTCTGCGTGCTTGCCCAAGGGTCACAAGAGTGAATATTTGTCTGTATAGATTTTATATTCAACATCTGTGGGTAGTCATAAAGTTTTCTCAGCATGAAGTCAGCTCAAGACCTTTTACCAGCTCCAGGTGTTGTTGTTGGCTTTGGTTTTTTTTGCCAGGAGTTAGGAATTAAAGGTTGGAGATGTTTTAAAGGGCAACTGGAACTACTGTTGATTTATTTATTTTGTACTCAGCTGTAGTCTGGACAAAATTATTTTCTATAGCTATTAATAACTAGCTGAATTATGAGCCCTATTCAGGGAGGATAGTTATGCAGCTGAGTCACTGAACTGTGACTCAGGTATAGATTAATTTCCCAGCTTTTTGTGTGACCTTGGGCATATAGCTTAATCTCTCTGGCCAGGATGTTCAAAGAGTGCTAAGCGAATTGAGTAAGACTGCATGAATAATTGATTTTTTGGTTCATTGACTGAATTGAAAAATCATTTTAAAATAGTTTTGGGTCAACCCAAAACAATTGTGGGGTTTGTTTTAGGGGTTTTGTTATGTTTTTTGCATAACAAAGCCAACCACAAAAGCAACCAAACAAAAAACTCATCATCATCATCATAACAAAAGGTGGAAAATATACAAGGCTAACTGAAACACCTGACCCTAAATTAAAATTTTCCTCTCTCCACTGTGTGTTGTCTATTTGGATTGCAAGCTATTACAAACAGGGACAGTCTATTACTAAGTCCTCTGTGTACATATATCACAGTGGGTACCAGATCTCATATGGGTCCTCAAGGCACTAATATAATACAAGTAATCAGTAATTTATATAGTTTCTGTCTTATGCGTGTACTGAATATGTCTAAGGGCCTGGTGGAAAAAAAATGATTTGCTCTGGGCTAAGCTTATAAATTGCAAAAGAAAATGGTTGAAAGGAAAAAAGTATTGCATACATAGCCTCGAGCTAAGTAGAATAAAGAATGAAATGCTTCGTAATGAGGTAAAACTACTGTGCAAAGACTATAATTAGGAATTCTAGCTATTTCATTTTAAAATGAGAAACTTAAAGAAGAAAGAAATGAAAGATAATGCATTTGATTAAAATCTAAAAAGTATTAAAAATTCTGCTGTTTGTTTAGGGTTTTTTCCCCTCTAAATAATGTTATAATTTCAGGATTTAATTTGAAGGGAGAAATAATGGAGTCACTGGGCTGATAATATTCAATACAATGTAGGAGGCCTGTGGGCTATCTGATAAAAGCTTTATCAGATCAGTCAGTTTTAGACAGAATGGAAGAAGTAAAGCTTTCATTATTCTTGTGCTAGGCAAAAATCTAATGGCAGGCAGTGAAATGAGAGAAAGATCTGTATAAAAGCGGTAAGCAAAGGACTGGGTTCTACCACCTTTGCTCATACTGCCCATTGATTTCTTTGGGAATACTTGTGAGATAAGGAATATCTTGTAAAAGCGAGCATGGCTCAATGTTCTTTAGAAGAGCCCAAGGCATCTTCTCTGAAGGGACTGGTAGAGTTAAAGCCAGAGCTCTCAGCTTGCTACAGTACCTATAGGATGAATGATCTATAGCAGGATTCAGAACAACCCGCTGCCTCTAAGGATCACCTTGGTGCAAAACCAGAAATAATCTGCAACATACTGGTTACAAATAGAAGTTGCAGAGAAGTTTACAGGTCTCTTTTGGGGCTACTTTGATTTAAAGTATAAAATTCACTTCTACCACTTCTGTTATCATGGCTCAGAAAATGAAGCAATTGGTGTGCTGTGTCATGTGAGATGCTGTAAACGACCGTGCCATTCACCAGAGCGCCTGATGCTTGCCGATTTATCAGATGTCACCATTGTCCATGGGAGTGATAGTCAAATGGTCGAGACAGGTTCCAGAGGGTCCTCAGTGGTTCTCGCCTGCCATGACGTCATTGACATAAATGTGTTTAGTAGGGAGGAAGATGTACATTCCATCCCACCTGGTCCCCTCCTTCAATCTTTCTATCTATCTTCCCATTTTGGTGCTCTGCCTCCCCTACACCTCACCTAGTGCCAACCAATGATGTTGTATCCCGGTCTTCTGGGTTTGGTCACGGTCTTGGTACACGTCTTGGCCATTCAAAATGGTAAGCCGTGTATGGATGTCAGTTCACTTCACTTGGCACTTGCCTCCATGGGGGACTGACTTAGCTTCTGTCTATCCCCAGGTTACCTGGTATCCCGATGTTGGCTCAATTCTTCTGGCTTGTTGTCAGAAGAACATGGACAGATGTCTCTCCTTCTCTCTGCAAGCTCTGAGAGAGTCCAGTCTGCCTGGAAGATGTCTGGAATCCTTGGGTCTGCTTCTGGTAAGTAATGTTGCCCTTCTGGGCTTATACTGTCTCTCAAAACCCCCTCTTAGGGCTGCCACAATTTGCCCTCTGTGGGGAGCAATTCAGCCCTGGGCTGCTGAGTGCCCACAGGGGAACTTACTTCCAGTCCCCTGGGCTTTCTGCTCATTAGGGGTTTTATCTCCGGTTCTATGGGCCGGCTGGCAAATTGGAGCCGGCACACAGCCATAAAGCATGACCACGCTGGTTTGGGAGCCGATCTTGGCTCCTCACAGCTTAGTTGTTCCTTTCAAGTTTTTTTTCGTCTGCCACGGTGCTTTCTTTTGCCATGACTCTGTGCCTCTTGCTCGCTTGGCTCGGTGTAGTCTCGCGCTGGCTCCGTGTGTCTCCGACCCCAGGTAAGTTCTGCTCTGGGGTTTTATGTTTATCACAGATGGCAACCTCAGCTAATGTAAATTAGCATAGCTCCTCCCATTACTGGGAGTCTCTCTCCAGGTCTTTGCGTGCCTAGAGAAAGTCCCTTTTAAATGTCAAAACTGCAGAGCCACTGGTATAGGACTTTATTCTCATAACCTGTTTCTACGTAGTCCTGACATCCAACTGAAGAATGAAATTTCAAACAGAAAAGTGTCATGAAAGTGGCAATGAACAGCTGTTCTGCTTTGAAGAGCATAGCCAAAATCAAACAAATGAAATAAAAGCAGGCATTTCTCATGTATTTCTGGCCATGGGGTGCACAGTTCATCTGGATATGAATTATACTTAGGGCCCTTTACAGCACCCGGGCTATGTAAAGGGGTGTCTCAGAGTAGTTGTAAAGTCATTTAATTAGAGAAAACAAAAACACCTGGATTTAGTGGGTGACAGACAGATTTGTAACTAATTGGTGGGGAAATCCAACTTGCTTAATAGGCTGGAATATGTGGTAAAGTTAACACACTTGTCTGAAGTGTCAGCAGTTCGAATGAAAACTTCCCATTAGAAAAATGCGGGAAATACTAGCTAAGAAAACAAGGCATTTATTTATTATTTTATTGCAGTAGTGCTTAGGAACTGTGATCATGGACCAGAGACCAATTATGATAGATAAAGTACAAACACAGAACCAAAAGACAGCTCCTGCCCCTGAGGTACAATCTAAGTAATCTAAATTACTGTAAATTGACTTACCTCCATTGATTTCAATTTCCACAAGCTAAAGATCTGACCCAGTGTGTTTAAACATGGGAACCTTTTACTGAACATGCAAAAATCAGTCCAGTTGATTTGCCCTTTCTGTTATTTGAAGTAGAAAAATGAAAATTTTTTTTAAACATACTTTCTGATGGGAAAACTATTGCTTATTGTGAACACTTTAGATTATTCTCTTGAGAGAAACTTAAATTCTTGCTTCTGCATTAATTTTTAATCCAGATGTTTCAGTGCTTAATTCTGAGTGGTTTGGGGTACTGTGGACTTCAATCCTTAACTGTGCAACAATACTTTTTATTCATAGTTCCGCAATGCTTATAATTGAACATGGACTTCCCCACATTTTGTGTGTTATCTGCAAACCTTGTTTAATCCTATTGCCAAATGGAGCACTTGCCAATATAGAGGATTAAGAAGGAAAGGGCTCCATTCCTATGTCACATTTCCCTCTTCTTTTTATAATAACTGCAATGTGATGCAGATAGGTGGGCAGGAGTGAGCAAAAGCTTGCCATCATCTGTCTCCAATATCCTGGCTACCACAAGTGATCCAAAATGGGAAGTGCTGTCATTTGCTTCTGTTGCAGATGAGCAACAAATTATTTCCCCAGAGCAGCAGAGAAACAAGAAATCAGAGGCATAACTAACCAGTTGTTCACCTTATGCAATGTCACCTCCCTCCTCCTCCCACCATACCCAAGGGGCAAGCAGGAAGACAGTGGAGGTGGGGAGGGAAGGAGATGGTGATCAGTTTTACCTGCCCCAGGGACTCATGGACCCCAGCTTCTGCTTCCACGTTGCTGTCTGCCTGCCTTGTGTGGTAGCCTCGAACGTGGCTGCTATTCCTGTAGTGCAGGACTACTACTGCCTGGCTGCTACTACCACAGCACAAAGCTGCTGCTGCTGCCGCCATGGGAAAGTGTCCCCAAGGAGCTGCCATTCTGGGACCTCAGTTAGCACTTAGGGCTAGTACCTCACTTACCCATCTGTAGTTACACTACTGAAAATAATTATTTTGGTTTTGCCAGACAGAGCCTGTGAAGAGTGATACTAGGATGATACAACTACTATGTCACCCTTTGTATAGGGTTGCATCTGAGGCTACTGACAACCTTAATAAACATTTTTTAGCACTCAGAAAGTTGTATTTGTGTTGTAACGCATGCACTTTAAAACTCGGACTGAGTTCCTGTACTATACTAAAAACCTAGTATATTTAGATATTTAAAATAAATATTCAGCTATTTATCAGACAGTTCTCCAAAATAAGGTATTGTAGTTTATAGGGAAAATATGAAAGAAGACATCCTTATGCTTTTAAAGTTCCATATATACATTTTAGAAATGAAGCTAGTTACATTTTAACACCTCTACAATAACATTTGCTATGACACAAGTAAATTAAAAAAAATGTCAAATGTAAAAAATCTGTCATTATCGTAGAAATAATTTAGAATAAAGTTGCAAAGAAACAAAAGCAACAAATAAGAGTCTTCTGTCAAACTTCCATTAAAAAGTCATTGAGTCTAGGTACCTACTTGCATTTGTAACATTCAGACTATCCACCCAACTATAAAGCAGTTCTGTTCCCAGCCTGTACAAATTTGTGAGTTTTTTTGTGAAAATAAGATCTGGCATCCCTTGGTGTTTCCTCATCTTCTTGCAAATTCTGGGATCCTGCCCCATTTTTAAGGCTGTAGAGGACAGTAAAAAATGTTCTGCTAATGAAAAAAAAAACCCCAAGCCCCCCAAACAAAAAACCCTAGACATTTGGAACAGCTGAAAAGAAAAGGCTATACCAGGAATACAGGTATAGCTTAGTTATGAATCTCTCAGTGTTTGCAGTATTGGTAAAATATGGCTCATATCTGTCACTTAGGAAGTATCATACAGTCCTATGGGGAAAATATAATTCAGGTGCTGTATGGTCTATTTTTATTTTTCTTTATATAGAGAAATAGTACAGATATATATCATGTCAAAGGTCCAATATAATATCCCAGTACATATTACTGTTGTCAGAGGGATTATAAATTGGATTGTTTCAATTATCTAGGCTCTAGCAAGAATAATACTGAAGTTACTGAAGTCTTTGGAGATCTGTGGGAGGCTTATTATGGCTTACTGAATGACAGCATCATAGGTGAAGAGTTGGCCAGATCTGAAGTATTTTAACACCTACAGAAATTAGGCCTCCACTTTTCCAGAGGGAACAGTTATTGCAAACCCTGGATCCATTGTTCTTTCCTGGCTGTGCAAAGCACTGCTGATGTAAATTAGATGTGAAGGTGTTTCCCTCCTCTTAATATTACAATTAATGTAGATAGGCCTATAGCCTGCTAAAATAAGGTTAGTGTGCAGCATGAACACACAGATTATGAGAACATCTTCAACAATTTAAACCATTTAAGGAAACAATTGCAAAGAAACACAAAGAAGCTGAGGCTTCAGAGATAATCACAATACTCATTTTGTATGCTATTCTCTTAACTAAGCAATCTATTTTCTTTGTGTAAAACACAGCTGTATACTGGCAGCTCAAAATTGAAAATCAATAAGAAGAGGGGATTTATTTATCTGTTTTTGTTTGGCTTTTTGAGAACATTAATAAGTGCAATTTTATACTGTGATTTCAAGAGGTACAACACAGAATCTGTAGCTTCTTCTGGGCCCTCACAATTTTTTAATGGCCCTTTATAGATACTGATGCTTTGTCCTTCCCAGATAGCCTATTCCTATCAGCTTCAACCTACTCTTACCAGGGTTGAAAAGAAATCCTGTGTCCGATGAATTCTCCCATGGTTATATCTAGCCCTGTGGACTGGCTCAAACTCATCTGGCCATGTGGACTGTGTGAATGGCACGGGCTAATCCACTTGCCAGATCCAGCATGTGGGGCTAGCCCAGTGTGGGTACTGTATGCAGTGAGCAGCGTGGTCTAGCCCAAAGTGTGTGCTAGTTGCAGCATGCATCCTGGACCAGCTGGTGTGGGCATTGTATGCAATATGCTTCCCAGATCAACCCAGCACCCATGCTACATGCAGCACATCCTGGATTGGCCAGAGTGGGTGCCACCTGCAGCATATTTCCTGGACTGGCAGAAGGGCATCATGTGCAGCACACATCCCAGGACACCTCTACATGCCTCTTGCAATGAGCAACTGCTCCTGCCCTTCACATTGTGTGCAGGATACGGGGCCAATCTAGCACAGAGCCCAGATGATGTAAGGTTCAAGTCAGAGACCCATGAACTGGTCAATGGGCTCCACCAGCCAAATCTACCCTGTAGGTTGTATCTTTCACATGCCTGGGTCAAATGTCGCTATATCTGGTTTATAAGAACCAGGATTTATATCCAGTTTAATCCCCAGACATGTCTAATACATGAGTTAGGCAGAGATGGGCCTAAACTATAGCCCAACAAGTGTTGTAGGGCTTCAACAGGTCTGACAGTCAGGCCACAAGTAATGAAAAACCTGGATAATCTGAAAGATCAGTATGCTTAAAATTAACTGAGGCACCTTTGAATTGACTGGGTATAGCAATATTAAAGTAACGTTAAATTGACAACTCTCAGGAAGCAAAATCTGTGACCAGGCATAAATGCTCCACAGACTTCTGAAATAAGCAGTCTGCATAACTTACTTTTCCCAGCTAGTGTAAAAACACCATTGTATGGGGCTGCAGGCAAGGTGATTTAGTTCTGCTGCAAGGCAGATGTAAATGGCCAGGGTACTGCCCTGTGTGAACATGGTAATGGTACTTCTAACTCTGAAAGCAGACATTGCTGCTTCCCCAACCACAGGCAGCATAACTGTATTCACAAGGCATTGCACCCGGTTTAATTAGCTCCATCTCTCAGCAGAACCAAGTCATATACCCGCTATTTTCATGAGGTGACAAGATTGCAAATTAGCTGAGTGCTGCACCTTGTGAATGCTGCTAAGCCACTTCCAGTTCAGTGGTAGCCAGGGGCAATCTTTTGAATCAGGAGCAGTAGAGAAGCATGTGTGTCTCCAGGAAGCTTTGTGGTGCATATTCCTAGCAAGCAGTTATTGGGAACTTCAGGATGTATCAATGGGACAGTATCTCAGAAAATTCAGGATAGTTGGTCACTTTACATAATGAAAGATTGCGGAACAAGACACAAAACAACATATTTACACTGATAATATGAAGAAATATTCCTTGAATGCAATTAAGAAATGTGATAAACGCGCACAAACCTCAGTTTTGCATTAGATCATGTTTATGTCACTGGTCAGTTTTTCTGTTAAAACATTCACAGAAAGTGACGATTTCCCTTTCCTTTCCTTTTTTATTTTTAATCTTTTGATAATTCCAGTTATTAGAAAACTCAAGCTATTTTGCTGGAAAACTTTGTTTTGGCTTTTGGCCAGAGATTTAGCAGATTATCGGTCAATATTTTGTATTTTGTTCTAACACACAAAATGTTTTGGGGGGTTCCCTCCTTTATAAGAAGTCATATTTCAGTGGAGAGTAAACATTTTCCAACCAGGTGTCTTTATTTATCTCTGTTTAAGGCAAATAAGGAAGGTATACAGAATGTTATCATTTTCCTGCTAGCTTTTTATTAACTAGCCAACTGTTTAGGTAGACCACATCCATTCTAAAGATTTGTTTCTTTGGAGACTGTGAAGTCATCATTTAAATAACTGAAATGAAATCGATAATTCTATAACTATCAGACAAGGGTTATCTTTTGCTGTAATGGAAAAAGCATATTTAACCCATGAATAAACTAAAAAAGGTAGATTTGATCTGCTATATTTCCTCTGAATTATAATATTATTAACTAAAGGAAACAAAGGTTTTCAATAAATTCTTGGACACTAATTATAGGGATTACAGTAGACAGTTTCCCATGATAATGTTCTCAGCAATTATCCTTTATGACATTATAAATCTGAATTTCTTTCAACTCTTACATCTGTGAACATTCCTAGGTATATACAGTTCTAAATCCAGAGTTTCTCAAAATTAGCAGTAGCTTTTTTCAATGAAACTTGATGTAGTATTGGAATAGATGTATAATGAAAAGTCTTTCAAGTGCTTAAAATGGTATCACTTTTATTTAGATATATGTGGTTTTAAATGAAAAAACATACAACAAGAGGAAGGTAAGACAAAAATATACAGGTTTCAGGGTAGAAATTGCTTAGGCTCTATCAAGACAGATGTAGAATACAAACTATACTATAACAAGAAATGACTTTTCAATCCTTGCAATCTCTTTCTAACTCTGCTACAATGTTGCATCCATCACTTAAAGATGTATCTATATATACCTATATCAAGAGGATTCTGGGAATGTCTACATGTGCTATTAATGTGCTTTATTAAGCTTACTGAGCAGTAAACTAAAGCACATTAAGATTTCCCCAGGAACACATCTACATGTGCATCCATTGGTAGTAAATTTGCTCCCAGTGGGAGAAGTTCAATGCAGAGCTACTCCTGCCCTATTCTCTCCCCCTCCACTAGGGTCAGGCCTGGGCTGTGCAGGAGAAGGAAGCTATCCCATCTCCAGGATAGTTGCCTCCCAGCCCTGTGTCCTGATCACCAGATTGGAATGGAGGCTGGGAAACAGTCCCTTGCCTTGGGCAGCTCCATGCCGCCTAACCCTGATCAACAGATTGGAATGGGGGTTGGGAAAAAGTCCCCTGCCCTAGGAAGTGGCCTGCTTCTGTTGTTTGGGGCATGGACCTGGGAAGTAGGCAGCTGCCCAGGACATGGGGGTTTCCCCACTCCTGGCTGCCTGGGCGGATGAGGAGCAATTTGCTCCTGGTCAGCTGTTTACATGTACGCTACTATGCAGTAGCTACTGGGCAGTAAATCTACTACTTGTATCTACAGGTACTAGCTAATCTGATAGTAGACTAATTTACTGTGCAGTAAATGTTGTGCATGTATAGATGGTGACATTTTATTGTGCACTAGATTAGTCTACAGTGCAGTAAAGCATCTCATATAGATGCACCGTGTGTCTTACAAAACAGGTGAGAAAGGTATACTAGATAGAAATATTTTTATGCTAAATTTTGCACTGAGTCACTGACTCACTGGGTCTCCTGTAATCAAAGACATTTTTCTAAAACTTCTCACTGTTGTTAATACCATGGAAGTTGCAATGAGTTTACAACAGTAAATATTCTTGAGGTTAAAGTAGACACAACTAAATTTGTTGGATAATTTATATACGGTTACTAATTCAGCCATTGTGCTCTCTTTCTCTTTTATCTACTACCAATGCCTATATTAAATGCATGTCTTCCATACATTCAATCAACAAAAACAGTGAAGTCCCTAAAAACTGAATGAGTGGAGTGTCTAGCACTTCTCCCTCTTCAGATTCAAACCTCTACTTTAGACAGCTTTGGGAGTTGGTGATAGTAGTGAGATGTCAAAGGTTTATTAGTACGTGGGAAACTAAGAGTGCAGTGTACATACAAAGGTGCTAATAACCACAGTCATCAGTTCACATTTAATGTTGATATTTATCTACACTTGAGATGGAAGAATGATTTCAACAAGAATGTGACTCTTTTGTTACATTCTTTGTTAATTGGGTACATCTCAATTTGATATTTTTTTTTAAATAAGTAGTATGCGTTTTCTTAAACCAAATCAGCCCCAAATTACACATACTATTATGGTCTAAAGAACAGTCTTGCACTTAGTATGTAAAGCCTACTGGCAAACTTTAATTTTCTTTAAACTGAAAGTCTTTTTCATTTAAATAAAGGAGGATTTCTGCAACTACTTCAGTGCTATGTGAAAAAATGGTTCTCTGACATCCTGCATAAGATGACAAATCCTATTTTTTCAAAAAATATTACAAAAGGGCTTTGAATTTCTATACATCTCCTTAGAATGTGTAACTTACTTTTATATTCAAACCAACCATTCCATATACTTGAATAATGATGTTTCTTTACATAATTTACATCTACTGTATTTAAAAAAAATACCCATATGTCTAATGTATGCTGCTCTTGTATAGCTCAAAGGATTCTTTTCTTGTCCTTGATAGTCTTTAACATTTTTTTAAATAAATAGAAATAGAAATGTCATTGCTTTTATAAGAAGATATTTATTTGAGAACATTTAAACTCTATTTACCATCTTTTGTATTATTCAGAGGCAAAAGTCTTCTAACAGGTATAAACTACAAAAATTGCTTTTCTAATAGCCAGACCAATGACATTTTCAGGGGGGCTCTTTTTAGGGTCTTTTTAGGGGAGGGCATCTGGGAGGGTACAAATCCATACAGCAGGCCTAGTAACTTTTATGCACTGTTTTGTACAGGAAAAACTAGTTAGTGGCTTTATATGTTAGCTCTCTAGAGACTTAAAAATTACAGCAGTGATTAATATATTCCAGATGTAGCATTAAAAAAGGTCAATGTGGGAAATAAAAGAATAAATGACAGATATTGAAATCTATGGAAAGTCTAGAATAATAGAAAATAGTTTAAGTAATTATGACAATGCTGTTAAAAATCCAAACTACACTCTAAATACTGATAGTTGTAATACAAAATTAAGCCACTCAGTAAACAACCATTGCTTTATTTTATCATCAGGGGTTTACATTGATCAGCCTTTGGGAAAAAAGAGGTTTTAGAAGGACAGTTTTGAGTTTTATTTGTATCTGTTTTCAAAATACTGGTGGAACAATACCCTACATATTTCCCATTTTTGATGGCACAGGCTGTATGTGAAGGGTATTTTTAAAATTGTCCTCCCTCTCGTTTTTTTCTGAAGCTCACTAGAATGAAATTTTAAAAGTTACCTAAAGGATATGGAAGCTCAATTCTCATTAATTTTAATTAATTTGGATACCCACTTCCCATTAATTCCCATTAATTTTTAATGGGAATTGAGTATCTGAATCCCACAGGGAAGTTTAAATATATCAACTTGAATATAATGAATATCTAAAGGGAGGAAATTCCTAAGCTGATTGGGATGCCTCATCTGCAAAAGTGCTTTTCTCCTTTGTGAAGCATTTAACTTTAATAAAAATATATGTGAACAAAAGACTAATGAGGATCTGCATTGTGTTTGGTGGTAGGTAGTTTCTCAAAAAGCCAAAAATGAAACACCCTCCTCCCCAAACTGATCATAGACAGTTTTTATCTTCAATATCTATTAATTTGAGCTGGATATAGAGGGGCCTCTGAGGATGCAAAACAGCAATGTTTCTCAAAAGCGAGTTACTGTGCAATCAGTGTCATGAAAAAACTGTTTCTTCATGCAACTTGTTAGATACAACATCCCCCTGGGGAGGAAAAAAACCCCTAAAATAAAGGGTTTTAGGAATTTCATCTTTTTATTTTTCCAGGAAATGTTTTCTTGTTCCAAGCCAAATCAGCCAAATCAATTCCAAATCCATGAATTATTCAAGAACCATATGTGGCCCTACTACCGGCAAACATCCTCCAATCCCCCTTGGGGCTTCAGATGCTTCCAAGTCCTTTAGCAGGCATCCTACTTGCAGGCCCCAGGCCAGAGGCTGGGAGTTCAGATGCCCCTGAGTTTCACTTGCCCTCAGCCATATGGCTGCAGAAGCAAGCTAGGGAAGAGCCTGCCATTTCCATAAAGTGGGCGTATAGCCAAAATCTTCCCACTGGAAGAGAAAATGGGATACCATGCCTTACCTCTGTCAAGGTATTACCCCCTGCCAAGAAAGTGGCTTTCCCCAGTGACTAGGAAAACCACCTGATTGGTCATGGTATTTCCCCTTGATACTCAGCACCTTGTAGTCAGAGTTCCTGTTGCAAACTTAACTTTGACCCTCCTGTAAGTGGTGCATACGCAACCTTAAAATATAGAGTTAGCTGCTTCTAAGGTATTTTTCTGTTATATAACATAACTCTCTCCTCTCAGGTGTTTAGACTATCCACTCACTTCTCCTGACACATGTCTATAGTTTAGGTCAAAATGAGAAAGTAGCATTGTAAATCAGTAGCAATTTTCCTGTGTGCCAGTTCCAGCTTCTTCAAGAGCTATTTTTCTGATTTGACTATCAATCATCTTTCAGCTTGGTTTTATTTTTCATTTTAGCTTCAAAGATCAGAATTCCACAAAGAGATCGGTTTCTTTCTCCTCTTGAATGTTATAAAAATTAATATACCAACACATCAGTAAATCCTCACTGTATGTAATTTCACTGATCAACTTCAGAGGAACTAGCCTTAAGTCATCACATCCTTATTTCCTATGTTACTCCTCATATTTACTGAAAACACAACGCATTTTTTAAACAAAGTACAGGCTTCTTATTTTACAATAGAAGTATTTTAGAGAAATTCAATTTCTCAATTAGTAATTGAAAAAGCAAAGAGGTTTAAATGGCAAAATAAGTAAGCAAATCTATTTAATTAATTTTATCATTACTGTTTTAAAAATGCAGTTTATTAGCAGAGGGGGTAAAGTCACTTAATCATGCTACATTTAATTGAAAGAAATAATTATAGTGAAATACTGAGATCATTTGGCATTGAAGCCCTACTTAAAATGCAGTAAGTCTAAATATAAGAGGGCCTGCTTAGTGTATTAGTCTGAGCCAAACATCTACTTAAAGTGTGTTTTTTTCTGAATATAAGTAAGTTATTTGTAGTTTTGAAAATGTTGCTATTCTGAGGACATGTGTCGTATAGCGCAATTGCTGTACATGAGAATTTTTGCTATGGAAGTCTGTAAACATCCCCCTGGGGAGGAAAAAAACCCCTTAAAAATTAATTTAAGGAGCACAGGAAAAACATATAGTCAACTGAGACAGTGGGTGTGAGATTTTCTGATACAGTTACTGGCCGCATCTACACAAGACACCAACTGCACAGTAGCCTGTGATTACTGTGCAGTAGTGTTGTGTGGCAGGAAGCATGACATTACGTTACCTCAGAGTAGTTGCGAGTTACTGTGCAATCAGTGTCATGAAAAAACTGTTTCTTCATGCAACTTGTTAGATACAAGTACTAAATGACTGCACAGTCAGCATCTCCTATAGACACAGCCAGTATAAACATGTGTGCTCCCAGGGGATGAAGTTACTCCTATGGTGAGTTTCGCCCTTGACTTCAAATGTGTCGGTGTGTGGCCCATGCTGATTATTTTTTAAAATTCTGTTCTACAGCAGAAAAAGTTGACATGCACAATTCTTCTTGTCAGTGTCTATCTAAATAACTTCGGTTTGTGAAATTTAAATGGGGATTGATTTGTTGTTCTAGATTACATAAATAGCAATTGATTATACAAGCACATGGTGCTTAATTAGCCTTAACAAGTATGAATGGTAATTTCTCTGAATTAGAGATGGCTGAACCCATTCAGATTCCAAAAACAAGACCATTTGATGTTTCGTAGGTCACAGATAGCTAAGATTTGCTATCTGTGGTGTATTTTAATGGTAGTTTGAAGGACTCTCTGTTACTAAGATTTTGGGGTGCATCTTAATGACAAGCATTTCTTTGGACTCTGAGAAACTGTTGGATACCTTTTGCAAGGTGATGAATAAACCTAACTTATAATCTGTACAACTATAATTGTGGGCTGAAATTGTACACTTTTAATATCTATCCACAGATAAGTTTAACTGGCCTGGATTCTAACCTGGATACGCTGTGAATTCAGATTATCACAAATACGTTCAGGCATCTAAACCTTTGCTTGTTTTAATATATATGGTTGCATTCAAATTAAATTGATGCACACAAACTTATGTGTACATTTTCTAAGAGACTGGGGTACACTTCTGTAGTCTGACATCTGAATGAGACCAGTCCAATGGCCATTAGATAATTCACATTAGGAATGCGATAGGGACCAATGAAATAAATTCCAATAATTCTGTGTATAAAATGCACATCCTCTCTCAGGGAGTTGTTTTTCAACCCCTGAGAGACTGATTTTAACTCTTCAGAAGTGAAAAGAGTACACCCTGAGTTCTAAACAAAAAGCAAAAACAAAAAGTTCACCTTTAATACAGGCCTTTATTGAGGCAAAGGCCACTTTGATAAAGTTTTCTGCTCCCTCCAAAGGGTTAAGCAGTCAATTTTTTCCCAATCCTAGCTACATAGCCTGGAACACAGCCCTCAGAGTTATTTGGGCTGTCTGCTTTCTAGACTCTCCACTTGTCTGTCTGTCAAGATGTTCTTTCCATTGTTTGCTGCTTAATTCTTTTGTCTCCCTTGAGATCTCCTGAGCATCACCCCTTTAGGATGTTTATGAAGCTCACCCACACATGTCTCAATGAGCACACATGTGTGGCTTTTGGTACCTCAAACCCATTTAAGGTGCCGCAAACTACATGCAGAGCACATGCACTCATTTGCCACACTGATAATTTGCACTGCAGTGGGGTTTTTACACCAGGAGATACCAGTGTCAAAACAAAACTCTGTTAAAATAAGCAGTACAGATCACATGGCAACAGCATGAACCACCAAAAATTGGAGCCTGGCTGGCCAGAGCCATGCAGCCCCAGAATGCCCCCAGCACCCCAGGTGAGGCTGCTGAGGCCAGCATAGGTGCTGGCCCAATCTCCCCTACCGCACCCAGGTCACTTTGCTATGCACCAGAGTGCGTGTGCAGGGGTGCACTGCTATTGTGTCACTGCTATTTGTCTCGCAGGACACAATATGTGTCACTGCTATTTGTCCCACAGGAAACATGCACTCCTGAATGTAATGTGCATGCTCATTGGGATGCAACCCCTGAGGTGTCAGTGAGGCTAATTAAGGCGTTGTTGCTCTGTGTTTCTCCTGTCACATAGGCCAGGCAACTCTGGGTTCAGGTCTCCGAACCCCTTTGCCCCCTCCACCCCCTACCCATTAAGAAAACAGATTATAATCAGACCATATTAAGAGCATGTAAAACATGAATGGTTGAATGTTAAAATTTGTTAAGAAATGGTAGGTGCCCTCTAGGTGTCTTAAAGTCATCACTTCAGACAAGGATTATCTTTGAGCTGTGCTACATAGCTCAAACTAAGTTAACTTTTTGGTGTTATACTGAGATAAAATAACCAATTTGCAGTCTTCTAGTACCCCAGGAGACACTGTTCCCAGGTAGACCCTCAGCCAGGACTCTACAGTCCTGGACAGCTGGGAACAGCCAGGCAACAGGTGGGTGGGATGTGGTGAATGGGGAGAAGGGGAAAATGGGTGAAAGAGGGCATGGAGGACAAGGCGAAGGAGTGGAGGCATGAGCATGGCCATGGGCATGAGAAAGGTATGAGGGGGGAAGGATTGGAGAAGGGAAGAGGGAGGGGGCAGGGAGAATCAGGGGGTGAGAAAGTAGGGAGCTGCCAGGCTGCTTACTCTGCCCCCTGACTCCTCAACTGCCCCCTCTAGCCCTGAATTGTTCCCCTGCTACCCAAATTTCTCCCTCTGCCCCCATTGGCCCCTTCATATCCGAATCAGTGCCCTGTGACCCTGACTAGCCTGATAAATGAGGAAGTGTCAGTGAGAGAGATGGGAATTTCTTCTTCTCTGTGTATTCCTGGGGTCCCTGCAAATTATGCTGACCCTATATGCCCAGATCCAGGCTCCACTCGCCCCCACAACTAAAGGAGAAGCAGAAGCAACAGGAAGGGGGTGGTGGGGGCTGGATCTGGATGCTTGGGGGTGGGCTGCAGTGGGTTCAGGAAAAGGCAAGGAGAGGGAATTCTTCCCCCACCACTGGTCTCTGATCAGGGTGACAGAGCAATGATCCAGGGGTGGAAAGGCTGAGGGTGGGCGGGTGCTGGCAGGCATGGGGAAATTTGGGAGGCAGAGGGGGAAATCCAAGTGGTGCAGGAGGCCTCTTCTTTCCCCATTCTCCCCAGCCCATGACTAGAGAGCTGGTGACAAAGGCAGGGATAGAGAAGACTTTCAGATGCTAGCCATGTCTATGCTTGACAGAGTTCTAGGAGCAGGTCTGAGCACTGCACATTAGGGCCAGGTCCAGACATGCAGGCACATGCAGTTTATGGCATGGTAAACCTCTTTGCAGTGTTACAAACCTTACATGTTGCACACTAAACTGTGTGCAGCACTGTTAATTTGCAGTGCTAGGGCAAAAATTGCTACTGGAATTTCTCTGTAGCAAACCCCACCCCTGGAAAAGTGTCACAAAGCATGCTGAAGTGCCATGTGCCAAGACAAATGCAGAGATGGGGGTGCCCTGGGATGCTGAGGTATGCTGCACCTCAGCCAGCTTCTCCATGGCTAGCTGGGTCATAGTGAACCTCAAGATGGGGGCTGTATATGCATGAACTCACCTCGTACTGTGGCATTTGGAGACAAGGGAGAGGCCAGCCTAGGGAATGGCTGGCTGGGGTGCAGGTTGCCTCAGTGTGGGGCTTCATAGTGTGCAGAAATGGGGACTCCCCCATCCCCATGTACCACTCCCCAGCTGGCTAACAGAATGGTCTGAAGCTGGAGCAGATCCTCAATACGCTGCCTCCATGCTTCTGCCTGCAGCATGCAGGCTGCAGTTTGTGGCTCTGCCCTGACTCTGGATCACACTGTCGCAGCCACAAGTTCCCAGCCATGCTCTAGAGCAGCACTGTACCCTGCCATGTGCCCTGCCAACACTGCTGGGGCTGGTCTCCTTGGAAACCCTGGCCTTGCACTATCATAGTGTGGCTGCTGCTGGGGTCTCCATGGAAACAGGCCCCAGCCATGTAGACCGGGGCTGCTAGGAAATGGGAGTCTGGCCATGAGCCAGATCCACCATTTTTCCCACCCCTGTTATAGACTGACTTGAATAGATGCATATAATGCAAGCTTTTATGAACTCATTGCCCTACCCTGAGAGAAAGAGAGATAATATTTCTACCTGGATTAGTTTATTAGATGCAAATCTACACTGCCTTCTACTTGACTTCAGACAAACATGGCTAACTACATCTTTCTGAGTTACACTGGCATATCCAGCAGAAGTGCTGTGCGGTTTTGGTGTGCAAAGAGAAGAGAGGTTTGGATGTGCAATTTGAGGGACATTTCTTTATATAATTACTTTTCTTTTTTATTATTTGGGGGGGGAGATAAATGTGTTGGGGGGGAAATTGAAAAATAATCTGTGAACTATTTCCCCAAATTAACTTCTCTCCTGTTGAAAGCAATCAATGCAAAGATAATGTCCTTCCTGAGAATAGCACAGGGTAACCATGCAAATGGTTTTGCAGTGTTTCTCCATTAAGGAAAACACTTTACAGATATTAGGTTTTTCATGTAGTTCAATATAAATGGTTAGCAGAGCACACATTATCTCTGTAAATCAGAGTCAGAGGGCTTTGCCCACCATTTTGTTCTATATCTGTTTGATCCTTAATGTTCTAGCTGCATTTCAATTGTCTGAGCTCTTTTATGAACAGCTCCAGCTAAGTGGTTCTGTAGGGAAGTCTGCCGTATGCATTCAGGGATGAGGAAATAGCTGGGGGGGAGGGGCTCTTTACTTTGGAAGTGTTACTGTCTAAAGCTTTTTGTTAAGTATTTTATACAGAAGCTAGGGCTTGCTAAAGGGAACAGAGAATAATAAAAAAAGAGAGATTAAAGAAATTTAAGTTACTATGGTGCATCTTATTACTAGAACTGGATAGCATTCAAAGGACACTTAATTTAAGCTTGTCTATTAACAGTTCCATAGAGCATATTAACCTCTTTACCCCTTCTGTGCTGATCTCTTTCCTTGCTTTTTAAAATATTGTACCAATTCTGTTTCAACCTTTTTAGTCTTCTCTTTGAAAAATAGATATCCCAGAGAGTTTACCTTTTGTAAGATTTATGCTAATCACCAAAGAAAAATAAATGAAGTAAAATACAGAGAACAAAGGGCATAATATGAAGAACAATCAGAAGCGTAGGATTAGGTAGGACAGCAGGCAGGGTGCAGTTTGGAGCATCACATAGTTAGGAGGTCAAAGATGAGTTAATTTGTGAGAAGAATATTAAGGCCAAATTTTCTGTCTGTGTAAGTAGGCAGGACTGCATTGGCTCCAGTGAATCTATGCCTACTTCCTAGCCACTATTAACAATAGATTTTACTGCAGTTTTATTCACTTGCACAATTTGATCTGATTTTATGTTACTGCTTTGTTCAGTCTTTGGACTAGCTCTTCTGATAACTTCCACATCATTTGTTCTACTCAGATTATGAGTTTTAGCTGCTGTGATAGGTATCTCTGTCATTCAGTATTTCAGCAGCTGAATCTTGATCCTGATAATACTTTCCTTAAAATGATGCTTTGTCCATGTTGATTTAATCCACTGTTTGTATTTTGACCCTCATTTTTGTTTTGTAGACTGTAAAATACCTTGATACTTCTGAGGGATACTTGATAAGGTTAATCCAAATCTAAGAAGACTCCCCACTAATTAGATTTTATACATGAAAATTGTATGTTTGTTATGAAAGGGACACCTCCTCTTGCAAATAAGTAAATATGGTATTACCTTGACATTAATGTTCAGTGTTATATTGGTAAAATGGTTCTCACACAGTATAAGATTTTTTTCTCATACAATATTAGACAGTTACCAGCATCCTATAGACTTGTAAGTAAGATCCCGTCAATTTTCTGTATGGAGTAAGGCTGTGCTAAGCTTCGGTCACTGATTTGATTCGGTGGAGAATCATCCTGATTCGGTGGCTGAATCTCGGAATCTGAATTGAATCAGGACACCCTTTAATCTCTCTGAAATGAATCAGACCCCTCCAAATCAATCTGGAGAGATTCAGAAAGATTCAACAATTTGGACATAGATACAACTTTACATTTTTTTTTACATATCTCAAGGTACCAAGTGGCTTGTGAATGCTGAGATGGTGGGGCACATGGAGCATGCCATAGAAGCATGGGGGGCTCCCCAGTGCGCTCAGCAGTAGACCCAGAAGTGAACCAGAAGCACTTCTGATCCACTTCTGCGTCCACCGGTGAGTGTGCAGCAGGACCCCTGAATTGCCATTGTTGTTGTCGATTCGGCTAAATTGGCTTTGAAAGATTTGGTGCTTATTTGGAAAGATTGTGTGATTCAGCTTGGCCAGGGAGAGGCAGGCACAGCCATGCGGCTACAGGTTCTCCTGTGGCTCCTATAGCTGTGCCTGCCTCTCCCCAGGTGGAGGGAGCCATGGGAGAAGCCCCCATGGTTGCCCTGCCCAGCCCCAACCTCCCCGCACTTAAAAAAAAAAAAAGCTACACACTCAGCGGCTGCAGCAGCAGTGATCAGGTCCTCTGGGCACTCATGGCAGAGCCCCCTGCACAGAACAGGGCACCGGGCAGCAGGGAGCAGCAGGGATCACCCCCACACTTGCACAGCAGCTGGCTCATGGCATGGGTGCAGCATGGTTTGGCAGGGAGCTGCATGCTGCCTGGGAGCTGTGGCCACTGGAGTTGAGTGCTGTCGGGTGACTGCTGCAGCTAGTCAGTGCGGGGCTTTTATTTTAAAGTTCTGGGAGGCTGGGGCCAGACAGGACAGCCATGGCGGCTTCCTCTATGTTTCCCCCCACCCAGGGAGAGGCAGGCACAGCCAGAGGAGCTGTGGGAGAACCTACACCTGCCCAGCTGTGCCTGCCTCTCCCCATCCAATCCAAATCTCTGAATCTTTTCCAAACCTTTTCCAAATTGATTGAGATGCTTCAAATCAATTTGGAGCTTTCAGTGGGTCTCCCGATTTGATTCCAGTTCAGAGATTCAGCCCCAAATTAGGCCAAATCTCCTCCTAATTGAATTGCCAACTGAAGCTTCACACAGCCCTAACAAATAATTCTATAAGCAAGCAAAACAAATTCTATACCTCTATAGGTTGCAATTTTAATGTTGTACTGGAGTGGATAATATCCAGATCGAATCTGAGCCAACAGGGATTATAAGTAACTTGGACATTAAGAAAACCAGGCCAGCAATTTTAGATGTGGCAGGTCTGACAAAAAATGTTTTTTGTGAGGTTTCAAACATTTGTAGTTCCCACTGACTTCATAGATGCGTTACTACTTATTCAGATGCATAAGCTGTGTCCTGTTTTGAAAATTCTGATTTTTTTTTAAATTAGAGCCTTTACCCCCTAATTCTGAAGAGAAATATAGCAAATAATCTCCCACACACAGATCAGAAATGAGTGTTAGAACTTGCATCATTCTTGTTGGCTGTATTGTGAGATGAGTAGGCCAGCTAGATGAAAAATAGGGTCCTGGATGAAAAACACTGAAAAATACCATCCTGGGGAGAGAAATCTAGATGAGTAAATATAGGTACAGGCTAACCATGACTTATATGAGTTGTATGTCAAATTATGCCCTCTTTGCTGACAGCCATGTAGGTTCAAAAGAACATTTTGAAATACAACAACAGGTAGAAATATTTCCCTGTTTTTTCAGATTAATAGGTATGCAGAAAGGTTTCTGAATACAAGTTTGTAGTCTTGCTTTGTAAACTTTCAACAGTCAAAAAAGGGTTTAGAAAAAACATTTTTGATGACAATGCAAAAATCTTTGATTTTACTTTGATTTAGAATACTGGATGATGTTGATTTTGAAATAATTAGAAATGAGCTCTAATTGAGTTTTAGGATTTGCTGAATTCTTCATATATTATTTTAATTTGAAATAGCCTTCAATAGACTACAAGTTAAGCTTCCGAAAGAATTTTTAAGAGAAATCGTTTGTGCAAAAGTAGTCAGTGGTCTGAGTCTTATGTCAAATGCTGTTTCAAAATAAATAAGTGTTTTTATCATGCACAGGTTTATGGACTTTTAAAACAGCTTCAAAAATACTACTAGATATATGACAAATAATATTATCAGTCAAACTCATGAGTACCTGAATGTTTAAAAATTACTTAACAGCTGAATAGTATTTATAAATAATTATTTTAAATAGGTTTCTGTCTTTCATACATGACCAAAGATGACAACTGATTGATAAATGAAAGACGTTGGTTATAGTGATTCTTATTATTACTATATTATCTAAGAGCTCTGGAGATGGACAAAACTACCCTACCTTAAGTGCTGTTCTAATTAAAGCCCTCCCTCCAGCTCCCCGATGAGCACATATAACAGTGCCCGAAGGAATCAAACAAAAGATAACTGTTTCTTTGCTCATGTCTCCATGCCTTTTTTAGAGGCCCAAAACCTGTTAGTTTTTTCTCAGCTGTCTCTATTAGTCCTTCATAGTTCTGGTTCTTCCTTGTTCCACTTCCTCTCAGCTTCTTTGCACTTTCTGCTGTTTTCCTTATAGACATACACAAAGTCACAAAATAGCCAGCAAAACCCTTCCATGTTTTCATATGCTTTGGATGGAAACCACTATTTTAGCTACCGGGTTACATTCAGAAGCGCGAGGGAGGTTGGTCTCACCAGTTTCAGAGATGTTTAGGCATTGTGATAGGCAGTGATCTTCCCAACAGCAATCTTCCTATTGTCAAGCTTATTTGTTTTTCCTTGTGGAAATGGAGAATTGTAAAAAATGCAGCTGTCTATATGGATCTCCCCTCACAATTTAGAACAGCAAGGGATAAAGTAAACACATAGACATTGGAACTTATTAGAAGTAGGAGTTCAACTTATTGCAATAAGGATAAGATTGGGAAAGGCTAGAAAAAGTCTTGAAAGTAAAGATGTTTGCAAATGTGAAGGGTAAATCAGTGAACAGATGCAAGGAAGCAGGGAACTGAAATGGTTTAAATGATAAGCTTGGACAACTGGTTTTTCTGTAGTGTTTTCTACAGATGCAAGTAAAAAACAGAGACAAGAATATTGCAACTGAGACATGACTTTAGCCTGGATGAGAATTTGAGCTGGCTTGATGGACAGGAAGGACCACTGCTTAAAAGTCCAGGCACACATATTGGTATTTGCTGATTTGGCATAGCCAGTTTATCTTGGTGTCAGGTCAGCTTTTGGTGGGTTGATGTCCTCTGCTACCTTTTGTGTCAAATTCAGCCCGAGTGAGTAGTAAATAATATTTGCTATACTATGCTCAGATTGCATGCTAGAATAATTGCTTAAGCATTTTTGTGAGTGATGACCATATGTCTATTGCGATGACAAAATTAATCTGTGACTTGGGAAACCATTACCTCATGGAAATTTTGGTGAATTGCAGTCTCAGCATTACTGTTCGGCTGCTTCTCTCAGTTGTTCCATTCAGCCAAGTCCTACAAACTGCCATATGTGGTAGTACAATTCTGTCATCAACAGTCAGTTAAATGATGTTTAGTATGCCCCTTCCAATTCGGATTGTGTTTTGTAGTGCTTAGGACAACCAGAAGTAAAGGTTAATAACTACTAATTTTTTCTATCCTATGTAGGTTTTTGCTCTGTATTGCCTCATTTAGAAAGATTAATACCAATGTCAGACTGGACTTGCAGAACACACAATTCCACTTTCTGCTCAATTAATTGTTACAAGATGCAAACTGCTAAGTTTCCTTATATTGAGCAATCATGACTCAGAGTAAACTAGAAAATTTCTTTCTCTGCTTCATAATGCTTTTGCATATATTTTTGTTTTGATGCAATGATCAAAATGTACACAGTTCTTTCATTCAACATGAGTAGTATTAAGTATCTATATATATACATTGTTATTAGAGTGTGTAATACCTGGTTTTGTCATGTGTTCATGGGAACTAAAGACTGAGAGGGGACCTGGTAGCAGCTTACCGCTACACTAGGGGAGTACATCAGAAGCTCAGTGAGAAACTGTTCACCAAGGTAGCTGAGAGGAAAACCAGGAGTAATGCCACAAACTCCTGGAAGAATATTTAAAGCTTAACACCAGGAAAAATTTCTTCACAGTTAGCATGTTCAGACTGTGGAATAAGCTCCCTCCAGAAGTGGTGCAAATGGGTAGATTAGAAGATTTCCCATTCTACATATTCCATTACCCTGGAAATCTTCAAGAGGAGACTAGACAATCACCTTGCTGGGGTAACCTGACCATCAGTTATCTTTCCTCCTTGGCGCAGGGGGCTGGACCTGATGATCTTCCAAGGTCCCTTCCTGCCTTACAATCTACGAATCTATGAACTGATAATGTCTGTTCCTACTAACACTGGCCTTTGCAGATTGTTATAAAATGCATAACCTGCAAGAAAACCTACTGTTAAGCACAGTTTTTATATACTTTGCTAGAGAGTTTGAGAAGTATGGCTGACTAAGCCTTGATCCTTCATTTTTTCCCAATTGTGATAAACTGGCACCTGGCTGCTGTCATAAGGTGCCATCTGTGATAAATATGTTGTCAAATGCATTCATGCAATGACTGCACTGGTGTTCATCCAAATATCACTTGTACTGGGAAACAGTATGCTTTGCCAATAATTTCTCATTCACAGCCCTACAAAAGAATGCGACAACCTTTACTTTCCTTTTTTGTGTCCTTGTGACAAGGTATTTAGCAGAATCTGCATATTTTGTTGAAATCTGACAGGGCCACACCATGAGTACTTTTTCTATGGCCTCTAATTTGCAACCTCTGGGTTCTCAACTGTGTGCCTTAGCACCCAGACCACCCCAGTCCCCAGTGAGACAACAGCTTTGCTAAAAATCAGGGATTAGTAAAATATGATTCTAAAGAATAAAACAAATGCTGGAGGACTTTGTGTTCCACTGGGGAAACATTGCTGCCCAGAGTTAGTATTTTTAGCAAAATGAGGCACAGGGAAAACAATGATGACTGGTGATATCTTGAAGTAGTGCCGGGTTTCAGCATTTCTACAGCAGGGTCTTTAGACAGTGCAGTTATTTTCCCCCCAAATGGAAGAGAGATGTCTAGAAAATCTTGGCTTCATCATTCTACCACATCCATACGTGGAGCCTGTGATCTGTCTAGCAAACAGAGTGTGCAAACAGGGGAAGCAGTTCACAGGCCAGTTCCTAGCCCAGTTTGTGTGTAGTAGCATAGCTTATTACTACACAATGGTGAGGAAGCGTCCTACCCTGTGGCTTCCAACCTCAGCCTCAACTGGTGCTCCTTTCCCTTGCAGCACTGAGGCCTCGACCCAGACAGAGTCCCTGGCACCAGGCTGTGGAGACTGTCTGACCTGGCTACCAGCAACTGGAAATTGGAGCTAGGTCATCCCCACCTGTGGTATATGCTCCTTAGTGAAATCCCTGGAGTCCCAGGTGACTGAGCTCCAGGCCAAGGTAGGCATGTTACTTTGAATTTTAATTAATCAAATCAAGAGTGAAGCCTTATAAAGGGGAATAGGGCAAAATGCCGCGTTTATTGATTACATGAAGCAGATACATAAGCTTGGACACATCAGTCATACAAACAGACACACACAAGCATACAGACAAACAGACATAAACAGACATACAGATAAAACCACTCAAGTAAGACATTATAGTTACCAGCAGAGGTTGCTTAATGTTAGCACTAGGTGGCCAGCCCAGGCTCATAGAGGGTGATGGGAGCAGGGGTGAACAGATACGCCTGTGCTTTATGAGGTCGCAGAGAGTGGATTCTCCCCCTCAGTATTGTTGAATCCCACATTTATAGGGATTTCCAGTCTTTGTTCAGTGCTTTGGGGGGGGGGAGGGGTCCATGCTCAGTCTTTGTTTAGAGGTTGTCTCTCATCCATGTTTTGGTTATCTCAACTTGAAGTCATGTTGGTCATAAAAGTTGGTACCTCAGCCTTGAGTGTCCTTGCTGCCCACATGGCAGGATATGCAGCATTCTGTTTCCTCAGTATCTTCTTTCTGCCTCAGGCCTCAAAGGGATTCTTCAGCCATCCATTAACTAGTTTACTGACTGGTAACTTACACACTTGGCACCTTGTTGCTTATATAAACAATTAAATCTTTCTGTGCCATTCTCTCACCATTCACCATGAAACACACACACCAGACATACAAAATTTACTTACTCATGTTAAGCAAGAAAATACAAAATGGAGTTTTCAGCTACTCATAAAGTACAAAAATAAGGTTAACCTAGCCAAAAAGGCCTACTATTTTACTAAGACCATTCTTCTAACATTTAAATTAATATCAAATCAGCTCAAATTCATGCTACAGGCAGACTTCATGCCATCAGGGCCCACAAGCAGGAGATTGATGACTACTACAGTCAGGCTTTTCTTCTTTATTTGTCAAGAAAAGAAAAGAAGATAGAAGATAAGCTGGCCAACAAGAAGGCCAGCTGAAAAGACCCACCTGGAGCTACCTGGAAAATGGTCATCTCAGACCCCAGGACATGCAGGGCTATGGCTGCCCTCCCCTGGCATTGCATGACAAGTATGTTCCCCTCACCACGTATGATGCAGCTCCAATGGAGACACCAGAGGAGGAAGTGGGTAGTGAGTGAACTGGCACCCCCACTAGGAGAGTCAGAGTGATGGTGGTGGGGGATTCCCTTCTGTGGGGCACCAAGGGACTCATCTGCTGTCTAGACCCCTAGCCCATGAGGCATACAAACATTGGAAGGTTGGAACAGTCCCAAGGGAGGACTATACAACAATGGCCTGCACTTGTAGGGAGCAGATTAGAAAGGCTAAAGCAGCAACTGAATTTAAACTAGCAACAGAAATCAAGGACAATAAGAAGTCCTTCTTTATGAACCTCTTGCAGCCGCAGCAGAGCCTGCTAAGTTGCCACTCCCACAGGCAACACAGGCTCTACTGTAGCTACAGCCTGGGCTCTCCCCAAGACAAAACGCAAAGTGTTTGTCATGGGAGACTCCATCCTAAGGGAGACTGAGGGGGTAGTCTGCTGCCCTGACCCCTTAGCCTGGGAAGTTTGCTGCTTCCTGGGAGCTTGAATCTGAGACATTGTGAAGAAGATCCCTAAGCTCCTCCAGCCCACTGACCACTATCCTATGCTCTTCATCCATGTGGGCATGAATGACATGGCTTGGAGCACTCCCAGCCAGGTCGTGAGGTGCTACAGGGATTTGGGAGTGGGGCTAAAGGGTCTGGGGGTGCAGGTGGTGTTTTCTTCGATCCTCCCAGTCTCAGGCTATGAGTTGAGGAGGGAGAGAAGGATCCAGGTAGTTAACCAAAGACGGCAGTGCTGGTGTCATCGGGGAGGCTTTGGCTTCCATAACCACAGCCTGCTCTTTGGTGTGAGGCAGCGAGCTGCTAGGAAGGGATGGCCTCTACCTCTCTCTGCTGGGGAGGAGGCTCTTCTCAGTCAGACTAGTTGACCTGCTCCACTGGGCTTTAAATTAAGCCCACTGGGAGATGGGGGAACTACTGCCACTGCTGGCCCACTAAGCAACACTTGCAAAGCCAGCAGGCCAAGGCACTTAAGGGAACCCACCCCTGCCCCAGCACTGGAATGAACTTTAGGCAATGCTAGGGCCCCCAAGGGGACACTTTTGTGCCTATACACAAATGCTGGGAGCTTGGGGAATAAACAGGAGGAACTTGTCCTCCTGCTAAGTGCAAATAACTATGATGTCATAGGGATAATGAAGCCTGGTGGGACTCCACCCATGACTGGGCCACACATATAGATGACTATACCCTGTACAGGAAGGATCAAGTGGACAAAAGGGGCGGGGGTGTAGCTGTCTATATCAAGGAAAGCTACACATCCTTGCAAGCTGACATTGGCACCCATGGTGGAAGACTTGAGACCCTCTGGGTTAAAAACCGTGGGGAACATACAGGGTGGATGTCTTCTACAGACCCCCTACCCAGGGTCAAGACCTTGACCAGGAGTTTTCCAGGGAATTGGCTGAGGCCTTGTGCTTTTGGTGTATGGTTGTCATAGGAGACTTTAACTACTCAGGCATGGGAAGACCACTCAGCCAAATCTGAGCGGTCACAAAGCTTTCTGTCATGCATGGATGACCTCTATCTGACACAGGAATTCTATGGGCCAATGAGAGGTAAAGCACTGTTCAACCTGGTACTGGCAACTGGGGATGACCTAATCAGTGACCTATCTATTGAAGGAAAGCTGGGTGACAGTGACCACGAGCTGATCACCTTCACCATCCGCTGTAAAGTTGGCTAGTCAGTCAGTAATACAGGAGTCCTTGACTTTAGGAAAGCTGACTTTGACAAGCTCAGGAGGCTCATCAGGGAGGCCCTAAAGGTCCACAACCCAAAGGGGAGGGGAGTTCAAGACGAGTGCTTGTTCCTTAAGGGAGCAATCCTGGATGCACAAGCAAAGTCTATCCCATCTTGGAGGAAAAGAAGCAAAAGAGCACAACAGCCCCCTTGGCTCTCCAGGGAACTAGCAGACCTCCTGCATCTAAAAGGAAGACCTACACAGGATGAAGGACTGGAACCACCACCAAGGAGGACTACTCTGGTCTGGTCCAGACCTGCAGAGAGCAAACCAGGAAAGCCAAGGCTGCAGTGGAACTTCAGCTACCTACAAATATCAAGGACAATAAAAAGTACTTTTTCAGATATGTGGGGAGCCAGAGGAAAAGCAACATTGGAACCCTGCTAAACCAGATGGGACAACTGACAACTGATGCCCATGAAAAAGCATACTTACTTAATGCGTACTTTGCGTCACTTTTTCACCAGTCCCATGGGACGCCCCTGCCCACTGTGGGTCAGGGAGGCCAGGGTGAGGGAGATTCCTTACCCTCCATTGAAGCTGACCTCATGAAGGAACACCTTGACAGGCTGGATACCTTCAAGTCAGCCAGCCCTGACGGTTTACACCCAAGGGTACTCAAGAAGCTGGCAAGCATCATAGCTTAGCCCCTGGCATGGTTCTTCGAGACCCCTGGCACTCTGGTAAAGTGCCTGAAGATTGGAAGAAGGCCAATGTTGTGCCTATCTTCAAGAAAGGGAGGAAAGTGGATCCAGCAAACTATGGGCCCAACAACCTGACTTCTATCCTGGGGAAGGTCTTAGAAAAGTTTATTAAAGAAGCCATCCTTAATGGACTGGCCGACGCCAACATCCTGAGGGATAGCTAGCATGAGTTTTTTGTGGGTAGGTCTTGCTTGACCAATCTCATTTCCTTTTATGACCAGGTAACCTATCACCTGGACAAGGGAGAAGAAATTGATGTCATATATCTTGACTTCAAAAAAGCCTTTGATCTGGTATCGCATGATCACCTCTTGGCAAAACTGGCCAATTGTGGCCTTGGGTCCACCATGATCTGCTGGCTGGGAAATTGGCTCCGTGGTCAGACTAAGAGGATGGTAATTATCGATGGTGCCCTGTGACCAGTGGGGTCCCCCAGGACTCTGTCCTTCGATCCAAATTGTTCAACATCTTCATTAATTATGTAGACATTGGTGTTACAAGTGGGTTGGCCAAGTTTGCCGATGACACCAAACTCTGGGATAAAGCATCCACAGAATGATCCATGCAGGTCTTGACAGGCTCATGAAATGGGTGGATGAGAACCTGGTGGCGTTTAACACTGAAAAATGCAAGGTTCTCCACCTTGGGAGGAAAAACCTGCAGCATACTTATAGGCTTGGCAGTGCTACACTGGCTAGCACCACAAAAGAAGGGGACTTGTGTGTCATTATTGACCACAAGATGAACATGAGCCTTCAATGTGATGCTGTGGCTAGTAAAGCAACCAAAATGCTGGCTTGCATCCATAGATGCTTCTCAAGCAAATCCTGGGATGTCATTCTCCTGTTGTACTCAGCCTTGCTGAGGCCACAGCTGGAGTACTGCATCCAGTTTTGGGCTCCACAATTCAAAAAGGATGTGGAGAATCTTGAGAGAGTGCAGAGAAGAGCCACGCACATGATCACAGGTCAGGCAAGCAGGCCTTATGATGAGAGGCTGAGTTCCATGGGACACTTTAGCCTGGAAAAGCGCAGGCTCAGGGGCGATCTGATGGCTACCTATAAATTTATCAGGGGTGTTCACCAGGATCTGGGGGAACATCTGTTCACCAGAGTGCCCCAAGGGATGACAAGATTGAATGATCACAAGCTCCTCCATGACCTATTCAGGCTGGACATAGGAAGAACATCTTTACTGTCTAAGCCCCCAAGGTTTGGAATAGACTGCCACTGGTGGTGGTTCAAGCACCCAGTTTGAACACCTTCAAGACACATTTGGATGTTTATCTTGCTGGAATCCTATTATCCCTGCTGACTTCCTGCCTCTGGGGCAGGGGGCTGGACTTGATGATCCTTTGGGGTCCCTTCCAGCCTGAATGTCTATGTCCATGAAATTTAGTTATGTAGGGAAGAGGAGGAAAACAAATGGAAGTGTGGGGCTATTGCTTAACAACACAGGACATCTGGTTACCAACATTTAAGAGAAAACTAAACTCCTGAATGACTACTTTGCTCTGGTATTTCACTAGACAAAAGGGAAAATCATACTAGATAAGGTTCAGAATCAGCATGGTGGGAATGATCACCTTCCTACCATTGCTGTTGAGCTAATGCTCAGGAGATTAGTAAGAGAGGCACTGAAAGACAGGAGCATTGGTGAGATGGGCTTCCAGAAATGGATGGGATTCCTTCAGGCACATAAGGAAGCAATCCATTGCACAAAAAGGGGGGCAAAGGGGCCAAAAACCCTTATTGGCTGAACAGGGAAATCTAGGAAAGTCTAGGGGAAAAAAAGAGGCATACAGACAGTGGAAGAAGCAGGTATACCAAGGAAGAGTATACCTACTTGGCTTGCACTTGCAGGGACTCAGTTAGAAAGGCCAAAGCAGCAATGGAACTCAGGCTAGCATAAAAATTAAAGACAGCAGGAAGTCCTTCTTCAGGTATATACAGAGCAAAAAGAAGGCTCACGGCAACATAGGACCCCTACAGGACAGACTAGGGCAATTGGTGACAGAGAGAAGTGACAAAGCTGAGCTCTTCAGTGAGTTTTTAACATCTGTATTCCTGAACACAGATAAAGACACATCTTCCAGTTGGATTATAGACAGGCACAAGAGGGACACCAGCCCACCAACCATTAGCGCCAACCTAGCGAAGGGACACCTGGAGGGGCTGGGAATGTTTAAGTCAGCAGACCCAGAAGATCTTCATCCTAGGGTACTGAGGTAATAACCAGTGTCATAGCAGAACCACTAGCAAGACTGTCTGATTACTCATGGCACCCAGGACAGGTCCCAGATGAGTGGAAAAGGGCCAATGGTCCCTATTTTCAAGAAAGGGGGAAGGAGGATCTAGGTAGCTACAGGCTGGTTAGTCTCACCTCTATCCTTGGGAAGACCTTTGAAAAAATTATTAAGGAACACATTTGTGGGAGTCCAGCAGGAAAAATAATGCTGAAGGGCAACCAGCTTGGATTCATAGTAGGTAGATTGAGCCTGATTAACCTTGTTTCTTTTTATGACCAGGTTACAAAATACTTAGATGCAGGAGTCGGGGTAGATGTCATTTACTTGGATTTAAAAAAAGGCCTTCAATACAGTATCTCATCCCATTCTTATAAATAAACTAAGCGGCTCTGATGTAGATAACTACATGGTCAGGTGGGCAGCGGGGTCCCTTAAGGTTCAGTCCTTGGATCAGTGCTGTTCAATATCTTCATCAGTGACTTGGATGGGGGCATGGAGAACACTCTCCAAATTTTGTAAGGCCACAGCTGGAGTGCTGTGTCCAGTTTTCTGAAGACTGAAAGAGGGTCAATATTGTGCCCATGTTCAAGAAGAGAAGGAAAGAGGACCCGAGCAACTATAGGCCAATGAGCCTAGCATCTATCCGAGGGAAAATCCTGGAAAAATTCATCAAGGAGTCTATGTGTGATAGCCTTGCAGATGGTAGGATTCTGAACGAAAGCCAGCATGACTTCATTGCAGGCAGGTCTTGCCTAAGCAATCTCATCCCCTTCTACAACCAGATAACTTGCCACCTGGATAAGAGAGAGGATGTCAATAATGTATACCTAGACTTCCAAAAGGCCTTTGATCTGGTATCCCATGATGTTCTCATGGGAAATTTGGAGGATTCTAGGCTTATTGGCTCAACAGTTAGGTGGGTAGGAAGCTGGCTGTTGGGTAGGACCCAGAGAGTGGTAATGAACAGATCTGTGTTGTTCTGGCAAGAAATGGCCAGTGATGTCCCTCAGGGGTCTGTGCTTGGTCCAGTGCTATTCAGCATCTTTATCAATGATTTAGATGTGGGGGTGAAGAGATGGCCAAATATGTGGACAACACCAAGTTGTACGGGAGTGCAGTCACACTTGAAAATAGTCTGAAGATACAGGAAGACTTAGACAGGCTGGCAAGTTGGGCAGATCAGAAGCAGATGAAGTTCAACACTGAGAAGGGTAAAGTGCTTCATCTGGCAATGAACAATCCCCAACATACTTACAGGCTCAATGGCACCAAACTGACTAGCACCATGACTGAAAGGGACCTAGGGGTAATAATAAACCATCCTATGAACACATGCCATCACTGTGTTTCTGTAGCCAGTGGGGCAAACAATACTCTGGCATGCATCAACCGATGCATCTCAAGCAAAACCAAGGAAATGATCCTTTCACTTTACTCGTCATTGGTGAGACTGAAGCTGCAGTACTGCATCCAGTTCTAGGTGTCACACTTCAACAAGGCATGGAAAAACTTGATAAAGTCCAGAGAAGAGCCACCTGTATGATCAGAGACTTGCAAGGCAAGCCATACGAGGAAAGGCTGTGAGACTTGGGTCTCTTCAGCCTAAAAATGAGAAGGCTGAGAGGGGACTTGGTAGCATCTTACTGCTATATCAGGGAAAAAACATCAAGGACTTGGCGAACAACTGTTCACCGGGGCACCCGAGGGGAAAACCAGGAGCAATGGCCACAAACTCCTGGAAGACCATTTCAGGCTTAACACTAGAAAAAACTTCTTCATAGTTACCAAATTGTAGAATCAATTCCCTCCAGAGGTTGTACAATCACTTACCCTGGAAATCTTCAAGAGGAGATTGGATGGACACCTCACTGGGGTCATCTAACTCCAGTTGTCTTTTCTGCCTAGTGCAGGGGGGCTGGACCCAATGATCTTGTGAGGTCCTTTCCAGCCCCTTACAATCTATGAATCTATGAATATTTCCTAGATGAAAGTATTGTATGCTATTGTAATGTTCCACCAACAATTATCCACTTCAGAGAGTGCTAGTAAGTGGTATTTCTGCCCTTATGTTGAATTGCACATCTGAGAAAAAATCCTATCTACTCCTTTATGGATCAGCTGAGCAACCACCAGTGGAACCACTGTGGTTTTGGGGCAGTTAACCATGTTTGTCTGGGGTCAGGCAAAAAGCAGGACAGAGTAGCACCTTAGAGATGGTAGTGATAGAAGTTTAACTTAAAGATGATCCCTAACAGGTGACTGAGGAAGTTGGGTATTGGGAGGTGATCTCTCAGTGATACAACAGTTAGTTAGTTAGTTAGTTAGAAAGAGAGCAAGGGTCTGTAGATGTTGCATATCACTCCATAATACGGTTCATTGTTTTGTTTTTCTGATATATTGTATGCCTGTATTTATTCAACCTGGTGATCACTACATAAACTACCTGGCTCAGGGAGGCATGAGCTTCCATAGGCAACCTATTTTGTTAGATTCTAAGGAAAAGATGCCTACTATATAATAAGGCAAGTTGTTGCCTATGAAAGCTCGTGCTTCCCTGAGCCAGTTAGTCTCTAAGATGCCCCTCTGTCCTACCTTCTGTGGCATTCTGGTAAGTAATGAATGGGATTTTAGAATATCCTGTCTCTATGGTTTCTTCCTTGAGGGAACCCTATAGCAGGAGAGTAGCCCTTTTGGAAGGCTTCCTTGGCTTGGAGTAAAAAAACAAAGAAAAAGTTGGAAGAAGCAGCAAGTAATATTTTTGTTTGCTATACTACCTTGTCATACCTAAATCTCAAAAACATTTGTGTGTGTCCCAAATCCATGCTCTCAGAACCAACCCTGATATATCGCTTTGCTACAGATTTTCTTAGTCAACCCTCAATAGTTTCCTTCCTTCCTCATTCTTATCACCTTTATGCCCTGTTACATTCACACAGTCCTCATTGTGATAAGTACTGTACAGACACGTAGCAAGACACTGTTTCTGTCCCTTCTTTCATCCTAGCTTCTTCTTTTCTCTGATATCCCCTCTCTTTAGAATATTCCTAACCCCCAGCAACTCTTCCTGCTGTTGCTGCAGCCTAACTCTCTTCTCAGAAGTGGCTGCACGAGGAAAAGAAGAAGATGGGGAAAGCTATTCAACCTCTTACAACCACAGTGATTTGTGTGGTAGTGAAGGAAATATTGCTTTCTTGTTGTCCTTTGTGGATTATGCCAGCTCTGATAACCTACAGATCAGGATCACAATGGGAAGTATGGGAAGAGAGAGAACACATCTAGGAATTGATCATTTGTACCTATTTTGACTCTTACACTAAACCAAGTGCTGAGATGGACAGCACAAAGAGGCAGAAAAGATGGGAGGTTGAGGAATGCCCCAATCCTTAAAATTGGATTTATGATGAGGCATATTGTTGAAAAGCATCACACCTTTCCAAATAGGGCACTTGTACATCTGGAACCAGATATGTATAACTTTTATCATGCAAGATTGGGAAGGGGTACATGTTCAAGAGAAGGAGCTTCTGGCAGAACCAGGAATGTGATATAGACTTGTGCAATTCTTTTAAGTACACTGGAAATGCTTATCTCGAATGTTTTGGGGACTGGCCAAGCCTGTATAAACTTACACCGATAGAGGAAACCCTTGCTATTCACAAATTTGCTATTTGTGGATTCAAATATTTGCAGTGCACCACGCCAACAGCACAGCCGTGCTCAGGGTGGGTCGGGGTGAGTGCTGTCGTGGCTCCCCCACATGCAGCACTGTAAGCCAGGCACGGAGTGCTGTGCGGGGTGGGGGAGGGCAGAGCTGTGAGGTGGGTAGAGAGCGAGCACCAGGGATAGGGAGGGAGGTGGCGGCAGCAGCGGCAGCATCTTCTCCCCTGGAGGCAGCCGTAGCGGTGTTTGGAGTGTGCGCGGCACGGCAGGGGGAATGGGTTGGTCCCCAGGTGCTGTTAGGGAGCCCCACGCTTCCACCTTCTTCATTGAACAATGAGGGGGGAGCAGGGGGTGGCTGTGGGGTCTGAAAGGGGGCCCCGTCACTCTTTGCAGATTTCACCATTCATGGAGATCTCTAGAACGTATTCCATGTGAATGGCGAGGGTCTCCTGTACATAAGTTTCCCATTGCCATCAATAGGCTTTGGATGAGGGCCTAAAGGACCAATTTCATTTAGGGTATGTTGATAAAAATGTTAATATGTTGATTATAATAATTATAATTTTGGGAGGGGTGGGGGGTATCACCATGATATAGTAGATAGTTACAAATCTCCTTCTGATAGAAAATGTTCACTTGTGTAAATTAAAATGTGATGGAATACGTACTTTTCCCGGTTAAACTTCCATCAGTAATCTTGAATAAAGGAAGAGAGATACATCCCAGATGAGCCAATTGTCAATATTCCACTAAAGTCAGAGACTGAGATTCAAGTCTCTTTTCTCTGCCTGATTCAAAACTAGAATCTGGATCTCCCACATCCCAAAAGAAGTTTTTCTTATGTCTTCTTTTTAAAAATTTCAAAAACATCTCCATTGTATTTCACAACAAAATGAAAACAAATTATAAAACACAATTATTTTTTCCAGCCAGCCCATATATACGTACATACATTCAGAAAAGTGAAGTTGCTTTAGGTTTTGCCTTTTTCAGTGGAGAATTATAATACAATTTTAGTTTTATTTTTTATCTTAACAGAAAGGTTCTTTAATTATTTGATCACTCCCTTCTTGGATGGCTAAAGAAAATCCTGGGTTTAGGTGATGTTACACATTTCTGGTATTTACAGACTAACGAAAAGGGAAGCTCTTTATCTGCCATATCTTCTCTATGAGATGAATCTGAAATAGAAAAAATATATAGATGGCAGTAGGGAAGTAATTTACGTTGTCAGATGCCAATACATCAGTACATGCTCTTAGGTCTATCAGTATTTCTCTTGGAGATCAGCCATTGCCTGAGCAATAGTTTCCAATTGAATTAATTACTGTTTAGTACAGTATAGCAATATGTTCTGCTCTGTTAGGTTAGCCATCTGTTCTTCCTTTTGAAGCTAAGTTGTCCTTCCATAGAAAGAGTTATTTAACTTAATCTAAGCCATTTTGTAATGCACATCACTCTTAATCTGGGCACCAGAGGATCTGCAGAACTATCAAGGGTACATTCAAAAGAGTTTCTTGAAATGTTATTTTGCAATAACACCGTATCTCCTGGGAGACTTCACAGTTCATAGTTATTTAAGGAATTAAGGTAAATTTTTCTAAAACACCTAGAGACTTTGGTTTCAGGTTATTTAGATGATTTTGCCGCGAAAAAAAAATCTCTTACATTTCTTTCTTCATAAAGGAGGTTATGAAGTTGTCTGGAAATTTGTACCTCATTTCTTAAGCACTGATCCATATGGAGCAGTACTGTCTAGTTCAGACAGTGTTTGAGCATTATGGTACATTACTATGCTCATTGGCTTTTTTCATAGAACTAAAGTGACTGGCCAGATATAGTACCAATAATTTATTGTTCCTGACTTCATTTGTATAGAAAATAGGGGGTTCCAGATGTTTTGCTCATATCTTTAAGAAAGAAAACAGAACAGTATTTACAAACATGTTTTCCTTCTGTTTCTTTTGATGTTCTGAAAATACTCTTTTTAAAGATACAAATGTTTATCAGTTCTTATAAATGTTTTGTTGAAAAGACCTTTTTTTTTAATTGTTCTTACCCAATGTGACTTTTCCTTTCCTGGGGTGTTTTGCAAATCAAAGACTTACTTTGTTGTCTGTGAACTAATATAAGCATTTTCATTACTGTGTTTTTTCAGTTTGGTATTTGGAAGTTTAAAAGTAATTTCCAATGATTCTTAATCAAGAACCAATAACCCACAGGGAATGGCATGCAATTTATCATTTACTCATTTTGATAAAGTAACAAAATACACAGTAAGGTTTATAATTCCAGGTGGTATTTAACACTGACTGTGAGACCATTCATACTTTTTAATTAAAAATATTTTCAAGCATGTGTGTGTCAAAGTTCATCTTAGCCTAGAGTCTTAAATTAATCACTTTCCTTTTGTTTGGGAAATGCTTATTTCTGAAATACAAATGTGTGACTTGGGGATTTACTTTTAGTATACAATGGCAGTTGCTAAAAGAAGGTATCCTGGGAAGAAAGATTAACAGTGATTTTCAAAGATGACTTTCTATCTTGTTAAAAAGAGAGGCAGTGTCAGTGAAGCCTTGTAAAATAATCTTATAAGTTTTAATGAGCAAAGAGAGATAGTTAGCCATGTTACTCTGAAGTCAGGCAGAAAGCGGGGTGGACACCTTATAGACTAACTACATAAGATAAACACACACGTGTGTGTGTATTGTGTATGTGTGTATATAAACATGTATTTATGTGTATACATATATATGTCTGTATGCGTGTGTGTAAATCTTTGAGATGCATATCTACCCTGCCTTCTGCCTGACATATGTTTGTGTATATATGTAAAAACATAGGTGTGTGTATGCATATATATATATATATATATGTGTGTATGCGTGTGTATATATCTAGATAGATAGATATGTGTGTGTGTGTGTGTGTGTGTGTGTGTGTGTGTGTGTCAGAAGTTCCATGAACCAAAGTTCACTTCATTGGATTCATCAGATGAAGTGAACTCAAGTTCATGAAAACTTTTGCTCTATATATGTTATGAAGTTATTCTATAAGGTGCATATCTTCTGAATGTTTTCCACAGATAAATGAATCTGTGGAACTTACTGCCTTAGTATCATATTGATGCAAGATCTTAGCTGCTAGATAATGAACTTAACAAGAATATAATAATTCATTGCTAAAGTTAAGAGCAACATTTATAACAACATAAAAATATAAGTAAGGCAGAAGCTCCATGGATATATAACTACATTTTTATCATAAGTGCCTGGTTCTGGCTGCTGTCAGGGGCAATATTTCAGGAAAGGTAAAACTTGCCATATGAGATCAGAAGGATCTATTTTCCCAAATGTCATTTTTTCCCAGTTAGTGTGCATAATGAGGTTCCTACTGTTTTTGTATTTCCCTGTTTCATTCCTCCCATCACATCCAGGGCACTATTTGGCTGTAAAATAATGGAGCTGCACTGCTTTACATAAGCTGAGGATCTAGTCCACCCATCCTTTAGTTATGCAGGTACAAGTACAGCAGGATCAGCATCAACTGCAATAGTGTAAACTTCTTTTTGGCACTTGAATCTCAGCATTTCCTCTGGTTTATTATTGCAATTTATGGCAAATACAATGACTGACTTATTTTCTCTTATGAATGGACATCTAGAGTCATTACTTTAGATACTAACTCATTTTACTTGTCTCCCTGAATTGACATGTCATAATAATACTAAGCAATCATTGATCCTTCTGGATCATGGTGTATGCATGAGAGGTCACCAGGGCCTTTGACATGTATGTCTAGACAGGAGTATGGAAGAGTGGAGGATGCTCAGACCTTCCATCCTTCCTTTAGGCCATTGGGACAACGTGCAGAGGCCAGACTGACTCCGGACATTCAGTGCCTCAATGGCTGTAGTTATATGTGTATCTGGGAATTGAACCAAGGACTCTCATATGGCAGGCAAGGATTCTTCCACTGTCACAGTAATGTAGTTACAAGGTCATTTGTGCTTATATTTTCAATACAATTGATTTGCTGATAATGTGTGTACGTTAGCCTGTCATAGTGCACCCAGTTATGAGAAGCCTAGCTAATCAATCCATATTTTGTGTCTTATTAAAAAAGGCATACTTTTCTATAATCTATTTTGTCTGATATGGAAATATACATATATACTTGTGGCAGGGAGTAAAGTATGGGGAGGGGACCCCTGAAAAGCAGCAAAGTAAACAAGCCTACACTGCAGATTATCATGAAGATTAACGAGTAGGGAGTGGGAAACAGCTCCAGGGCCATCTGGTCAAGGAGGGACACCTGGGTAGATTGATTAGCAGTTCCCTTAGCATGGATAAAACAGTTACCAAAAAGAAAGGAAAGGAGGAAGCACAGCCAGATTAGGAGAGTCCCTTCTTCAGGGAAGAAGCTGTTAAAAGACAGCTGAGAAAAACTAAGAGTGCCCCAGCTGGGCAGACATGGAAAGGCCTGGGAAGATCCAAGCTTTAAAGGGAGACTGTGCCTAAACTGTCCCAGGCAAAAGGGAAGTATCTTTTCTTTTGTTAGTTAGCAGTTTCTCAAGCCATGGGTCATGACCCAAAAATTGGTCGCAAAAATATATGAAAGGGTTGTGAAAAAATTTTTAAAATGGATTCTCCCATAAAAGGAGAAAAACGTGGGAAACCGTGGCTTTCCCCTTGCAGGCTGGCAGAGCTCCAGCCTGCAAGGGGCTGGTTGGGGCCCGCCGTGCCTCACCTCCCCCGCAACCTTCCCCAACTAAAGAGGGGCTGGGGCCAGGGGGCAGTGGGTCAGGAGTGAGGGGCACTGGGTTGGGACTGGCCATCAATGTTTACAAACGGGTCCTGGTACAAAAAAGGTTGAGAACCACTCCGCTGAGTTAGAGAGTTACAAGGGCCTAATTTTTATTTACTTCCTGGAGGACTGGAGAGGACTAATAAGGTATGAAGAGGAGGCCCTCACAGAAGCTTCAGTGGGCTCATCTTCAAAGTAGGAAAATGACTGATAGGTAAGAAATGTAGAGCAAGTGGGCAGAAACCCAGTAAGTAACTGGGACAGGAACCACCTAGAGAGGCAGAGCACAGCTGTGTCCTGGTGATAGAGATGAGAACTCTGAAGACAGGGATACCATGGTGCTCACAGACCGTGGTTCAGACTAGAGGAATAAGGGGACCACAGAGCAAGAGAGACAGCTGAACCCCAGGTAACATCTTCGTGAGTGGTGAACAGCTTCCCTTCCAAATCACCATCTCATCTGAACCAAAACCAAGTGGCAGGCACTGGAACAGAGGCAAGCTTTATCCAAGATAAGGTTCAGGGTGAGAAGGCAAGGCAAGAACCCTACTGTCCTGTGACAGTACTCTAGCCAAGAACGCTCATTATATCCCTGTGTGCCATTTACTTATTGTATATGTAAAAAGGCTTCTTTTGAAATCACATAGAAAGTGGATTTCAAAGGCACTCTGAAATAAAAGAACAGGCTACATATTGGGCAGCCAACCAGTCAATTCTTTTGACAAATAATATATTTTTCATGAATTAAATACAACTTTTGTGTTTTGTGAGAGGAAACTTGCTAGGATTAAGAAAAAAATGTTTTAAGGGGGCTTGGAAGAGAAAAAGATGTCTTTCGGGTTGCTAGCATATAATTCTGGTAGTATTATTCATACTGCCAGAATAATAACAAAACAAAAAGCAACAAAGATTGTAGGAAAAGAGATTATCTGAAATAATGCAGTATAACATTGCTAATTCTAAACTATTGCTTTTTGGTCAATTTTGAACACAGCAAAATATATAGAATAATGAAATGTAATAATGTTTGGCAAATCAGGATAGCATTTCCTGTAACAAGAGAAATATTGTTCTGTAAGACATTATGTAACTCTCATTTCATTTATCATTTTATATCACAGAAGATATATCGCCTATGTTCAGTAGCAAAACTGGTTCTGGTATTCAATCAGTAACTGAGAAAGGATAAAACACATTAAATTATACATTGATAAATAGAACACAAGGAATTACAATAAAAAAAATTCAAATGTTGTTGAAGAATATAAATGCTCATCTAACTACATGAAGTAACTTTCTGTGAGCATGAGTTATTCCATAGTCAACTACTTCAGGTTTGTTTTGCATTTTCTTTTGAGGCAACTAGTCAGGCCATTTGTGCAGAGCCTGGATACTGAGCTAATTCAGTCACAGTTCTCATTTTGTGTGTCATTTATTTTATTTTTCTCAAGGAACATATACCACCTGCCCATAGTTTAGTACTGTGTGTAACTCTTCCATTTTCACAGAAAAGGCGTTGCACAGAAAGAGGACAGTCTTGTCCAGGGATGTTTTTATTTATCTAAATACTTCCAAACTCTGTGCATGTGTCGCTGTACCCCCAACAGAATTTCCACTGTTTTACAATGAAACAAAAGGACAAAGGCTATACTGTGAACATCAAGATTATCTTGGTAAGATCTTTCTTCCACAAGTTTCCCCGTTGAATGAATGAGTAAAGGTTTTAGAATCTGTTCTGCACTGAGGTTGTGAAAGAATTCTTCACAATGAAGGGTTACATCTCATACTAAAGGAGATCAATAATATTATAGTACGAAGTATGATGATTTAGGAAGAGTTGCCATTAGTTTTTAGCTGTATATATATACACACAAAATAACTTGTTGCTTTCTGTCTTTATCCTGGAGGAACAAAGTAAACAGGGAAATTAAGCAATTGTCAGGCCTCTTAAGATCTGATATCTACTTATGTCAGGGTTACCATACATCAGAGATTTCCCAGACATGTCCTCTTTTTTGGCCCCTTGTCCTCGTGTCCAGGCAGATTTCTAAAATGCGAGCAAATGTCTGGGTTTTTGCTTTGCCTCTGCTTTCCCAAGCTGGCTGCTTGGGGCTGGGAGCAGTGGTCAAGATGATTGGGGGTCACATGCTCCTTGCATGGGTGCTGGCAAGCTGCTTCCAGGTAAAGAGACTCTCTGTGAGTGTGTGTGTATGTGCACATGTGTGCGCACGTGCGTGCAAGCAGGCACGCGGGAGCTACTTGGGCAGCAGAGCTGGGGAAGAAGGGTGCTGTGGGTCAGGAGTCAGGGGCACTGGCAGGGCTTGGGGGCAGGGGGCTGCAAGTTAGGAGTAAGGGGCACTGGCAGAGCTGAGGGGTCCAGAGTGCAGGGCATTGGCAGGGCTGGGGGACACGGGACTGCAGTTTGGGAGTGAGGGGCACCAGCAGGGCTGGAGGGCAAGGGGCTGCAGGTTGGTAATGAGGGTCACCGACAGTGATGGGAGGCAGGGTGCTGTGGGTTGGGAGGGAGGGGGAGGCTGGGAGGGTAGGGGATTAGAAGTGAGGGACAGAGGCGGGCATGGGCATATCACTGCCCCCCTCCACAATCATAAGCCTCACCCCCCTTCCCTCTGCCCTCCTTCTCACAGGTGTCCTTTTTTTTGTTACTTGAAATATAGTAACACTAACTTATGTTTGCATATATACAATGTCAGAGAAGCAGGCAATCCAGTAAGTGAAGTTCACATTTTATGAAACAGTGACATCTAAATTTTAGTGGATGGAAGAAGCCTTATAATCTCATTCAGACAGTGATCAAAGTTGTGTGGCACAATGGTGCTGAGATACCATAATGATAACTATGGCATAAATATCTAGATAATCAGCTATTTCTTACTACGACATTCTGTGTTTTCTGGAACATGAAATGCACTTACATAAAGCTTCCATTAGAGGGAAATATACTACACCCAAAACATAGCCCATGAATTCTGTTTCCATTTTGACTCCTTTTAGCTGAAACTTGGTTTGTTGTTTACCTATGAATAATGAGTAACTGATTCTCTCCCTTTTTTATTTAACTGAGACAAAATAATAATAATTAATAATATCTCACAACCAACTTCTTCTTCTTCTTATTATTATTATTAGTCAGATATCAGAAACTGAAGCTTCAGTCCAGGACAAATGAGAATTCCATGGGCATGTCCAGATGAACAGGAACATCTGGTATGCAGCAGTATAGATCTTTCTGCGTTCCTTGAGCTGCTAATTTTCAATGCAAGGGCTTTTTTTGACACTTGGAGATCCCAAGCCTCCCCTACCCCACCCAAGACAACTTGCCACAGGCCAGAGCATGCATTCACAAGTGTTCCCCGGGGACAGGCAGCAGTGGCACATACTGTGCTGCTGCTGTTTGTCCCCAGGGAAACTCATGTTCCCACTCGTAAGGACATGCCGCATATCTGTACATGCTCATAACTTGCTCTTGCACATAACTTCATTCTAGTCATGTAAAGTATCGTTCCTTTCCAAGGTTGTAGTATCAAGACTGAGTCCAAATGAAAGTTGTAAGTTCAAGGAATCTGTGGATAGTAGCCAAAAGTCAGTGAATTTTTATTCATATTGAAAGCTCACCTTGAATCAACTAGCTTGAAATTATCAGCTAATTCCTGTGCATTCACGTATGTGAAAAGGAGATCTCATAATACTGAATAATCATTAATCAAGCCTATTAAAGAGAAACATAGTACACAAAAGTGATAACCTGTTTTTATAATTGATATTGAATCTTACTAATCAAGGTAAATGGCCAGGTTTATTTGTTATAAACCATTTGTATTTGCCACCTTACTTCATCTTGCAGTAAATATTATGATCTTAGCTTTTGCTTATTAACCATACGCTTCACCATTTTACATGTGTTCTTTCACCAACTTTTGTCAGTTATCAGAAGACATGTCCTTTGTCCATAGAACAAACCTGCATGAGGAGACCTTACTTAATGCTACCCAGTTCACTGAATCCAAGTGTATAGGAAATTTAAGTAGAATAACAAAAACATGTAACATCAAGTAAAAGATGTTTCAAATAGTAGAAAACAAAATGAGTTTATAAGCATTTGATTCTTTTTGTGGGTTTTAGTATTTCTATCTGCAAAAATATCTTGAGCTTTCATGACAAAGTTCATTCAATGAAAATAAGAATAATAATAAAAATGGAAATAATAGTCATAAATTAATCCAAAATCTCTGAAACCTAGGAAGTTAAACATCCACAAAACTCACCCATACATTTCCTTTGAACAGAGTTTAAACTTTTATTAGTTTTCCCTTATTTAAAGTTTGCAATCCTTTAAGGCTGTTTACAACTTAAATATTTCCAAAAGTCTATGCTTTTCTAAATGATTATCATTCTGGCTAGTAAATAAAAATCTTGAGCTTTCCCTTCACATATCAAGAGCTCCAGACAATAACTTCCTTTTTTGTCTGGAGAAAATGGACTCCATCTCAGCATGTTTAGGGGAATAAATGAAAATATATTCCTGTATATCCCTAAGCCTTTCCTTGTAGGCAAAACTAAAATATGAATAAATAGACTGAATAAGAAACATAGGTGGAAAGAATAGCAGAGGTAAATAGTCTAGGCTGGATTTACAGTGAAATCCAGCTTTGGAAGCAGTAGATTGGTCACTTGGCAAAGTATTGCTATTGGTCAATGGCCTCTTTCTTGAAAGTCAAAACCCACAAGAGGGGAGGACTACTGTTTCACCTTCCTGATAAATTTTATGCCGCTCTATGTGATATTTCCCACTCTATGTGATTAACTGATGCAGTTCTAATGTAAGAAGAAATAGTTACTTATTTCTTCCCTGAAGGGTTTTGCAGCAGGGAAATAATAGCTTATATTTCCCATCCTGCAGACACGGGACGTACATGTGTCAGATGCCTGGGGCATCTGGGGAAGGTAGTAGGAACTATTTAAGTTCCACTTAAGCAGATTGATGCTTGTAAGGACATGTGATTCTTTTTTAGTATGTTTTTCCTTTTGTTCTTTTCAATCTGGAGACACTTTTTGGAATCAATTGAGGTCAGCGTTTGTCTCAAACTCTGTCAGCAATTTGTTGATTGACATTGACTTAACATTGGAAAAGACTCCATCTTTCCTACATCATTAAGTACCTATTTATTTTAAACAGTAGATCCAGAACACCTTGCACTTGCAAGCTTACCCATATGTCACTGAGGCTATCAAGGAATTGCATCCACAGTTTAACACATTATAATTACATTTTTCCACAGCAAAGATGGTAAATATCAATAAAACAACAACTATTGTAATTTTTATAGATAGAAATTTTAATACACCAAAGACAAACAGATGCCATGAATGGCAAGGCAAGTTGCTACATGTTTTTATCAAAGTTACATGAAAGATACAGCTTTAGATAGCACTTTATGACATTAATTTTCACATTGAAATGCCAACTGTCCATTTTTTTAAATTGTTGCTTGCAAGATAAGGTTTGACGCATACAGTTGAAGGATGAGGGAGGAATCAAAGACTTGTATAGACCTCTAACTTCAGTTTCTGGTGCTCAGCAGGTGAGAAAGAGCTCCAGATTGCAAAACAACCCATAGTAGCTCTCAGCACGGGCTCTAATGAGACTGTCAAACCTGTGTCCTTATCTCTTGTTAACAAATTTTGAGCAAGATGGGAAGGATGAAGAAGAATTTAAATGAACACTTGGGTCATTCCAGCCAATGTGAGAAGCTTATTGATTAATTGACAAAAAACAAGATTAATTGCCAAGGATAAGTATAATCTTATGGGACAAGTCTCTTCTGCCATGGAGTGGCATTGGCCAGCTTTCCAGTCTGAATGGGGGGAGGGGGAATCCTCCTTCAACTTGCCATCATGTAAGCATCTCAGTATGTGCAGAAGTCCCACAAATGTTGTTGAAGAGTTACCCTCCTAATTTCTTCCAGTCAGATCCCCTATTTATAGATGGCTGGTGAACAGGATTTCAGAATTGTAAGGAATGATCTCTCATTGGCTTTATTTAAAGTTCTATGTTTCACTGGAACTTTCAGAAGTGGATTAAATTAAATTTCTTGCAAACCTGGAAGGTGTCACTTAATTGGGATTCATAACCTGCAAATGCAAAAAGGGCGACAGGAGACAAGTTTTTAATCTCCTTCCCTTCCTTATTTACCCTGGTCTGTTACTTTTAATGTTAGCACAGTTAATAGATAAGTAAGGTTGGATGATCCCATTTTCCAAGGTTATTGTCTAAATGTAAATGTGTTTCCTGTTTTCCCTGTTTAACAAGCAGTCTGGTGACTCTTCCCTGATCAGGTCTGTCAACTGGCTCCAGCATCAGTTAGAGGACCCATTACATGTAATGAATGACTAATGCCAGTGCCCTGCTTACAATCCCCTCCTTGATGGCCCTCCTAGGGATGTAAGGCAGGCTTTTCTTATGCAAAATCGGCCTGATACTGTAGCCTGGCTATCTGCTCTGAGTCACTTTAAGCCCACACATATCACAACTGCTTCAGTTTTCTGATAGGCACATAAGCCATGCATGTCAGTTCTGTGCCAACACTCTGCAAGTCTTAACCCAGAAAGGCACCTGTTTCATGTTTTCATACGAAAACAGATTATCTTACAACATACATAACCTTCTTCCTACATACCCTCTTTTACTCCTACATCTTGTCCTCTGACTATTCCTGCATAGCTAAATTAGTCCCTGATCTCCATTTGCAACAATAGCAATCTAAATTACTACGTAAAAACAATCTTAGTTTGGTAACATCTCTAGTTCCCATGGCTTGATCTGTGAGGCATGTCACCTTGCCAATCAGTCCCACATCATTCTTCATGTTTTATAATCAACTACTAACTTAAATGATGTAGAATGCGTTTTTCTTTTTTTTGGGCACTGACAGATATGGGGGGTAGGAGGCAGCTTTTATCAGAAGCAGTGGTGCCTTACATTGACATGGCTCCACAGTAATCTGTATAAATTGGACACTTTAGCAGGTTTGAATCACGGCTGATTCAAACCTGATTGAATTGGCTATTAGATAAAAGTGCCAAAAAAGCCAAACCCAAGCGCCTGATTTTTACAGATATTGGAAAAGCCAGGTGCACCTAGGCTGTTCTGGAAATGTACTGGGCTGAGCACCGAGACCTTTTTTTTTCCTTTCATGTCCACAAGCAGCCTTTCTTTTATATATATATCTCTATATGTTTTATCCACCCCTGGCAGTTTCTGAAGCCCATGTATATTTCTTCTTTTTTTAAGTACTTTTTGCTTCAGAAAAATATTTTTGATCAAAATAAAGTAATTTCTGCTTTCTGCTTTCCATATGGTCACACCTCTCTATCTGGTTTCCAGTATGCATTGAAAATGAACCTTCCTACTATTGTCCCTGCAGCTGCATATTTCAAGTATGTAATGAAACCTGCAGTTAAACTCATCCCTAGGATTGTGCCAATAACATAATGCATGCTACTGTCAGTTTAGTAAAAATCTAAGGCTCAGGTCAGTCTCCACAACACAGCATTTCTAGCATTAATGAAAGAGGACTAAATATAAGATCTGTGTCAGTGATAACTTAGCAGCAGGCAAGAGAAGATGCTTAGTGAATTTCTGACAACACCTAGCATTTAAACAGATAAACATATAAGTTCAAAAGAGCAAGGAGAGAGGCCTATAGTAGCTGTGAATCAGAAGATAAGCTAGAAAATCTGAAAGAAAAGATATACACCTCTGAGGAAGCCAAGAGACTAAGCAGCTGCAGCACGGCACTGATATGAAGAAAACAATTGTTGCTGCCCTGTCTTATCAATTGTTGAACTTCACTGAATTTGGCTAAATTGGTCATCTTCAAGTTTGTCTTTGGAAATAGAAGGTTATATATATATAGGTAGATGACTGGAAATAGGAAAGAATTTGGAGATTGATCAGAAAATGCAGAAAAGGAACCACTACTTGAAAAATAATCTTTTCTACCTCTGGTGGGCAACTGAGCAGGAAGGAGACACAGCATGGCCTGGGAAGCTCGTCTCATTTAAATTTGAGCAGTTCCACAGGGCAATGAGGTCTTGGGTTAATTGGAGGTCTACTGAGTGCTTGCCACTTTTCTATATGTACCCTAAATATCTTTGAACTTGCTTACTTAGGGACTGCCAGCAGTATAACTATGCAAGCATGGAACTCAGAGTAAGGTGCAAAGCTTTCCCAAGAAATTGGGTAAACAATTAAAGTCCGCTGGCTTTTATGCTACTGAGGCTAAACTCATCCAAAGCTATTCTGGGTATCATAAAAAGTTGCAGTGTCAGCAGTGATACACACTGAAAACGAACAAAGCAAAAGACCCTGAATCTACACAGTGGAAATAGGAAGGGTTTGCACAGAGAAGATAAAAAGCCAATTAAGGCAGATAATTATAGGAACAATTGTAGAAAGGACAAGCACCTGGAACAGAGATGCCTCTGTCTCGGCCCTAAATACATTTTACAAAACACATAACGAAAAAAAGTGAAAGTGAGAGGGAGAAAATAATTTCATGCCGAGGCATAACAGAGCAGTGCAGTATCCAGGGCAGTGAGGGAGCAATGGGCAAGTGGTGGGGGAGGTCAAGCAGCCTGGCCCTTGCATTTTGTTCCTTCACACCTTGCCCTCTGCTGCCTATTTCCCTCACCACTTACCCCCACCCCATGCCTGCACCACCTGGCACCTGCCCTCACCACCAGTATTTCCCCCGACTGCCCCTCCCTGCTGCCTACCCTCCAACCACTTTTGATCCCCCTGATCTGCCCTCCTTGCTGCCTCTGAAGCAGTTGTTACTAGGCCTGCTGGATCCACAGCAAGTGTATTCTGCGCCCCAATTTAGAGTGAAGCTGAAACTGTGCTGAGGCAGAGTGAGGGTAAGTGGAGGAGGGGGTGGGGATGAACGGGGACAGAGGCTGCAGTGGGGAGCAGATGGTCAGGGAGCTGATAGGGACAGAGGCAGCAGTGCGGGTAAGCAGCAGTTGCAGTTCCAGCCCTGACTCTGGGCTGAGGCCACAGCTGCAGCCATGGCCTCATCCACATGTGCAGCAGCTGGCTGTTTCTTCACTGCCTCATACTTGAATCCAAGATGAGGGGCTATTTTCCCAATGTTAAATGTGTGGGGAGGGGGGCCTCATCTTGTATTCAAGTAAGTATAGTATGTTGGCTACTCCCTAAACCCATCATTTGTGTCCTTCCCAGCAATTTATGAATCTGGTTACTGTACTTAGTTTTTTGTAGCCTTTCCATCTATATAGTACATGGATGGTTGGTGTGCTCTTGTTCAACGACCTTGCTGGCATCTCCCAGCACAGACCTACCTCAGACCTAAAATGTTATAAAGAAGCAGACAAGAAAGAATAAATTAAACAGACTAAGTAACTTTATTTTTGTACACACCTATATAGTAACTAATTAAAGTTGGGCACCTATGAGTAATAGAAGCCACTATTAGATTGAAGGAGAGAGAAAGTGTGTTTGTGCCTTTAAAGCAATAGGTACACACTAGGCCCACCTCCTCACCTGGCTATTTAAGTGCAGTATCTGGAAAGGCTAGTCAAATGGCTTTTTGGGTTTCCTGGGAGAGGGAAAGTAATTGGAGTGATGGATGTGGCAGCAAGAAGCCTGAGCTGGAGTGAGGAGGTAGCACCCAAGGGTGTATGAGATAAGTCCTGTGAAAGACTGCTACGGTCAACAGTCCTAGAAGTGTGATCTATCTTGCTTGAGACTAAATTGTTCTAAGAGTTGAGAGATTTTGGCAGACTCTTGATTTGGAAGTAAAGCCCCGAAGGCCTTGTTAAATGCTGAGAGCCATGGGGTGACTATAAGGGGAAGAACGGGGCCTCAGTGGGGCCCTGTTATACCAGAGGGCTCACCGAGAGAGTTCAAGAGTAGCTAATTTGTATTGCAGGCCACAGGAAGGACTCTTTGGAGAGTGAGCCAGAGGCTCAGAGAACAGACTATTAGGGGAGCAGGCCAAGAACCTACGATGTGAGAAGGGACCATCTTCCCATCTGAATTGAGGGTCTACAGTAAATTATTCCATCAAGCTGTGGCAGGTGAGACAAATAGTTATCCAGGCAATTGGAGAGGCAGAAAGGTTGTGGTGGTTCCAGGGGCAGGCGTGAAACCCAAGACCCCACTGCACAAACTGAATCTGCAATAACAATAATAATTATTAATTGAAAAGGTCTCCAAGAGAGGTCACAGAGTGTCTCTCCTTAGATGGGGCTGAACTAAAAACAGAACTGTGGTCAGTGACTGTAAAGAACAGAATTCTTGAGATATTTAAAGGGGCAGAAACAGTCATAAAAGTTACATATCTCCACCAGCAGTTAAACATACATTTCACAGGAACTACAGTACTATACTTATGTTAAGGCCTTGTTACTTGTTAATTTTAAGTGATTCCTGGAGCTCTTAACCCCTCAGTTGTCACACAGTAACACATGGAATGAGTTTTAAGCACCCTTTTGGTGGCTCAAAATTATGCCACTCTAGCCTAGGTTTATCTCTGATCTGTGTTAGCCAGCTGTCCCCCATGTTAAAATAATATGTGGCCACTCTATGCAATACATTAGTGTAAACACCCCACCCACTCCCATACCCCTCCCCTGGCCTGCTGCCACCCCATAACCCTCAAATTCAGCTGCCCCTCCCACTTTGCACCAGTTTATATTGGGCCTACTGTCCCCCAGCCCCCAGCCCCCCAAATCCCCTTCCACCCCACTGCTTTACTTTTGGCTGCTGGTACTGTCCCCGGGGAGCAGGCAGGAAGGGGAACCTGCCTGCCTGGCCTCCACTGCCACCTTCACCACCACCGCTCTCTGGGCTGGACTCAACCTGGAGAGGAGCTGCATTCCTGGAGGTAGTGAAAACAGCAGCAGTGGCTAGGCATACAAGTTTCCCTTCCCTCCCTGATCTCCTGGTACAGTGCTGGCAGCCAAAATTAAGACTGGGGGGGTGGGGAGGAGGGAGGAAGCAGCAGGGAGAAACCCAAACTGGAGGGGAGAGCCATCAACACAGCCCTGGACTGAGCTTGCCATCCCATGCATCCCCAGGACCCCAGATTCCCACTGGGCATCTGGTTCTCGCAGCCCGGGACGGCACGGTTCAGAGATCTCCCCCACTGTGGCCAGGATGGCCCTCACCAGGCAGTCCTGGACAGTGTTGTGGCGGAGCTGCCAGGCTCTGGCATGCGGCTTGCAACTGCACCGCACATGGGGGAGGGTCTCTGCCGTGTAGCTACACCATCGGCACCTCTTGTCCCGGTGGCTGAAGCACACGGCCCCGTTCAGAGGCAGGCAGTTGAGGCAGGCGTGGTGGAGGACCCCCACCCTGGTCCAAGCTTACTTTTGATTGCTGGAGCTGTATCAGGGGAGCAGGGAAGGAAACTTTCCTCCCTGAACACTGATGCTGCCACTTCTGCCACCACTTTCTAGGTGGCGTGAATAGCCACAAGTAAGCTAGGAGGAATGGGGGGCACAGGTAAGCCGCAAGGGCTGGGGAACCAGGGGTGAGCCCTGGGGGTGGGGAATAGAGAGGAACCCTGAGGGGCAAGGGGTGAACCCCTAGGGTAGGTGTGAATAGGGGTGCCCTGGGACTAGGGGGCAGGGGAGGAAGCTTGAAATAGGAGGGGAGTGGGGCGATTCTTACCTTTCAGTCCTCAAGGCCCTTGCTGGCCTGAACATGCAACTGCTCCAAATTTGAGCTAGCAGTGACAACAATCAACATTTGAGCAGCAAAATGTGCAATGTGTAGGAAGGCCCTTATTATGCAGTGCCATAGCTCTATTACTACTATGTAAGCACAACGCTGTTCAATTATTAGAATGATTAGTCTCCAGACAATAAAGCTGCAATGTCATAAAAAAATTGGACTTGGCATCTCTAGCGTGCTGGACAATCTGTCATTTTTCTTAACCCTGTTTTGGCCATGTGAAAAATGTGGGTCTCCAATCAAAACTTATAGCATAGTATATACTCTATTCTTTTCTATTTAGGTTTTACCGTGCATATTACCATAGTGTCTTTGTTGTTTGGTCTCAGTTTGCTTTTATATTTCCCAGCAAATGGAGTATTTTTGTGACTTAGATATTCCATTCTATATAGAATCTCTGACTGACCCAGTAAATGGTGAGTTTAGTTGAAGGATGAGGATTTCTCATTTGTTCAGGCCCTCTGTGATTGTGCTGTGTTATTAGATCTTTGAGTATTTTAAGGAAAAGAGACTTTGGAATATTCGCATTTTCTTCTCTTGACTGCTTCCCTCCTCCTGAGATACCTTCCCTCTTTTGTGAGAACTGATACAGCATGACTTTGATGTCTCTGAGTTTACTTCTTGATATTTGTGGCATGAAGGATGTCCAGTGCACTCCCACTACTAACTCAGAATTAATACATTAGCTAATGAGTGAGTCAACACAATTTTCTTTAGGGCTTTCACAAACATAGGATTCCCTTGTCATATCTTCTTTGGGCACCCTTGGGCCAGATATTATTCTTCCTTTCATGATTTTCATGAAGCATATTCCAGAAATGGTTCTTCTTTTCACCCAATATTTTGGGAGGCCTTTGTTTTAGTGTCAGAGGTCAGGAAAACAGATCTTACGATGACAGGCTGAGAGCCACGGGACTCTTTAGCCTGGAAAAGCGCAGGCTCAGGGGTGATCTGATGGCCACCTATAAGTTTATCGGGGTGACCACCAGGATCTGGGGGAACGTCTGTTCACCAGAGCGTCCCAAGGGATGACGAGGTCGAACGGTCACAAACTCCTGCAAGACCGTTTCAGGCTGGACATAAGGAAGAATTTCTTTACTGTCCGAGCCCCCAAGATCTGGAACAGTCTGCCAGTGGAGGTGGTTCAATCACCTACATTGAACACCTTCAAGAGTAAATTGGATGCTTATCTTGCTGGGATCCTATGACCCCAGCTGACTTCCTGCCCTTTGGGCAGGGGGCTGGACTCGATGATCTCCCAAGGTCTCTTCCAGCCCTAATGTCTATGAAATCTATGAAATCTATGAAATATTCCTGGCCAGACTTTAGCTTGACACATTGCCCTTCAGATTCCATAAATGTTATTGATTGCACTCTTTGTACTTGTGGATACATTTTCTATTTGAATCAGACCTAGCAATATAACACTGTGATTCTCAAAAGGTAGGCTGAGATGGACATTAAATAATAGTTTAATTCTACAGACTGTTTCATGGCTTTCAAGACTTTGGGATAAAAAGTGAGTCTCAGTTTTAGTGTGCTTCTTTGCACTTCTTAGCACAAAGGTTGGCAGCTCCCTTGTAAGTATCTTTGTTGGAGCTAACACTTTTGTTAGACTCCATTTTTGGGAGACTCCAATGTGTTTTACTTCTTGTATCTCCTACCTTGTAGCTTCCAATATAAAAACATTTTATGGGGTGGGAATGGCAGTATTGGGGGAGGAAGACTCCAGAGGTGAAATGACAAAAGCAGGATTTAGTCAAGAAATTCCCAGCGGATGTGGACCCTTTTATGTCTACATTGTGTTCTCAGTGCATCCTGGGAGAAATGCCATATGCTCCATTCACCACTCCCATTTGCATGTGTCAAGCTCAGAAGTGTGACATGGGAGCTACTCTTGGGGTATCTCCAAGGGCTGCTATTGAGCACACCAGGGGATTACTGGGAGGGATGCCCCTGTAACAGCTTTAAAACATTTCTGGACTTGGCACATGTGCATAGGAGCAGGTGGGCAGGGCGCGGTAAGCTCCAAAGTGTGCCTTCATGGACATGTCAGGAATGTGATATAAAAATTCCCTTAGGAGACCATATACCTAATACAAGTTAGAGAAATCAGCGATATGGTAGTGACAGAGAAGTGAAAAAGCCTAATGATCTTTTGGACATCTTTTCTGCTGTGTTGCATGAATGGAAATTCTTCTCTCTTAACTTCAGGCTCATTTATAGATTTGAAGAGATCAATTAAAAAATCTAGATATTCAGATAATGAACGCTGGGTGATTTCTTTCATCACAAGGAATTCTAGCTATTTCTCATCCAACCTTTCTTTTATGTGTTAAAGATTCAGCAGGCATTAAGAATTTCTTGGATAAATGCAGTGTCAGCACATAGATATAGACTTTGAGTAAGACAGCATTTTCTTTTGCTTAATGAGGTGATGTAACCTGTTAATATTTTAGGTCACTATATTTAGAGCTTTTGGTGCTTAGGCAATTTAGCTATATAGCAAATGAGCAGAGGGAGAACAAATAAATCAATACATGGTTATGGAGCAATGACAAATTTACAGTAACTCTCCACTAAATGTAAGATATCATATTAGAGGTGAGTGTATTAGAATAATGGAAATGAATCCATGACAAAAGAGCACGTATAAACAGTAGAAATGCATATCTTTGGCGGATAAGTTGTTCAACGCACAGCTGGTTTCTGTGTAAACTAATGAATGACCCAGCTGAAGAAGTAGTAATGTGAGAGCCTATATACCTTAAAGATTTTCAAAGGAACAAATGTTGAGCATGGTGCACAGCTCCCATTAAGTATGAATGAGTTTAAGCACCTAACTCTTGTATGTGCCTTGAAAACTTTCCTCATACATACATACCCTGCTCCTCCTACCCCTTCAGGTCCACTTATAAAAGTGCTGCAAAAAAACCATGAGAATGCCAGAATTGCATGGGGCTCTGCATACAAATGATATAAAAATGGAAATGAATAGCAGACTAATTTGCAAGGCAGGGAAACTATAATATGGACATTTTTCTCTTGTCTAAGGTGTCCTTCCCAGGATAATTTAGTCTGCTAATATAGAGCTTTCAGACCATAGGTATTTGCTTCGTGAAATGTCTCGAATATTGTACTCTACTGTATGTCAGAACTCAAGAAGAGCAGCACTTGAAATTTTATATTCCAAGGATACGTTTTTTTCAGTCGTGTGTTACAAATTGATGGTGCATCAGAAACTTGAAGTAGTCCTTCTGTACTAGACATGGGCAGTTGTTATTACATGGGTTTGAGTTGTGGGTGTTATTCTTAACTCTGGTGACTTTGAGCCAGTCACTGAATATTTTTATGCCCTGTACTTAAAATGCTTCTTATGGGCCAGGCAAGATTTTGCTTGCCTCAGTTTCCAGATCCCTGGTTAATTTTCAGCAAATGTTGAGCTCATGCATGCAAGAATCAGGGACCTTTAAAGTATTACAACTTGAGTACACCCAAAATGGGGCTACCCAAAATTACTAGAATTTTTTTTTTTACTCTTGACTGAAAGATTTCTGCACCTTCATTTAGAGTACTCTAATAACTTTTGCATATAGCAGCAGTTCACTCTTTATTAGTGCAGTAAAAATCCATCAACTGCTGGTGGAGCTCTAGGCAACTATTTTGCTTTCAGATGGGTGAGCATCGTCAATTGTATCAGGCAAATATACCATAGGGGGTTTTTTTCTAGTACACACAGCACACACTGACTTGTTGTCTCATTCTGGAGTCATCCCTTTGGGTTTTGAAAACAGTTGGTTTGATTGCAAACAGGACAAGAAAGGGATATTGAGGGCCAAGGTATTTGATAAAGGTATTGGAAAGACTTCAAAATATCAGCCTCCTTAACTAACTGATCTAATTTAACTTTAATTTCAGTCTACTGTGGTGTGAAGCTGCCATATATACTAAATGGGTATATTTGTATCCATTTAATATCTACATGCTACTGCTTTTATTTTAAATGAGCAAACTCTTTTTGTGGAACAGTACAATACAGCATTAAGCTCAGAGGAAATGATGGGGCTTTTGATATAATCTTTGCTGTTAAACCTCTTATTACCCAATCAAATATACTTTTGGTGAGCTCATCCAACAATTACTCATCATCACAGCAGATGCTTCTTCTATTCTGAACAGTTGGAACTATTTCTCCTGTTCATAATCAAAGCTCAGGACAACCAGACTATGAAAATTGCCTTGCCGCAGAAACAAATAAGTATAAAAGCATTTTGAATGAGAACACAAACATGCTAAGTACAATGTTTCTTACAAGCACCTGTAAATTCCCTCTGCCAGCAGACATGGTCATCAAATGAAACTAGGAATTGGTCAACAGTAAGGGAAAAATCATTTCTGATCCAGATTTTCAGCTGAAAAAATTGGCATAGATGTATTTAAGGGGGAAAGTATATCAGAGCCTCGTTACACATTATGCTGTGAGCTGTTCAAAAGTTGATACGTGTTAGTGCTAGCTTGAGTTGGAGCAGTCACATGTTCAGACCAGCAGGGGCCTAGAGGACTGAAAGATAAGAATTGCCCCGCTCCCCTCCTATTTCAAGCTTCCTCCCCACCTCCCATTCTGCGCTTTCCCCCTTGCCCTCAGAAAAGCAGGCAGGGAAAATTCAACCTATCTGCCCCACTCCTGCTGCCACTACTGCTGGTTTGCTGCTTTTCACCAAGTTGAGGCCAACCCAGAGAGCAGCAGCTACAGTGGACAAGCAGGCAGATTAATCCTTCCCTGCCTGCTTCCCTAGGACAGACAATATGGGCAGCTACAAAGCCAGGGGGCAGTAAGCAGGGATCTGGGGTGCTTGCAAGGGCAAGGGGAGCAGTAGGCCTGTTGCAAACCAGTGGGGAGGGGGAGGGGGAGGGAAAGGGGGGTGGGACATTTATACTAAGGTGTAGTCTAGAGTGGCTACACCGTACAGCAGTGGCCTGTGTTCCAGGGCACAAGGATCTCTGTCAGTTGCTGCATAAAGGGTGTGGTCTTGCAGGCATTTCCCAACTGATGGTTCTGGTCAGAATGAAAACCTACTGTGTCTGCAAGACCTTGATCTTTACATGGCACTGCTGCACTGACTGGTTGTGCCTGCATTCCTGCATCTGGCCTGACAGCCCCTTGTAGACATGGGCATTGGTATGCCCACCCTGTGTGAACTGGCGCTGTACCTCTATCTCACCCCCCAGTGGCATGAGGTCACCTATCTCCTCTATGGACCAGGTGGGACCCTGGGTGGCAACCACTGGTGTTGCCAATGAAGAGGCCATTGGGGCTCCCGTGCCAGCTCACTGAACCTCTGGGTGGCTGGCTGTGTGCTGCTGGGCCTGGGAAACTGCTTGCAGCACTCAGCACAGTGGCACAGCATGGGACTGGCAGCTCTGTTAGAAATATTATTAAAAATGCATTATCAATAGCAGATTTAGAAAAAAAAAAAAAAAACACAGCTGCTACCCATCCTTGTCTCCTTAATGGGAGAGGGAAGGGGGGGGGGTGGAAATTGAAGGGAAAAGCCACCAAAAGGCCCTTTGTACTAAGGCATCACTCCCTCTCTGTCCTGCAAATTTACTATCTCTTTGTCACACTAAATCACACTTTCTTTTATGACCCCACATTCCTAAGGCTAAGATAAGAGCAAATGCCATTTTTGCCTTCAGGTTGAACCTTGAGTAATCTTGAGTCCCATCCACGCACGCGTGATAACCTAATGCATATTAAGCCTACCCGCCCCGCATACTTAAGTAGTTAATTATAATGCACATGGGACGTATGAAGCGACATGTTTACATATATGTTTGTATGAACAGGAAATGAGTTGTAAAAATTCCTCCTTCTGCACACGTGGTCAGGAGAGAGGGGATAAAAGCCTGCTAATGATTATGCTCGGGGGCAGAGGGATTTGATCTTTTGTCTTCTCCCTCTGACCCTATTTGCAAATATATACCTTTTGTATTGCTAATAAAGTGTGTCTGAAGCTGAAAGTTTTTTCCACCTCCCGAGAAACGAACCACGATTTTTTTAATTCAACAGCTCCATGGTGAGGCAATCCCTCACTGCACCTGCAGGCTCAAGCATCTGCAGGCTTCAGGCAGCTGGAGCTGGCCCTGGCAGCCAGAAGCTGCTTGCAGCTGGACCTGGGCAATGGCAGGCCTAGCAGGAGCCAGGAGCAGCCTGCAGGCCTGAACAGCCCGGGGAGACACAGAGGCCTAGAGTGACCTCAGGCTGCCTGCAGGTCTCATACAGCCTGCAAGCCTTTAAGGGCCTGAGACTGGAGCTGCCACACAGCCAGCTCAGCCCTGGGTCAGGAGAGACTCCCAGCCTGGAGCCCTGAGGCTAGACTCTAGCTGGCCTCCTAGTGGCAGGGCTGACAGGAAGCAAATCGGCTCCTTGGTGGCATCACATATGAATTAAGTATTCATGAGTAAATTTGCTACTTGCATTTGCACAAAGTCAGTTTGCTTGCAAATAGTGTCATTTATGTGTAGTAAATGTGCACACTTGTAGACGTGTGTGCTTAGTGTGTCCGCGACATTGCAGTAAAGCATATCATGTAGACTCACCCAATGAGTGTTTAAAACTAGGCTCAGGCGTTTAATGTGTGGACAACCCAAGGGTTAAGAGCTCCAGAAGCTGCCTAAAATTAATGTTTAACAAGGCCCTCAGTTTATTACCAGGTGAAGATTTGGACCAGGGAAAGTCCTTAATTACATACTTTATTGCATTGGCATCAGTAATGACTTTATTATAGAGCAAGAATTCAAGACAAGGCAAACCCTTGTAATCTATATATTAAAAAAGGGAGAAAAAGTGGCTACAACAAACATATGCAAGGGAACATAATAATGGTGGGATACTTGTGACTAGCATAGTAAAGAGTAATTGTTGTATACAAGCATTTAACAGAATCAGTGGAGGACACATCATTTATTACATTTATAAGAATTTTGTGACTAGGATAAAAGGTCTAAAATGGAATGAAGTGAGTACAAGATATTTTATTTTATATTTGATCTTGTAAGATCAAATATTCTCTCATTTACCTAATTTTTCACTATAGATCTATGTTACATATACCAAAACCACAGTGAAAGAATATAAAGTTATTGTGTAAAGCACACAGGTCAGGGAATGTTATAATTAAGGTTGCCCACATAATTTTAGTGAGTTTCTTTCTATTAAATATTATGATCATTACTGATTACAACATCACATGGTACTTTCCCCCTCAGGATCCCTTTCTGATTCAAAGCCACAACAACAGAGCTTTTCTTTTTTAAAGCCAACCAAAAGCAGTTCTGCAGGGTTGGCTGAAGTGACCACGATCATGTGTTCTTACTGCCAAACATATATTCATGATTGAAAAAGATGCATGAAAGAAACCTAAATTTTCTAATGTTCACAACTTGTACAAATTTTGTGTTTATTTTAATGGGATATGAAAAAAACAGTAGCTAGGACTACCAGCATATAGGACTTTTTCTGCCATATTTTGTGTTCTCACTATAGACTATGACGATACTAACTTACAAAACAATCAGATCCCTTCACCCCACCTCCCCAAAGCACCTAAGAATAGGTGTCTTAGCCTGGCCAATTTCAACAGCTGATGGCTTTTTTAAAGTAGTTGTAAAATATATACATATAAAAACACTAAGTATCCTAAATATAGAAATTTGCTCAGTATCATAAATGAGGATGAATGAATATTGCATATCTATAATTAAGATATGCACCGGCAGAGTGCACTGGAAAGCCAAGTCAAATGCGTGAGGGTGGGGACAAGAAGACATTTGTCTTTCAAAAAAGACAGGCTGCAAAGCTTTTACTCCTAAAGAACACTAAACTTGAGAATCAAGCAAACAGAAGGTGATGATTAACAAAGGAACTGTAGCTAATCTGGACAAGGATTATTAAAGTGAAGTCTTACAGTTCTCACATCTTTTTAATGGCAGGCAAGGTCATATTTGCCCTCTGTTTTCTGACTCCAAGTACATACCAAAGTTTACTACAGAACTTTGTCAACATTAGTTAGTTAGGTCATCTGGCTTATTTTAACATTTTTAGTGGCCATTCTCAATCTTAACAAGATATGCAGGGAATATGCTCTGAAATTCATAATAGCAAAATAAATAGGTGAAGACCCATATAGTAATTTGAGAACACTCTCATTTCAAAGATGTTCCTCAATTTACATGGAGGATCATTTCACCAGTTTGTGGATTGTGCATACAGGAAAGAATTGGAGAATGTCATGACTAACAGGAAGAACAGAGGGTAAGGTAACACACTATTGTGCCCTGATGATACAGTCATAAACATGGATGAGATTCCAGGAAGTAAGTAATGGGCATGTATCACTTCCCTCTGGATAAAAAAATGTGTTTTCCTAATCAGTGAATATTAGGAAATAGTGAATTGTTCCCAACTTACCCTAATATAAGACAAGTTTGTATTTAAGATGACCCACTATAAATAGATTCTGTTCATGGAAAATGTGTTATAAATTTCCATGTATAGTATCAAATTATTAGTGGGTCATCTTAAACTTGTCTTCCCCTACTGCTGTGGTGGGGAAAGCAGTGGCAGAAGGTGCCTCCCTGCCTGTCCTCCCTGCCACTTGCTCCACCAATACACCTAGGAACCCCTGTCATGATCTAGGATGATCCCATTGTGCTAGATGCTACACAACAAAAATAGGTAATCACCACTGAAAAAGCTTGTACTGCAAGTGATAGAATAAATGTTGGGCTTGGGGAAAAAGACAGGATTTCTAAACTTTCTAAACTTACCATTTACCCTTATTTTATATTATATACATAGAAAAAATATTTTTCTTCTTCCTACAGAAGGAAACTCCACTCCTGTTTAGTGTCTTCCCTTTAAAAACCTGAATTAAACCAATCAAGTACAGATATGTATTACCTAATCTGGGAGGCACACAACTCTGAAGCAAACATTGATTGTGACAGTTGCTTGCTTTTGTGATTTAACCGCAAGTTGCATGATGAAATTTAATATTATTTTCTTAAGGTTTCTTGAAAATCTCAGGGTTTTTTTTTTTCAAAAAAACAAATGAAAAGACTCTAATTGGGTCTTTAAAGTATTACATTTCATTGATTTGGTGTTTCTGAGTGATTTCTGGTGCCACTTAGTTAAAACCAGGCTGTAGCACTCATTGGTACCAAAGAAGTGGCTGAAAAACTGGATTGAGCTGGGTGGAATATTTGAGGCTACCTATTTTGGGATAGGATTCACCTCTCACTTGCACTGGATATAGATTATATGCAGAATCTGTGCCATAAGCATGATTAGGGGCTTACTTTTTGATTGCTTTGCACCATAGAATTTACTTCCATCTGTACAAAGCAGGTGGCAAATACAGTCAGATCAAAGGAGCAGAGCAGTGAAAAATTAGGCCCTGAAATTTTTAAAGGATGATCAAACACCTGCTTGAGAAGCCTTTGATTGGGGATAAGAAAGAGGCAGATAGACTGCAAAAGCAGAATCAAGCTCTGAGCTAGGGTAAGGATGGCAGAGGCAGGCCATATGAAAGTAAGACAATTTCTATGGAACTAATGAAAACAGAAGTCTTACAAAAGTCCAATTTCTCTATGGCATAAATGAAAGCATCAAAATTAAATTCTGCCTTAACTTTGATTAATTCAACACCTATGAAAAGGAATGTGGTTCTTTGACAGTTTACTTTTGGAGGCATGCATTTTTTGTAGTCTTCAAAATTCCCAAGAGATGCCTGAAAAATGTGCTACAAGACAGGGGACTGAAAAATAGCTACCCATAAATGTACAAACCCACTTTAAACTTTAAAAAGTGATTTTAAAAAGCAATATTTTACAGGCACCATGAATATTATACACTGTTACGCCTACAGAAACTAGTCTATTATCTGTTATTTTATTTTAATATATAACTTAGTAGGTACCTGAAGTGAATATAAATTTACTAATGTTTATCCAGTTTTCATGTAAGCCTGAGCTCAATAGAGTTTCATCTAAAAATGTTTTTTATATTACGTAGGAAGTATATTTTACAGCAAAGGTGCTCAACCCCTGGCCTGTGGGCCAAGTCTGGCCCATGGAGCTCCCCACAGGTTGGGAAATTTGGTGGTAGGGAAGCAGTAGTAATTATCATTGCCAACTCTTTCCTGCTACCAAATTTTCATGCCCTGCATGGCTGGATCAGGCTTGAGTAACGCCCCCCCGCCCCACACACACACACATGCAGGCTAATTAAACAGACTACCCCTTAGCTCCAGCCCCAGAATAGACCTGTGCCACTGCCATGCCTGCTCCATGTATCAGATCAGGTCCACTGTCCACATCCATTCAGAGAGTGTACATAACACTGCTCATGTGGCACTGAGGGCACCACTGTTTTAGATTGATTTGGATTTCACTTGAACAATTTATCAGGTCTGTTTCCTAGAATAATAGAATCAAAGAAAACTAGGGTTGGAAGGGACCTAAGGAGGTCATTTAGTCCAACCTCCTACTCAAAGTAGGACCATCCCCAACTATATCAGCCCAGGCATGGCTTTGTCTAGCTGGGTCTTTAAAACCTTCAAGGATGGAGATTCCAACCACCTCTGGGTAACCTGTTCCAATGCTTTACTACTGTCCTTGTAAGAAAATTCTTTCTAATATCTAAACTAAATTTCCCTTGCTTCAATTTGGGACCATTGCTCCTTGTTCTGTTACCTGCCACCATTGTGAACAGTCTAGCTCCATCCTCTTTGGAACCGCTCTTCAAGTAGTGGAAGACTGCAGTTAAATACCCTCTCAGTCTTCTTTTCTCCAGACTAAATGAGCCTAGTTCCCACAGCCACTCCATGTAAGTCATGTGCCTTAGTCCCCTAACCATGCTCATTGCCCTCAGCTGGACTCTCCAATTTGTCCACATCCTTTCTGTAGTGGGTGTCTCAGCTGCCTGCAGAGGGTTCAGGATTGAGAGTATGGTCGGGGGTAGAAAGGTAATAAAGGTTTATTGACTTAATAAAAACACAACTATGCGTAGTAACAAGACAAACAATGATAGACAATAATTCGCGTCAGCAGCTTTTCGGCAGTTCTCTCTGATGTCTGATGTACAACAAGTTTCTCTTTTCACAAAGCTCAGCGAAGTCAGGCATCTCCGATTAGCGCTGTCCGAGAGGTACCAGGAAGGACTCTGGTATTCCATCTTTGGGCTCAAGATCCACAGGCTCACTGATCCAAGTTAATAGCTATTTTTTTTTACAGAGCTGTGTTTTTCTTTTGAATGATTTTTGGATATTTTGCTAATGTACAGCTTCTGAACAGTACTGATAACTTACAGTCACTTGGATTCTTTTTACTTCAACTGTCTTTAGACTGACTAATAGCAGTACAAGCCTTGCAGTTCTTTTGATAAGGTTAATTTTAACTATGCCACAGGGCCTTACTACTTTAAGGCTTTGCTAAATTTATTAGGCCTTACTTTATACAAGGCCTTACTACATCTGAAATTTAATTAGGCTTTTATCAACAACATATAGCTTAATGTCTAAACAAATACAAAAGAACCCACTTGGTCTAATCTTCATAGAGCCTTCAGCAAGCACCTTTATCACACAGACATAATTTTCAGCTGTGACGGGGGGGTTCCAAAACTGAATGCAGTATTCCAGATGAAGTACTGCCAAATAGAGAGGGAGAATCACTTATTTCAGTCTGCTGGCAATGCTTCTACTAATGCAGCCCAATATGCCAATGACACTGATTCATTGATTACTATGCTCTGAGCCCAATGATCCAGCCAGTTTGCTATCCATCGTACACTCCATTCATCCAACTCATTCTTCCTTAGCTTGCTTGAAAGAATGTTGTGGGAGACTGTATCAAAAGCCTTGCTAAAGTCAAGGTATATCATGTCCACTGTTCTCCCCACTTCCACAGAGTCAGTCATCAGACAGCCAGGCAATCAGGTTGGTCAGGCATGACTTTCTCTTGGTGAATCCATCCTGACTGTTTCTAATCACCTTTTTCTACAAGTGCTTAGAAATTGATCCCTTGAGGAGCTGCTCCATGATCTTTCCAGGGACTGAGCTGAAGCTGACCAGTCTATAGTTCCCTGGATCCTCTTTCTTCCCTTCCTTAAAGATGAGCACTATCTTTGCCCTTTTATAATCATCCAGAAATTCTCCTGATCATCATGAGTTTTCTAAGATAATTGACAGTGGCACTGCAATCACATCTGCCACCTTCTTCAGCATCCTCAGGCTCATTGCATGTGGCCCTATGGACTTCCACATGTCCATATTTTCTAAATAGTCCTTAACCTGTTCTTTCACCACTGTCAACTGCTTACCTCCTCCCCAAACTGCTTTCGGGTGCAGCAGTCTGGGAGTTGACCTAGCCTATGAAGACTGATGTGAAAATAGCATTGAATACTTTAGCCTTTTCCACATCATCAGTCACTATGTTTCCTCTCCTACTGAGTAAGGGACCCACACTTCCCCTTATCTTTCTTTTGTTGCTGACACATGTCTCTTGTTAGCTGCAACTCAAATTGCACTGTGGCCTCCTGATTTCATCCCTGCATGCCTGAGCAATACTCTTATAAACCTCCCTAGTTGTTTGTTCAAGTTTCCACTTCTTGTAAACTTCCTTTTTGTTTTAGCTCACTGAAGGGTTTCCTACTAAGCTAAGCTGCCATGCTTGCTACCCATCCTGCACATCAGAATGATTAATTCCTGTACCCTCAGTAAGGTTTCTCTAAAGTGCAACCAGCACTCCTTAGGCAGTTTCTAGTGGCTTCAGAACCCAAAATATACTTTTTTTCAACTGTAGGCCCATCCTTGCACTACCAAAGCCTTGACTCTCACTTGGCAAGCTTTGTGCCATTGAAGCATGCTTTAAGCTGCTTTACCTGGGCAGATTCATAGACATTTTCGTAGACATTAGGGCTGGAAGGGACCTCGGGAGATCATCGAGTCCAGCCCCCTGCCCAAAGGGCAGGAAGTCAGCTGCAGTCATAGGATCCCAGCAAGATAAGCATCCAATTTACTCTTGAAGGTGTTCAATGTAGGTGCTTGAACCACCTCCACTGGCAGACTGTTCCAGACCTTGGGGGCTCGGACAGTAAAGAAATTCTTCCTTATGTCCAGCCTGAAACTGTCTTGCAGGAGTTTGTGACCGTTCGACCTTGTCATCCCTTGGGGCGCTCTGGTGAACAAACGTTCCCCCAGATCCTGGTGGTCACCCCTGATAAACTTATAGGTGGCCATCAGATCACCCCTGAGCCTGCGCTTTTCCAGGCTAAAGAGTCCTGTGGCTCTCAGCCTGTCATCGTAAGATCTGTTTTCCTGACCTCTGATCATGCGCGTGGCTCTCCTCTGGACTCTCTCAAGCTTCTCCACATCCTTTTTGAATTGTGGAGCCCAAAACTGGATGCAGTACTCCAGCTGCAGCCTCACCAAGGCCGAGTACAAGGGGAGAATGACGTCCCGGGATTTGCTCGAGAAGCATCTATGGATGCACGCCAGCATTTTGGTCGCTTTACTAGCCGCAGCATCGCATTGCAGGCTCATGTTCATCTTGTGGTCAATGATGACCCCCAAGTCTCTTTCTTCTGTAGTGCTAACCAACGTAGCACTGCCAAGCCTATAAGGGTGCTGCAGGTTTTTCCTCCCAAGGTGGAGAACCTTGCATTTTTCGGTGTTAAACACCATCAGGTTCTTGTCTGCCCATTTGCTGAGCTTGTCCAGGTCAGCCTGGATCACCCGCCTATCTTCTGGCGTGCATGCTTTGCCCCAAAGTTTGGTGTCATCGGCGAACTTGGCCAGTCCACTCCTGACTCCAATGTCCACATCGTTAATGAAGATGTTGAACAGTATGGGTCCCAGGACAGAGCCTTGAGGGACCCCACTGGTCACAGGGCACCTTGATGAGTGACTGCCATCAATCACAACCCTCTGGGTCCGACCACGAAGCCAATTTCCCAGCCAGCGGATCATGGTGGAGCCAAGGCCACAACTGGGTAGTTTGGCCAAGAGGTGATCATGGGATACCAGATCAAAAGCTTTTTTGAAGTCAAGATATATGACATCAATCTCTTCTCCCTTGTCCAGGTGATAGGTCACCTGGTCATAGAAGGAAATGAGATTGGTCAAACAAGACCTACCCGCAACAAACCCATGCTGGCTGTCCCTTAGAATGTTAGCCTGGGCCAGTCCCTCAAGGATGGCCTCCGTAATAAACTTTTCTAAGATCTTCCCCAGGATAGAAGTCAGGCTAATGGGCCTGTAGTTAGCCGGATCCACTCTCCTCCCTTTCTTGAAGATCGGCACCACATTGGCCTTCTTCCAGTCTTTGGGCACTACACCAGAGCGCCAGGAGTTTTCAAAGATCCGTGCCAGGGGTTGGGCTATGACGCTCGCCAGCTCCTTGAGTACCCTGGGGTGCAGATTGTCAGGGCCAGCTGACTTGAAGGTATCCAGCTTCTCAAGGTGTTCTTTCACGAGGTCAGCATTGATGGAGGGCAAGGGATCCCCCTCACCCAGATTTCCCTGTCCCATAGCAGGCATGGGCATCCCGTGTGACTGATGAAAGACTGATGCAAAGTACCTATTTAATAGGTTGGCTTTTTCCTGGGCGTCAGTTATCAGTTGCCCCATCTGGTTTAGCAGATATGGGTTCTTCAAACCAGGGAGACTTCTCAGGTTGTAGAGAGTTGGCTATCCCTGGTTATCTCGATATTAATATAAAGTTATATCTTTATATATACACACACACATATACACACAAAAATACAATATGTGTATATGCATATATAATGAACATAATTAAAAATATTATTTGAATATAAGTCCTTAAACATTATATTACTATATATTACAGTAGCACATAAATACTTCATCTAAGAGTGGGAGTCTGCTGTTCCCTTGCATCCTGAATAACCTAAAATCTAAACAGTCAAGGAACAAAGAAAAATGTAAATGAAAACAAAAAGGTTCCCAAGGCCAATGAAATAGCTCCTGCTAGAGAAAAGGGATTACATTGTTATCATGGTAGTAGGCTTATTTAAGAAATGCACATCTATAAAAACATTTATTTCTCCCAATTCTTTTCTTGTTTTATTATTTTTCTTACAAGGCCTTCCTACCAACTTCCATCCCTTTCTTCACACAACTATATTAGTTTTATCATGTGGGAAAAATGGGGTTTGGATGGGGCTGGTCCTGTCAGAGGAAGGGGGTTGGAATAAATGACCTCTGGAAGTTCCTTCCAGCCCACTTCTCCATGATTTCTGTGAATGGAGGAAGGCAGTCTGGGAGCAGGAGTTGGAACAGCAGCAGCTTGAGACTGTGCTGTTGCATTTTTCGTAAGGTTACTTTTCAAAAAGACAGTTTGCTAGAAATTCCCATTCCCCAAAATCCTGTTAAATCATAAAAAAAAATCTCACTTTCTCCAAGACATTCTGGGTTAGATCCAAAGACCACTGAAATTGGTGTGTCTTTTTGTTTACTTTAATAGGCTTTGGATGAGGCCTTATGTTTGTCTCAACTAACACTATACACAGACTAAAGACTTGATCCAAAGCTTATTGAAATCAGTTATTTCAAAAGACTTAAGGTTAGGCCCCAGAATAATACATGTGTAATACTAGGAAACTGATATTCCTTTGGAAGCACAGCACAGTTTACCCAGATTTAGTACTCTTTAGTATTGTGTCTATGGAAGCTTTTAGAGGTCCTTTCCATTGATTTGAATGTCATGTCTCCATTTTCTAAGCAAATGATTAGATATTACAACTGAAAGCAGGGACTGAGAGCCAAGTCCTTTGTGGAGGTAATAAGATGACAGAGTCGAGAGAAAAACTCTTTGTTTTTCACAGTGACAGGCATTTGCCTTTTTCGAGGTCATTTTACTTCAGAAATGTTAAGAGTAGCAAGCACCAGTCCATCATCCTGTCACTTTAATTGAATTAAGCACGTTCATCCACAAGTGAAACGCACCAAACTGCCAAATGCAAAGAGTTTGTTCTGGGCCTGCCTCAGAGCCTAAATATCTTGTATTTAATTCAAAGGTGTATATATATATATATCTGTCTCTCCCTACTTATCCTTTCTTGTCACGATTCATTTTTTAAATGATCCCCTCTGCTCCTCTAATACTTTTATCCTTGACCTTGTGATTATAATCTTCTCATACAATCACCTCTGTAATTTCATTAGGTACATGCAGACATTAAGCTTGGAATGATTTAATTAGGGTTAGGTCAATCAAAGTCCTGAACTGTATTTACAGTTGGGGCGTTTAGATCAAGCAAAAAATGGCCAGCCAATCTTAGCTTACCTAAGGAGGCACGCTATGAAGATCAAGCTAACCCATGCCTGATCTAACTGATTGTTAGATCTAACTGACCTCAGGTGTTCATTCCAGCCCTGGGGCTATACTTTTTCTGTCCTCAGACTGCAACTAGGCTATTTTTAGTCAGCTGACTCCCCCTATGGACCCATCAAAACCCCCCAGACCTGCCAACCCACCACTGCTGCAGACCCGCTAGCTCCCCGCCTCATCCTGCCAGCCTCTTCCCCACCCCAATTTATTTAGATCATATTCCTGGCATGGGTCCCAGCAGTGATGTATCTCTGCACAATTAGGAACCTGATCTATGATCATGCCGGTTAAAGCAAGCTGTGTGATTATAGATCAGGTCTTGCAAATGTGTACACATACCCTATGTGGCTGCTTAGGCATGCTACACTCTCTCTGAGTTTCTCTGCATATAAATCTCTTAAAGACCAGCTTTTTTGGTATTTTCAGTGAAACAAAATTATAGATGTGACTGGTAGTGCTGCCTTTTATTTGGCGTGTCTACACGTTCATTAATGTGCCTTAAATACTGCACATTTAGGTTACTACTCCCTTGAAAAAGTACTAATTAAATGCGCAAGACCTAAAGTTACTGTGCATTAGTGCCAGCACATGGTTATTTAGTAACACTTTCTGCACATTAGCCTAATAACACTGTGCAGTAGGCTATTAGCACATTTTTTGCCATGATGCCCTACTGCACAGTGTTATTAGGTTAATGTGCAGTAAGTATCTCTTGTAAATATGCCCACTATGATTGTCTTACACCTGAGAATGGAATAACCCTGAGGACTGGGATTTGAGACTTGAGTTGGCAAAAGATTAAGTCCAGGAGCTGGGGGCATGAAAGATGCAGGCCTAGAACAGATAGAAAAGTTGGAGATAATGTGGATGGTGTTAAATTTGGGAGCAACAGGCAGAAAGGTCTATACCCGCTATAGCATACTGCTCAAAGGCCCTGGAATGGAGCTCTTGACTTCCAGTTCTTACCACTTCTTTGCAGTCAGCAAGTGTTCATGAAGTCTTCGAGCAAAATGTTAATGCCTCGCAGTGCTAAATGATGTGGGAGTGACAACCTGCCTTCACTATCAGTTACTCTCTTAGCTCAAATTATAAAGGGCTGAGGGCACATCTACACAAGACATTTACTGCACAGTAGACTAATTAGCTGTGCAGTAAATGTCTTGATATCTACATGTGCACCCCTATTAGACTGGAGTAAACTAATTTACTCTGCAGTGGGATAGTACTTGTGAAAGCTGAAGAGTAAATTAGTATTTACAAGTACTATCCTGCTGCAGAGTAAAAAACTGCAGCAGTGCACATGTAAACAGTGGAGTGGCTGATTGGAACACAAGGATGCTTCAGTGCAGGAGCTACCTGCTAGCTAGCCTTGCACTGAAGCACCTTCATGTCCCAGCCAGCTCCTCCACAGCAGGTAGAGGTGGGCAGGGGCAGTCACAGGCTTGCACTGCTCTGACCTGGCTCTACATGCTGCAATCCCTAGCACATGTGCAGATACATGCCAGGCAGCAATAAGCTCCAGAACTTATCACTGCACATTAATAGGCACATGGAAACATACCCCAGGAGGTAGATTTAAAGCTTGCTGATGATCAGTGTGGGTGTCAGTATGAAACCACCTGTTGAAATTTGTTTTTCTTTTATCTACTTTAAAAAAAGAAACCTTAGAGAGGCACAGACAGAAGGTTATATTACATGTGCATTATTAAAGTTTGTATGTCAAGCACTCAAAAATCAAGGAATACCAGAATTAAGACTGCTTGCACAAATTAATTTTGTGTTTATCTCCCTTCTATAAACCATCTGTAATGTTATTCATACTATTTTTACTCTTTCAGGGCACATGATGGGCCTGCTTCTGAGGTTGAATCAAGACTGTCTAGAAAAGGAGACTGCTACTGGTATAATACTTATTTAATTTATTACAGAAGTTGGAGGGTATGCAGTAAATGAGAGGGCTTGCAAGAAAAGAAAGAAAGTTTCATAGTAAGGTATGCTTAACTAACTAAGATTAAGCTACCTTGGTAAACCAGATTATAACCAGGGATTCAGGTTTTCTATTTTAAAAACAACCCCCCCCCAATTTTTGGATTTAAAAAAGTATTCCAAAATCCACATTTGGGGTTACTTTTGTGGTTACTTTTTTTAATCGGAAATTGGGGATTTATTTTAAATAAGAGAAAACCAGGATCCCTGATTATAACTCTCTACTTCTGCCTCAGAGTTTGTATATGCTGCTCAGTGAGACACTGAAACCAAATGTATTCACCAATGGTCACTAATTTTGTGTTCTTTGTTGCCTGGGTGACTGACTTGGGTCTATGGGCTCTGGTTCCTAAAAGTGCTGAATATTCACACCTACAACTGTCAGAAGTACTATACTTTATACTTCAGCATTTGTTCAATAAAAAGAAAGGGAAGGAAGGAGTGACGTGGAAATGTGGGTTTTAATAAGAATACAGTAACTCTCTATAAAGCAGGCAAATTCAATTAGAAGGACACAGGGTTGCCCAAAAATAGTGTATGACTGTTACTGGACATTATCAGTAGCGCTTTCTGAAGCTATAGATAAATGAAAGACAGTCGTGTTAACTAAGTAATGGATCAATCAATGAGTTTGCTGTGGGGAGTTTTGTCATATTACCTAGTATTTTTGATAGAGGTGAATGCCATTCTAGCTCTATTTAAATAATATTCTAACCCAAGGTATTTTCTGGCTCTAGGGAAAGCAAGGGAAAGGGGAAAAGTTGTTATTCCTAGAGCCAGTGGACATTACATTTAGGTAGACACTGTAATGTAATGCAGACAATACATTTAGATTTTAGGAAGAATTGGTGGATGTGAAAGTGATGGGTAATTTGGGAGGAAGTGATTATCATACAATAGAATTCCAGATCCTGAGACAGAGGAAGCTTGAGGTAAGAACAATTATTATGCTAGATTTCAAAAAGGAGGATTTCATCTGATTCAACGAATTAATAGGCATGGTGCCATGGGAAGACAGACTGAGGGAAAAGGCACCCAGAATGGCTAGGAGTTTCTAAAGGGCACAGTACTGGAAACCCAACAAGGAAATGTTCTGACATGATGGAAGTGTAAGAAGACTGGCAAGAGAGCAAATGTGATGGCACAAGGAACTTCTAAAATGCCTCAAATGCAAAAAGAAAGCATGCATTTAATGGAAGAATGGGCAGGTCACTGCAGAAGTGTGCAAGGGAATAGCAAGAACATGCAGGGAACACAAAGATAAAAAATGAACTGTACCTAATAAGCCTTGGAAACGATCTCAGAGCCCTTGACCTTCTTCAAGTCATGGGAGGTATCAGAAGACTGGAAAGGGCCAGTGTAGGTCCCCTTTTTAAAAAAAGGATGACCTGGAGAACTACAGCAGTTAATCTCATCTCAATACCTGGGAGGTGGCTGGAGCATGTCCTAAGGAAGTCCATTTGCAAGCTTCTGGAGGAATAAAGGCAGATCACAAACAGCCAGAATGGATTTTTGAGGAAAAAAATTGTGTTATGCTCGGTCTCTTCTTTTGTCACAGTAACTTCTTAGGTGGATGAAATGTATCTGTGCTTTAGCAAAGCTTTTGATAATGTCCTGCATATCCCGCATAAACAAATTGGGGAAATGTGGGCTAGATAAAACTACTATAAGGTGGACTGATAACTGGCTCAATAGCTTCAAAGGGCATGCGATACAGGCCATATTTGATTCACGTTCAGATTTGGCCCAAATCTGGGACAGTGATTCAATTCATTAATTTGAATAACTGTCCCTGATTTGATTCAGCCAAATCCAGATCTGAAGATTCGATGCTGATTCAGAGAATCAGCAATTTGGCTATAGACACCAGTCACTGAGCTGGGGGGGTAGAAGGGGTCCCCTGTGTCATTTCCAGAAGACCTGGAAGTGGACCGGAAGTACTTCTGGTTCACTTCTGGGTCTGCTGTCAAGCACACTGGAGACCTCCCCCATGCTTCTGTGGGATGCTCCATCCACCCCAGAATCTCAGCATTCATGAGCCTCCTGGTACCTTGAGGTATGGAAAAAAAAGCATTTAAAGCTATGTCTATGCTTAAATCATTGAATCTCTCTGAATCTTTCCAAATTGATTCACAGGATTCCAATTCAATTTTGAGAGATTAAAGGGTCTCCGAATTCAGATTTGCACAGCCCTATTACTAATGGATCCATGTCAGAATGGCAGGAGGCTTTGAATGGGGTCTGTCCTGGGCCCAGTGATATTCAACATGTTTATTAATGATTTGGATGCTGGAAAAGAAAGCTTCTTGAGCAACTATACAAACAATACAAAACTGGGAAGGATTGCAAATATGTTGGAGGATGCAAGCATAATTCAGAAGGATCTCAACAGATTGAAAATTTGGGGTACAGCTAACAGGGTGAAGTTAAATATGGACAAATTCAAGGGATTACATCTCGGCAGGAATAATCAAAAACCCAATTACAAAACAGTTTGCACATGGCTGGATGACAGTACTATGGAAAAGAACCTGGAGTCTTCGTAGATCACAGATTCAATATGAGTCTGTAGTATGATGTAATCACACAAAAGGTGATTGCAGTTTTTGATACATCAATAGATGTATTAGGTGCAAGACATGGGAGGTGATAGTGCCTCTCTACGTGGCACTGGTTATGCCTCATCTGTAGTACCATGCAGATTTGAACTCCACATTTTAAAAAGGATGTGGAGAAATTAGAGATGGTCTAGATGTAGGCAATAATGAATATGAAGGGATTGGAAAGCTAGTCATATGAGAAGAGGCTGAAGGAGATTGCATGTTTAGCTTCCAGAAAAGGTACTTAAGAGGGGACATGATAGCAGTCTTCATAAACTTGAAGGGCTGCCATAAAGAAGAGGTTAAGCACCTTTTGCTGCAGAGAGGGATGTGTGGTCAATGGCCTGAAGTTGCAGCAAAGTAAATTTAAATTAGAAATATGGAAAAAAAAAAACCCTTCATTGTTAGAAGAGCAAGGCAGTGGAATAAACTGCCTAGGGAAATTTGTGGGCTTGCCATCACTGGAGGTGTTCAAGAAAAGGCTGGATAGCCACTGGTTGGGAATGATCTAGGTGAAGCTATGCTATGTTCTGGCATGGTTTTTTTTCATGCTTCCAGGCTTTGCTAATTACCCCCTGCTTTTCTGCTATATGTCAGGGTGTTTTTAAACCTCCTTTGGAGGATTTGGGTGTTGGCTACAGCCACGGCTGGGGACTTTGAGGTGTGCCAATGCTCCTACTAGGACCCAAGCCAGAAGTTAATAGTTAGAGGGTCTTTCCCCTCCACTCAGGGTCAAATGGATTACCATATGGAGTCAGAAAGGAATTCTACCCCATAGTCAGATTGGTAAGGACCGTATGGGTTTTTGCCTTCTTTTTTGCCTGATTCTGATTCTCCACGTGGGATCTCTTCAGTGTATATTGACATTTCATAGAAGCAGAACATTGGCTGCCATGGTTACCCTTCTTTCCTGTAGCAGGTTATGGTATTAGGTCTTGTGTTAGGTTTGATGGTAGTGTTGCAGGCACAAGGTGCCCGAGGGAGGCAACAATTGGGTTCGTTGCCCGGTGTGCGTCGCGCCAAATAAACACACTGGGGGGAGAAGCAGACAGAGTTTATTTGAGCTCAAGTGAAAGGCACAGGGAGACTGTATTGTCTCAAATCCTGCGCACTTAACCCTGCAACAGCAGGATTTTATACCCTTGTCAGTTTCACTCTCAGTGATTTTCCACCAGCTGGCCCCCTCTTCCCCCACTTTCCCTCCTCCTTTCTCTCTCCGAGCGGTGCCCTTGCATTCCACAGATAACAGTTTTAGCTCACCTGCTTTCCAGAAGGACAGGAGATAGCAGGCACCATAGAAAGGGTTACAAAGGTTGGGCAAGGGGGGGGTTTGGCTCGTCTGAGCCTGGAGCAGAAGGACTTCCTCGACACTTGTGGTCTTCCATCCCTCTGAGTTACCCAGGATTATGCCCAGTGACACCAACAGCTCCCCGCTTTGAGAATACTCAACAAAGTTTTGGCTGAGTTTTCTCATATTCTGAAGATAAAATGTGATTGAGTGTTTGAGGATTGGGATCTTCAATGCAGGGGTATAGTGAAGTGCTCAGGAAGGGAGATACACAGACTTTACGCAGGAGGGCATTACAGCACGCAAATAAGAGGAGGGTAATTAAACACAACACAACACCGGTGACCAGGAGGTGAAGGATGCCTGTTCCTAGGCCTCCGAGGTTGGGCAACCAGCTTCAGAGAGAATCAAAAACAGTGGGTTCACATTCTTGACTTTTCCACTGCTCAAAAGCCTGTTCAGCTGACAAAGTGTGTTTGTTAATATCTTGGGAATTTTCTGGGACATAAGTACAACATTCATTCCCAATTAGAGCACATACCCCACCCTGAGATGCTAAAACAATATCTAGAGCCTGACGGTTTTGAAGAGATAATAAACAAAGTTGATAAATCGCGGAGTTAAGGCTCTTTTCAATAGCTAAAGTGTCATTGGCATATTTTGTAAGAAACGCAGAAAGTTGACGATATAGCTTGGCTAACCGGCCCACTCTGTACGCCGGGAGAAAGATCATGCCAAGTCTGTCTCGTGATGAATCCAGTTCTTGTGTCCATCGACCTTTGCCGCTGTGTGGGAAACTAGTAGGACAGGGTGAGGTCCTTTCCACTTCTCTTGGAGGGGCTCATCCTTCCAGGTACGAACGAGCACAGAATCCCCCCGCTGTAACGAGTGGACTGGAGCATCCAGCAGAAGAGGCTGCAAGTCTTTAGTGTACCTATGGAGAGAAGAAAGAACAGCAGACAGAGAGCACATATACCATGACAAAATATTACATCCTATTTCCCACTCCCCTGCTGGAACCGGCGTCCCATTCATAGGCCATGCCCTTCCAAACATAATTTCAAAGGGGCTAAGCCCTAATCTTCCCTTGGGGAGGGGGCACGGATACGAAGCAAAGCAAGGGGCAAAGCATCGGGCCATCACAGAGTGGCCTCCTGGCAGATCTTTGACAGATGACGCTTGAGGGTCTGATTTGTACGAGTACTGGGGATCCAGGAGCTCCCCCACTGATGGAGTGAGGGCATGCATATGGGTGTCAGCAGGTTTTGGCGTCCTCAGGGTGGCAGCATTTTTAGCTTCTCTGTCCGCCCGGGCGTTACCCCAGCTACGTCTTGATCCTCTTTCTGATCCGCCTTACAGTGCATTACTGCCACTGAGGGAAGTTGAACAGCTTCCAGGAGTCGGAGAATTTGGGGTCCATACTTCACTGGGAAGCCTTGGGCTGTCAGCAGTCCCCTTTGTTTCCATAGGCCAGCATGGGCATGCAGTACTCCAAAAACACACCTAGAGTCAGTATAGATGTTGACCCGTTTCCGCTTTTGACAGTTCTAGTGCCCGGGTCAGGGCCACCAGTTCAGCAAGTTGAGCAGATGTTCCGGCAGGCAAACCCTTGGCCTCAACAACATCATAGAGGGTCACAACAGCATAACCTGCCCTCCTTTGCCCTTCTACAACAATGCTATTGCCATCAGTGTACCACTCACAATCAGCATTCAGAAGTGGCTGATCCTGTAGGTCTGGACAGTTGGAGTACTGTGCATCTATGATATCTAAACAATCATGCTCTTGTTCCTCCGTTTCAAGTAAGAGAGTAGCCGGGTTAAGGGAGGGGCAGGGCTGCAGAGTCACTTCAGGGTTTTCCAACAGCTTAGCTTGGTACCGAGCCACCCGAGCCTGGGTGAGCCAGAGACCCCCCTTCGCGTCTAGCAGAGTCTGGACCATATGAGGGGTATACACCTGCACAACTCCTCCCAGCGTTAACTTTTCAGCTTCCTCAAGTACTAGGGCAGTTGCCGCAACTGCTCGTAAACATGCTGGCCATCCCTTGGCAACTGGATCAAGCTGTTTGGAGAAATAAGCAACGGGATGTTTCCATGCCCCCAACAATTGAGTAAGCATTCCCAGAACCATCCCTTTTCATTCATGCACATACAATTGGAAAGGTTTAGAAAGGTCCAGTAAACCCAGGGCGGCGGCTTCCATTAGTTTCCTTTTTAGTATTTTAAATGCCTTGCCGGCTTCTGGAGTCCAATAAAAGGGGTCATGGTCTGCCCCTTTTACAGTCATATAGTGGTTTTGCCTATAGTCCAAATTCAGGGATTAATATTCTGCAAAAACCTGCCATGCCAAGAAACGCCCTGAGCCGCTTACAGTTGCTTGGGGTGGGAACCTGGCATATAGCCTCCTTTCGCTCACTTGAAAGCTGGTGCTGCCCCTGTCTTACGTGAAATCCCAGGTATCGTACTTTGGGGAGAGCAATTTGAGCTTTATTTCGAGCCTCCCGATATCCTTGAAGTCCAATAAGTTCAGGAGGCTTACAGTGGTGTTAAGGCAAGAGTTTAAATCTACGGCAGCAATTAATAAATCATCCACATATTGTAACAAGAGAACTTCATGCTCATTATTCCACTCCTCCAAGTCTTTAGCTAAGGACTGGCTGAAAAGGGTAGGAGAGTTCTTAAATTTCTGGGCTAATACTGTCCAACAAAGTTGTTTCTTAACCCTTTTTCCATCCTCCCATTCAAAAGAGACTATCTCCTGAGAGGGGGGGTCAACTGGAATCGTAAAGAAAGCGTCTTTCAAATCAAGAACTGAGAAATGAGTATACTGCCCCCCTATGGAGGCCAGCAAGGTATACGGGTTTGGGACAAGGGGATGAATAGTTTTAACCCATTCGTTAAGCGCCCTTAGGTCCTGCACCAGTCAATATCTGCCATCAGGCTTTAGTACAGGCAAGATAGGAGTGTTCCAGGCTGACTGACACTCTCGCAGTATGCTGTACTTTAGGAAACAGTCTATAGTCTCTTGCAGTCCCTTTCTGGCTTCCTTTTTGATTGGGTACTGTTTGATTCGTACTGGACCTTTTCCTGGCAGTAGTTGGATATTAATGGGGGTTTGATGTGTAGCCTTTCCAGGGACCCCCTTTGCCCATACCAATGGGTATACCTGGTCTTCCCACTGGTTCCTCTCCGGGGGAGTGTTCATAGCCGAGGGTTCAACCGCGAGGGTCATTATCCATGCATTTTCAGGGGGCAATGTGAGGGTTATTTCATCTTGGGTAAAATGCAGTGATGCACCTAATCGACAAAGCAGGTCTCGTCCTAGCAGGGGTGTTTGGCAATCTGGAAGGTAGACCAATTTGTGAGAAAGAGCCTGGTCTCCCAGAGCACATTCTGCAGGAGCATACATGGGGCACTGAGTCTTTTTTTCCCATGGCACTCACCACAGTGAGAGAGTCCGCTACGGGAAGTTGAAGAGCTTGATTTACAGCAGTCCGTGCTGCCCCGGAGTCTACCAAAAAAATCAATTTCTGAATTCCCCACCCGCATTTTTACTCGGGGTTCCGGGGGTGAGGTGGTCCGTTTCCCCAACACCCCTACCCCTGTCCTTCCGCTGCCATTACAGGAGTACAGTCTCTCCCTTTCTCTGGGCAATCATTCTTCCATTGTCCCTCTCACCAGCATAAGGCACACTGGTTCCGTCCCAGGCGTCTTTCTTGTGCGCCAAGGTGCCCGTGCCCACGACCCCTTATACCTCTGCCTCTCCCACCTTCTTGTGGCCTTTCTCTAACTCCAGCCTATACTGCTGCTACTAGCATTCTAACTTGTCTCTTGTCCTTTTCTCCTTCTCTGAGAGTATACACCCTGTTTGCAGTTTCCAGGATTTGTGCTACAGACATACCCATTAAGTCTTCCTTCTTTTGTAACTTCCTCTTTATATCAGGGGCTGCACGGCTGGTAAAAATACCCTTTATAATCACCTCCATCACCTGATCATCAGGGTCTGCATTGGTATTTTGCCGAATGGCATCTTGGATGCGCTGTAGGAATGCAACGGGACTTTCCTTCGGCTCCTGTACTATTTCATACCGCTTTGCCCAATTATTATGTCGGACAGCCGAGTGCCTGAGCCCATGCATAAGCAGTTCTTTGTAAGAGGTCAGACGGGTATGATCCACAGGATTGTTAGGGTCCCATCTAGGGTCTGTTAGGGGAACCACATCTGCCAGACCAGTAACATTGACGGGATCCCTTTCATGCCTCCGCTGTGCTTCCTCCCTTGCTTTGGAAATAACTTGATTCCGCTCTACTTCAGATAATAAGGTTCGCATAAGGATATTACAATCATACCAATCAGGCTTGTGACTAGCTAAACATCCCTCAAAGACAGAGATAAACTTACTCGGGCTAGCTGAAAATTCTCCAGCCTGTGCCTTAAAAGCTGCCAGATCCACTGGGTTAAAAGGTACATGGGTGTATACTTGCATGGTCTGGGCTGCACGCCCATCTGCCCCAGGCCGGGCTATTACAGTTTCAGTAAGTAAAGGATAAAATCCCACTGAGGGAGGGGTCTCTGGAACCGGGGGCATCTGATCTTTATATGGTGGAGGTGTTAAAGCCGAAGGGGACGCCGACCCTGGCATTACAGTAATGGGGGGGAATGCTGAGACTCAACACTAACAACTACTGATCCTGTCGGAGTCAAATTACACTTCTGCAAAATATCTGTCTTATTTCGTAAAGCCATAAACAATTGTGCATACAAATGTTCATTCCACTTACCCATCCACTGACAAAACAGGAGTAATTGGAGGATTGTATTGTAGTTAACTGACCCTTCCGGAGGCCACCTTTCCTGATCCTCCAGTTGATATTGAGGCCATTTCACTGTATAGAACCTTTTAAGATTATTTTTAGTCATTAGATCTGACTTAAACAGTTTCCAATTACTCAGAATGCATTCTAAGGGTGTACACCGTGCCCTGCCAACCGTACTCTGTCCCTGCCCATACTCCAGGGAGAGACTGGGCGTCCCCAGGTCCTACAGGGAGACACTGGATGTCCCCAGGTCTTAACGGGCAATGCTCAGACTGCTGAGCTTATTCTACCTTATCCGAGGGACTGGTTTCACACCGTTGCCCACAGTCGCTTCTCCACTATTAGAGCGTGTTGCACCATTGTGCCCTCCGGGGTCGATCAAACCATGTCTCTGCTGAGGCCCCCGATGAAACTACCGGTGCGCGCTGGGCGTCGGTTGTTGCCGCAAGTCGTCGACCCCAGGAGGGATCCGGGCAAGGCGAAATGTTAGCCTTGAGCCCCACATTGGGTGCCAAAACTGTTGCTGGCACAAGGTGCCCGAGGGAGGCAACAATTGGGTTCGTTGCCCGGTGTGCGTCGCGCCAAATAAACACACTGGGGGAAGAAGCAGACAGAGTTTATTTGAGCTCAAGTGAAAGGCACAGGGAGACTGTATTGTCTCAAATCCTGCGCACTTAACCCTGCAACAGTGGGATTTTATACCCCAGTCAGTGATTTTCCACCAGCTGGCCTCCTCTTCCCCCCCTTTTCCCTCCTCCTTTCTCTCTCCGAGCGGTGCCCTTGCATTCCACAGATAACAGTTTTAGCTCGCCTGCTTTCCAGAAGGACAGGAGATAGCAGGCGCCACAGAAAGGGTTACAAAGGTTGGGCAAGGGGGGGGTTTGGCTCGTCTGAGCCTGGAGCAGAAGGACTTCCTCGACACTCATGGTCTTCCATCCCTCTGAGTTACCCAGGGTTCTGCCCAGTGACACCAACAGTAGTCTTATGTATAATTTAGTTTATGGATTGTATAGGCTGGTTTGGATAGAGATGACCCTGCCTCAGGGGGTTGGACTAAATGACCTCTGGAGATCCCCTCCAGCCCTATTTCTCCCCTGCAGGCCCACCAACATGCCCCAAAAGACCCAGCGGCACTACCCTCCTCGTAATCCTTCCCAACTCCCCTGTAGGCTCACTGACCCCATCCTTTGATCCTGCCCACCCTTTTCCCCAACCTGAGTTACTTACACTAGGTTTCTGGCATGGCTCTGGGTGCTGGCAAACATCTGCACATGCTTCTCCAAATCTATGAGTATGCAGTTTAAAGTAAGCTGTTTGAGTGTAGACTAGATGCAGAAAACACCTGAATGGAATTTATTTAAACACCCTATGGAATTTATACATCGTTCTTTACTTACTATTTTTCAGAGACCAAATCCAGTTGGTTGCATTTACTCTGGCCTAAATTTACTGTGCAGTAAGTTATTGTGCAGTAAGCAGGAATAGGCCGGCATCTACATGTGCAGGCAGTAAAGTGCATTAACATTGTGTTTGGACTGACTTGGGACTAAAGTCAGTGAACTAACTTGGGATACACTGTTACTGTGCAGTGAGGCATCTACACGTATATTACTGCCCAATAACTAATTGAGCATAAATTTGATACCTGCATCATGCAGGTATCAAATTTATGCTCAAGTCAGCGTAAGTCACAATATTTACAGTTCAGTACAGGTATGTACATGTAGATGCTAAGAAGTAATTTTGGTTACTGTGCAGTAAATGCACACATGTAGATACACCCATTGAACTGAATAAGAGCTGAGTGGAACATATACATCTTTCTCTGACTTAGACTTGTGAAGAAAAATGTTTTTTTTTAAAGTATTCCTCACATTTGCAATACAATTTACAATGTTGTGTATATCTTTAATATTTAGTTACCAAGAAGCTTTGTTATGTTCTTTTTGATATTTATTGATGATATGATGCCTATTTATCAGGATTTCACCTATAGTAGTCCTGAGCATTAAATCTATAATGAATCCTGAAGAATCCTGAAAAGGTAGACCTCTGACCCGTGTCTCAACAAAGACTTAAACTGAGGTGGAGGAAGAAAGGGAGTGTAAAAGAGCCATGTATAATAATTGCCTCCACATGCCTATGTCCAAAGTAGTATATATAGTTTCATAGTTGGTAGGGTCAGAAGGGACCTGAGCAGATCATCAAGTGTGACCCCCTACCATAGCAGGAAAGATTACTGGGGTCAAATGACCCCAGCAAGGTATTCACCACCCTCCTCTTAAAGACCCCCAGGGTAGGTGCCAGCACCACTTCTCTTGGAAGTTGGTTCCAGATCCTAGCTGCCCTGACAGTGAAGTAGCACCTCCTGATATTCAGCCTGAATCTACCGTCTGCCAGCTTGTGACTGTTATTTCTTGTCATTCCTGGGAGTGCTCGGGGGAACAGGGACTCTCCCAATGCTTGCTGGTCCCCCCTGACTAGTTCGCAAATGGACACTAGATCCCCCCTCAGCCTTCTCTTGTGGAGGCTGAATAGGTTCAGGTCCCATAGCCTCTTCTTGTAGGGCCTGCCCTGCTGCCCCCTGATCATGCGAGTGGCCCTCCTCTGGACCCTCTCCATGCTGTCCACTTCCCTCCTGAAGTGCGGTTCCCAGAACTGGAGGCAGTACTCCAACTACAGCTTGACCAGTGTTGCATAGAGGAGGAGGATCACCTCCTTGGACCTGCCTGAGTTGCATCTGTGGATGCATGACAAGGTACGGTTGGCCTTCCTGACCACATCCCCACACTGTCGGCCCAGGTTCATTTTGGCATCCATAATGACTCCAAGATTCTTTTCTGCCCCCCGCATTGATGAGAAGGGAGTTCATAAGCCTGTAGGTATGATGTTGGTTCTTCCACCCCAGATGCAGTACCTTGCACTTGTCGATGTTGAAACCCATCCTGTTCTAATCCGCCCAAGCCTGTAACCTGTCTAGGTCTGATTGCAGCCTATTCATCCCCTGTAGCATTCCCACTTCTCCCCACATCTTGGTGTCATTTGTGAATTTGAACAGGATGCTCTTTACCCCCTTGTCTAAGTCGCTGATGAAGATGTTGAACAGTGCAGGCCCGAGGACCGAGCCCTGCGGAACCCCACTGCCCGCATCTCTCCAGGTTGAATAAGACCTGTCCACCACCACTCTCTAGGTGTGGCCCTCCATCCAACTAGTGAACCATTTGACTGTGTAGGTGTTGACACCACTGTCTCCTCATTTTTTAATGAGAATGGGGTGAGAGACAGTGTCGAAGGCCTTCCTAAAGTCCAGAAAGACTATATCCAGTGCTACACCTGTGTCTAAGGATTGTGTGAGTTGGTCATAGAAGGCCACCAGGTTGGTCTGACAGGACCTGCCTCTAATGAACCCAGGTTTGTTGCCCCTAAGCATAATCTCCCCTGCTGGCCCCTCGCAGGCATGTGCCAGTATAATTCTCTGAAAAAGCTTACCCAGAATTGAGGTAAGACTGACTGCTCTATAGTTTCCTGGGTCCTCCTTCCTCCCTTTTTTGAAAATGGGAACCACACTGGCCCTTTTCCAGTTCTCTGGCACCATGCCAGAGCACCATGAGTACTCATAAAGCCATGCCAGGGGCCCTGCAATGACCTCTGCTAATTCCCTCAGCACTCTGGGTTAGAGATCATCAGGACCTGCTGATTTAAATATGTCCAGTCCCTCCAGAAGTTCCCTGACTAGGTCCTCACTGACTCAAGGCATGGGTGCTCCTCCCCTGGCTCCAATGGGGGTCTCAGTGGGGGGGAGTGACCCAGTCCCTGCTCATAATAATGGAGGCAATGAAATTGTTAAATAGGTTAGCTTTGTCATCTGGTGCAATGACCGTATTTCCTAGCATGTCCTGCAGACCCGGTTATCCGGTAACTTCTTAAATACCCCTATGTATTTAAAAAAGGACTTCTTGTTGTCTTTGATCTGGGTAGATAGTCCCAGTTCCATCTCCGCCTTGGCCTTCCTGACTGCCCCCCTACAGCCCCAAACAACCGAGGTATAGTCTTCCCTGGTGATGGGCCCTCCCTTCCATTCAGTGTACACCGCCTTTTTAGCTAGGAGACATTCCCGTATGCTTTTGGTGAGCCATGGGGGCTTTTTTGCCCTCTTGCCCCCTTTGATCCATGTTGGGATTACCTCTCTTTGGGCTTGGAGGATCCTCCTTCAGGAACAACCACTCTTCTTGGACACCCAACTCCTCTCCCCTCTGGTACCTCAGTGCCACCCCAACTATTCTCCTTATCTCATTGAAATCTGCCCTCCTGAAGTCCAGGGCTGTTGCCACCTTGTGCTGGATGGTGAATTCCAGCAGGCAATTATCACTGTCACCCAGGTGGTCAAGCACCCACAGACCCCTCACCAGGCCGTCACCCGTGCCCAGGACAAGATCCAACAAGGCATCTCCCCTGGTGGGGCTGTGCACCTCCTGGGTTAGATGGAGGTCCTGTATCTCAGCTAGGCACCTACATGAGCGGTCAGACCTGGCTGACTGCACTTCCCAGCAGATTTCTGGAAAGTTCAGGTCACCCATGATGACCACGTCCTTTGACCTAACTACCTCCCTGAGCTGACTTAAGAATTCCTAGTTTAGCTCTTCCCTTTGGTTGGGTGGTCTATAGTAGACCCCCACTGTTAAGTCACTTTCTCCTTCACTTCCTTGTATTCTAACCCAGAGCACTTCAGTGTGCCCCTCCTCTGACCCCATGCTACTCATTGAGGATGTGTATTTCTCCTAGATGTAGAGAGCCACATCCCCACTTTTCCTCCCTGTCCTATCTGTCCTGTACAGCCTATAGCCCTTGATATTCATCGCCCAGTTGTGCGTTGGGTCCTACCATGTTTTGATGAACCCCACTATTTTTGGGTTGGTGTTAGCTAGCAGGAGGGTAAGTTCCTTCTCTTGTTCCCCATACTACAAGTATTAGTGTAGAGGCATTTGAGGCCTCCTGAAGATGGATTCACTAGCCCCCTAATCTCAGTACTACTGGGGCCCCTTTTGCTTACCTGAGTATTTGTTCTGCTTGTTGTTGGTCTAGGCTGGGCTGTTCTTGTGGGTGATGCTTGATTTAGTGTTCCAAGGCTTCCCCCACCCTCGTCTTCCCCTTCCCCCGATGAGCCTAGTTTAAAGCCTGCCGGAGGAGATCACTCCTGCGTCCTGCCACAGAGCCAATTCTAAGAAGTCTAAAAAAATCAGGTTCTTAGTATGGATTCTATATACATTTATTTCCACTCCTGTTCCCCCAGCCTTGGACTGAAAGCTTTCCAGTGCAAAGTGTTTGCTAAATGTATATGAGGCTCTTTGGTAAATAATGAGATGAGAGCCTTATCTACCCCCAAATGCAATACCAACCTCCCTTCCCTCCTTTTTTTCTTTTACAAAAATATATAAGATTTGTTTTAATTTAGGACTGATACAATTTACTGCTATTTATATTACCAGTTAACTACTGTTAACTAAACATATTCATCCAATTTAACAAGATTTTAAAAATACAAGAAAAAGTTGCACTACTTTTTAAATTTAATATGAATGTATACTGCAATGGTATATATTATATCAGATATAAAGTAAACTCTAGTTATCTTTTGCTTAATTGTGAGAATATATCTTTCCTCAAAGCTTTTATAGAGGAAGGAGAAAAAAATCCTTTCATTCCAATAATTTCCTTTTATAAGAAAAGTAAACACACATACCCATTAAATTATCTTCTAACTCAATCTGCTCTTATTAACATTATAAATAAACCAAAACCTGTAGCCTATACTTTTCAGAACTGACCAATGTTTCCAAGTCCCAGATTTAAGACCTTTAAGTGGTCTGCTTTTTGCACAGTGTCATGTACTCACCTAGTAAAGAGCAGATCCATTTACAGTGCTGGGGTAGGCTACCTAAAATCAAATGCAACCAAAATTACTAGTTCTTTTTGATAATTTTCATAACCTGATGCTGATTTTTTCAAATATCCTAGCAAACTTTGTTATACTTTAATGAGTTTCTTTCTCAGTTCCATATCTTGTATTTAAATACATTAAATTAATTACAAAGATTTTGAAAAAAATATCTGTCCTCCAAATCATAGTAATCCTTCCTTGCCTGGAGGAAAACAGGCTCCGTTTTATTATAAAAGAATAGTTACAGATTCCAGTGTATAATTAGCTATGTTAAGCCAATAACAAAACTTGATTTAATTAATTCCATAATAATGCAGTAAAAATGCACCCCTCCCCCATGCAGGAACAACTTATGTTTTTAGAAAAAGAGAAGCATCTGAAGCTCAGCTACATCTGTTCTCCTATTTTTACAATTTAAGTTAATTCAAAAAACAGTATCCCAATAATTCAGACAATTAACCCTGATGCCTTTACAACACTGTGGTTCCCCCCCCAGGAACACTGCATCATTTTTTATAACTTTAGCCAAGGAACTAGCTGCCTAGCAAAGGGTATGTACATTCCCATTAGAACTGCTATTTCTTACATTAAAAATATAGTAAGCTATTAAACCCTTAAAATGCAATCATTAACATTTAGCACACTAGGCCTGATATATTAAAAACATTATGTGCAGCTGATCTCTGACTCATTTAGGGAAAAATCAAATAGTTCCAATATAGATTTGTTTTATATTCTAATTTGAGCTGATATTACTGTTTTCTTTATAATTTACATTGGTGATCAACTTGACTCATATCTGTGGAATATTATAAAGCAAAATTTTATGAAGGCATGAGAGAGCTAAATCTCTACTGTTTCCATATGGATTTTTCCCATTATTACTTTCAATAAATTCTGTTTTTACAGGTTGAGAAGAAAATTTGATCTGGTTCGCATACCCTCTGTTAAATTAATAATTATCATACAATCTTACATAAGTACAGATTTATATTCCTTCTTTACAGAAACCACACTTTAAACCTTCATATTTAATACTCATTACCTTCCTTGGCTTCCATTTTAGAAACGTTCTTTTGTTACATGGCCATGAGAAAGTGTTGACAAATGTGTTCTAAATATGGAAAATGGATAGTCTGTATCATACTAGCTTTCTTTCCTCCTATTGATTATAAAGGTAATGAGAATTATACTCTGTCCTAGGGTTATGGAAAAAGATGCATATAAAATTCTTTGGGCCCCTGACAGGTGTTATATTTATCACAAAAATAAAGAGTTAACTGTGAGATAAATTATAATTTGCCAAATGGTCAAACAATTTATCATACAATTAAAATGACCAACCAGCCACAAAGACGTTCCACATTTAATGTGGATGGTATTTGACTGTTTTAACATGATGAGACTGGGATAAGAGGAATAACTATATCATGTTGAACTTCTTGTGGCTGGTTTGCATCATGCTTTTATTTCAGTGTGTAGTATGGAGCTTCCTAATCCTCATTTCCTTGCTGTGTGTGTAGTTCCAGCAGATGCATGGTAGGATCTGAAGAATTGTAGTGTAGGCCACTAACAGATACTCATGTAAAGGCAAGATGGGATCTGATGCATGATCGCAACAATTGAGACTCTTGCCCTGGTACTTATGCATGCTAGGATGCATGATTTTGAGATGAGGAATCAGTTCCCAATTGTGTCTTACTTGCAAGTACAAGTGGCTCCCAGGATTAGGATCCTTTGTTCCCTCTGCACTGAAAAAGTTTCCCAGCAATCACCTGATTGTAGACTGGCTCTGGGGAGCCACCAGGATGGTTCAAGCCCCTGGAGCTGACCATCAATCAACTGATGGTGACTGCATCAAGACCATGCTGGGACTCAAATGGACTACAGTGTGGTCTCTGACCATAATTTATCATCTTGTTGGCAGCATGGAAACCACACCAGGACTCAAAAGGATAACAGGAATGGTATTGCGATGCATTTGAGTCCCAGCACAGTTCCCTGGAACTACAGTCAGGCAGGGGCAGGACTCAGGCTCTTCTGAGCCCCTGTTTGGTCCACCTTGTTATGTGTCCATTTTAAGGTATGATGGAAACCAACCAGACAATTATTACATTTTTGCGTAATAATTTTGTGGCTGGTTTTGCTTCTTGTACCATTAATGCCTGAATATGTAGCTGGCTTATACTCTATGATGTAATTAACTAGTTAATCATATCTTAAGAGTAACATCTGCCAGGGCCCTAGATCCTAACAATCATGCATCTTGCCATGCCAGATATTTAGTGACTGGCACAAAAGAATGTATTTTTTCATATCCTGTTAAATTAAATTCTGTAACTATTGAGTTGTAAAAATTGAGGCTAGAGGCCTCAAATCCTGCATTTTGAAGTGCTTTGAATTCATAGTTTTGGTAATGCGTAGGTATACAGCTGCTTCCCAGCTAAAGTGTTACTATGAAGTACTTTAGAGTTATTCCTGTTTTATCCAGAATCAGTTCTACTATGATATGTAGGATAATAAGAATGCATGGCTTATGTCTGCTCCATGTAAAGTTTTTTAAAGTGCTATAAATATTGCCTCTGCCCAAGCCTAACACTAGTCAGTAGGGCTGTGCAAAGCTTCAGATCATGATTCGGATTCAGATTCAGAGATGATTCAGACAATTCAAATCACTAGAAGCTTTAGGCTTTCCAAATAGATTCCGAGCTTTTGACTCAATTTGGAAAAGATTTGGCAATTCAGAGATTTGGCCATAGGTTATAATGGGGAATCAAAGAAATATCTATACCTTTGATGTTTATTGGCTGATCTGGATGAAATGTGCAGGGGTGGCATGAAGCTTTAAAACTTCAAAAACAAAATTTTCAGTTTCTTGCTTGAAATGACTTGGGCTTTGAAAGTTTAGTTCATTTTATTATTATCACTTTTAAGTATAAATGTTAGCTCTGTTACCCTCTCCAGAAGTAGGTCCTAACTCAAAGTGGTAGATTCCAGGATGGGAACCAGGTTCTGGGAAAAAAAAGTTAGTGAAATGAATGAACCTAGCCTTTTCTGCTTTAATATAAATCCATTGAAGAAATGGCTCTGAGAAAAGCAGCAGTCAATGAATACTTTTTATGGAAGTAAATCTGTGATATGTTAATATGCCACAGTGGACAGTGAATATAATTGCTTTTTATTAGAAAACATATGCTTTGTTTGCCCTTTCTGTCTCATGAATGTGGTTGACTACATGAATTAGAAATTAGATTGCGGTGTGTGTATGTGAATGGGCTCCCAGACCAATATGCACTGAAATTTGCTCAGTGGGCCTAGAGTATATGGAGTGGCAAACCAGTTTTATGCTTACATAATTCTGCTGATTTCCATAGTGACACATAAAAAACAGGAATAATGCAGGAGTATATCAGGCCCATTCACATGATGGGGATTTAGTCTTCAGGGTTTGTTTGTTTTTATGCCCCCTAAATTGAAATGGTGGGTTTTTAATTCAAACCCACTCTTTAAATTTTTCCACCATGTTATGGCAAGGGGCCCAATCCATTTTTTGTTTTTGCTTTGTTTTGTTTTGTTTTGTTGGAGACAGAGCCTGCCCACAGCTGGAGGGTGAGCTGCTGGTGGGCCAAGCAGCCCCTGAGCTGCAAAAGGCCCCAGTACTCCCCTCCACAGTGATGCTGTCCTCCCCTGAGTTGGGGCACCACCCCACCTACTAGCAAAGGGAAGGACTGGGGCCCCCCACAGCTCATGGACTGCTCAGCCTGGTGACAGTTCACCCTTCAGCCATGGGAGAGGCAGGCAGGCTCTGCCCCCCGCCCCTCCCCCCAAAAAGGGATCAGGCCCCTCATCGCTTCTGCCTTCAGCAGGCTTCTGCGACTAGTAGGACGGCTGGGGCCACCCAGGAATGGGCTGGCTTGCCCCTGGGGCAGCACAGGAAATGTTGGATCAGATGCCTCCAAGCTGGGGCAGCACCCAGCTAGCTAGCAGCTTGCCCAGGCTTCCAGCCAGGAGACCTAACCACCCTCCTGCCAACTTTCTGCACTTTTCCAGGGACAAGCCAGCCAATTCCCGGATGGCCTCAGGAGCCTGCTGCAGGCAGAAGCAGTGAAGGGCCCGATCGTTTGTTTTCTGTATAGCCTGCCCACCTCTCCTGTGGCTGGGGGAGTGAACTGACAGCTGCATCATTTCATTTTGCAACACTGCAAACTAAACTGCATTGGGGTGTGGTTGAATTTGCAATGATGCAAACTCATTTAAAACTCCCTAAACTCTTGTACATGTACAATGTGATGCCATTAAGACACACAAAGTGACATTTTGTTACATGTACATAGTAATGGCATCACATGTACAAGCACCCTTCATGTCTAGACACCTAAAGATAGAGACAATAGGAGTCCTGAGCAGGAGGTACATACAGAATCTTGATATCAATAGTTTCTTAATCATGGGTAAAATGTGCAAGTTCTGATGTACAACAGCAACCTACATAATTCTAATGCAAGCATACTGTATGTCAGCATTTTTGTATGTCAGGCATAGCATTCTTTTTATCTTACAATTGCTATACATTTTAAATTGCCTGACTTCCCTGTAGTTATAGATTTGGGCATCAACCCAATCAGATATGACAAACCATAGTGAACCAAAGCACGATTAAGTTTGGCTTTATTACTTTCTGCAGCAATTGCTTTACTGAATCTCTATAACTATGGAGCTGTAACTGTACTTGCACTTGGTTTGCAAAAAACACTTTCAGTGGGATGAAGCAGTGCAGTACATCATTGCATATCTATAGAAGAAAAGTCATTGATGATGTGTAGTAAAAGTTTCCAACAAAGGTATTTGGATGTTTTAAGGTAATGGCAATAAGATTTGAGGAAATAATTAAATAATACATCCCCCTCCCCCTCAGTAATTGTTGAATCAGGTCCTATTTCTGTAGTATGTTATCATTTATGATAAGCTATGAAGCTATTAAATCTATATGTATTAAGTTATAGCAGTCAAGGAAATTCAGTATGTATTTAGTTGTGTTCCCTAGGTATACCTGGAACTCTTAAATTTTGATCTCACTTCACTATTCACTCCTTAAGTCATAAACCTGCATGAATTCTCTCTATTACAGACAGCTGACACCTATCTGTATTTGAATATGCTATTTTCTTCCTATCAGCTATTAATATTTCTACCTAATTCAGCGTACTTGGGATCATAGAAAAGTAGGGCTGGAAGGGATCTCCAGAAGTCATCTAGTCCAAAGCAGGATCATCTCTAGCTGAACCATCCCAAACAAATTGTGTAACCTATTACTAAAGGTACACAATCAAAATTTTTGCATGAGGCATAGCAACCTAACCTGCCAGATGTATATCAAGTGGATAATGGTAGCCTGTGACCTGATACTGCAAGGGTTGTTAAAATGCACACAAGAGGTCCAAGGAAGTGCCATACCCCCCCACCTATAGTTTGTATCAGTCTGACTATGAGGTAAAAATTCCTTTCTGATCCTAAATGTAGTGAATGGTTTCACCTTAACTGAAGGAACAAGACCCTCTGTCCAGGAACCTCTGAGTTTTAGTCCTAGCATGAGCACAAGTACACCCCAGTCAAAATCCTCAGCCTTGCCTGCAGCCAACACCCAGTGTTTCTGAGGAAGGCTTTAAAAAGAATCCTGACACCCATAGCAACAAGAGTGGGAAGAAAACATTTCATGGCCCATGTGGCAACCAGAAAAGACCAGAAGCATTGGAAATACTAATTCTTCATTTTGTTCTGCAACCTGGTGGCAATACATACAATGCTATATATCACAAACTCTTATGGCAGGGGAGGGGAAAATATGGCCTGTGGGCTAAATCCAGCCCACAGAGCAATTTTGCCTACCTTGTGGAGGGTCCCTGGACTCTGCCAGACACCACTGGGAAGTATCCCAGGATGGGGGTAATCCCAGTGAGCCTGCAGCTCACCCTGGAATGCTCACACAGCAGCAGCCTCCAGCCCCACCAGCTTGGCATGGGGCGCAGTAGCTTGGAGTGGATCATTGTAGAGCCAGCAGCAGTGGTGGGAACCCAGGTGAGTGTTTTGTGTTCTAGGCTAGGGCTAGGGCCAAGACTAGAGGCTGGACTCAATGGAGACCGTCAATGGCCAGGCAGAGAGCTGTGTCTGGGATGGGCACTGGTCTCAAGGAGACCAGACACAGCCTCAGACACAGTATCTTCACAGGGATCCTGCTGCTGCCCCGTGCCACTCCACTCCATGCTGTTACACCCCAAACCAAGCTGGTGGAGGTGGTGGCTCCTGCAGCCATGCGGGCAACTCGAGGCAAGCTGTGACCTGGAAAGGGATGGGGGTGCCCCAGCACTTCCTGCCTTCCCTTCACTCCGGCCCAGTTTTGGCCACTGCAAGTGTGTGGTGGGGCATGGAGTCACTGCTGGGCCCACCCCCATCACTCCCCTATCTGTGGGATGCATGCCCTGGGCTGGTGGCAGGTGATGGGAGGAGGGAGGGATGCTATGTTCTCCCCACCTAGCAGGCTTGGCAATGACACATGGCCATCCCCTACTGCTGCCTCCCTTCTTTGGCTTCCTGAGTCTCCTCCATGTGGTTCACAAGCTTCTTCTCCCCCTTGTGGGTGCTGTGGCCCCCAGAAAGGCCCAGTGGTGGCTTCCGGCTCTGTCCTGGCCCCTCGCTATTACCACCCCCGGGTCCTGGCTCCAGCCCTGGATGCTGCTTCGAGGAGCTGTACTGGCAGAGTGAGAAGGTGGGCAGGGAGCTGCATTGCAGGGGCAACAGATCATGGCTCTGACCCTTTCCCTGCACTGTCACTACTCTATGACCCTGTGCTGTGATCCAGGGCTCACCTGCCCATCCCACTCCTGAACACCACTGCCTAGGGCCCCATCCCACATAGAGAGTTTTGGTGAATTGTTGTGCAGGGGCAGGGGGGATGGGGATGCTGACCCGACCCATGACAGCTCACCAAAGACTATGTGGCCCTCAGACAAATAATTTTCCACCCCTGTCTTATTGGATAGCCAGAGCTTGGTGCTACCCTGGACATTCCACTGCTGACCTGAGGTTTCTGTTCTTATGCAGCAACCTTTTAGAAATGGATTTGAATGGGAGATTGCAGAACAGGAAATCTGTTCCACTGGTGGAGTGTTCTAACAGTGAAGTTTTTCTTAATATCCAATCTAAATCTACTTTGCTGAAACTTTAAGCCATTAGTATATGTTCTGCTTTCTGAAGCAAAAGAGAAAAGGCATTCCCCTTTTCCTTATGGCAAGCCTTCAGATTTTTGCAGGCTGCTATCATGTTCCCTCTTAATTGCCTTTTCCACACGCTGAACATATCTATTTTTTTAACCTCTCTTTGTATAGCTTGCCTTCCAAGCCCTTTAATCATTTTTGTTTCACTTTGCATTTGTCAGCATTGAAATCCATCCTGTTCACTCTAGCCCAGCTTTCAAATCTAGCAAGATCTTTCTGAATTGTTCTCTTGTCCTCCAGTGTGTTTGTAGTCCTTCCTAGTTTCATATCATTTATGAATTTACTCAAAAAGCATTCAAATAATTAATAAGCATTTTAAATAGCACCAGGCCTGGGACAGATCCCTGTGGGATTCCACTCAGAATCTCTTGCCAGTCTGAGATGGATCCATTTATAATTACCCTTTGCTTATGGCTATTGAGTCATTTGTCTGTTCACCTCATGTAGTAGTTTTGTCTAACCCATCTTCAACTTATTTATGAGAAGGTCATGTTGGACTTATTCAGAAGTGTTACTGAATTCCAGATACACTATATCCGTCCTCTATTCTCTTTATACACCCAGCTAGTTTTGTTGAAGAAGATCAAGTTTATTTGGCAAAATCTGTTCTTACAAAATCCATACTGGCCACTAATGATAACCCATTGTCCTCCATATGCTTACAAATACATTTTCTTATGATGTGCTCTAGTAACTTACCAGGAATCAAGATGAAGCTAACTAGTCTATAAGTCTCCAGGCCCTCCTCTTTGCATTTTCTAAAGAGAGGCACTACACAGGCCCTTTTCAAGTCCTTCATTACCTTGCCCGTCTCCCACAACTTTGTGAATATTATTACCAAGGGCTCCAAGATCTCCTCTTTCACTTCTTCAATATCCTAGGATGATGCCCATCAGGCCCTGTTGACTGCAATTAATTAAGACCATAGATTCATAGATGTTAGGGTTGGAAGGGACCTCAATAGATCATTGAGTCTGACTCCTTGCATAGGTAGGGAAGTGTGCTGGGTTCAGATGACTCTAGAAAGATGCCTATCTAACCTCCTCTTGAAGACCCCCAGCGTAGGGGAGAGCACCACCTCCCTTGGAAGCCCATTCCAAATTTTGGCCACTCTAACTGTGAGGAAGTTCTTCTTAATGTCCAGTCTTAATCCGCTCTCTTCTAGCTTACGGCGATTATTTCTTGTAACCCCAGGGGTGCCTTGATGAGTAGAGCCTCACCTATTCCCTTCTGCGCCCCCATGATGAATTTATAGGCAGCCACAAGGTCGCTTCTCAACCTTCTCTTGCGGAGGTGGAAGAGGTCCAGGTGCCCTAGTCTGTCTTCATAGGGCTTGGCCTGCAAGCCCTTAACCATATGAGTGGCCCTTCTCTGGACCCTTTCCAGGTTATCCACATCTCTCTTAAAGTGTGGCACCTAAAACTAGACGCAGTATTCCAACTGCAGTGCCCAATAGAGGGGAAATATCACCTGTTTGGTTCTGTTTGTCATGCATCTGCTGATGCATGATAAAGTGCCATTAGCTTTGCTGATGACTTGTCACACTGATGACTCATGTCCATTTTGGAGTCCAGTAGGACTCCAAAATCCCTTTCTGCTTCTGTGATGCCGAACAAGTCAGTTCCTAGGCAGTAGGTGTGCTGGACATTTTTCCTCCCTAGGTGTAGCACTTTGTATTTCTCCTTGTTAAATCACATTTTATTGTTTTCTGCCCATTTGTCCAGCCTGTCCAGGTCTGCTTGTAGTTGTTCCTTGCCCTCCGGTGTGTCCACTTCTCCACACAGTTTTGTATCATCCACAAACTTGGATAGAGTACACTTCACTCCCTCATCCAAGTCACTGATGAAGACATTGAAGAGTATCGGTCCAAAGACTGAGCCCTGCAGGACCCCACTGCCCACATCCTTCAAGGTCGATACTGACCCATCCACCACCACTCTCTGGGTATGACCCTCTAACCAATTTGCCACCAACCAGACTGTGTAATCATCCAAGTCACAGCCTCTTAATTTGTTCACCAGTATGGGGTGGAATACCATATCGAAGGCCTTCCTGAAGTCTAAGTAAACAATATCTACCCCTGCTCCTGCGTCCAGGTGTTTTGTAACCTGGTCATAAAAAGAGACAAGATTAGTCAGGCATGATCTACCTGCTACGAACCCGTGCTGGTTTCCCCTCAGCATAATTTTTCCTGTTGGGCTCTCACATATAGGAGCCTTCATAATCTTTTCAAAGACTCTACCAAGGATGGAGGTGAGAGTGACTGGCCTGTAGTCGCTTGGATCTTCCTTCCTTCTTATCTTGAAAATAGAGACCACATTGCCCCTTTTCCAGTCCTCTGGGACCTGGCCCATGCACCACGAGTGCTCAAATAGTCTTGCCAGTGGCTGTGCAATGACATCAGCCAGTGCCTTCAGTACCCTCGGATGGAGCTCATCCAGGCCTGCCGACTTAGTGCAGAGTCACTTGGAAGGACTGGATGCATTTATCTCAGGGTCAATGGTTGGTGGTCTGGCATCCTGCTGTTATCTCTCTATGATTCCATTTTGAGACTTGTCTTGCCCCTCGTTTAGGAACACTGAGGCAAAGAAGACATTGAGGAGTTCAGCCTGGTCCCTCCCGTCTGTTACCAATTGCTTTTGCCCGGTCAATAGTGCTCCTATACTGCCCTGGGCCTTCCTTTTACTCCCTATATATCTGAAAAATAATTTTTGTTGTCCTTAACTTGAGATGCCATCCTCAGCTCCATGGTAGCTTTGGCCTTTCTAACTTAACTGCCTCCCTACAACTGCGAGCTGAGGAGGCATGCTCTTCTTTAGTAAGCTCTGAATTTCTCTGGTTAGCCAAGGGAGTCTCTTGGCTCTGTTCCCCCATTTCCCCCACATTGGGATCATCTCCCTCTGTGCCTGAAGGATCGCTTCCTTAAGGCACAGCCACCCCTCCTGGGCTCCCATCTTGCCAAATCTCTTACCCTGCAGTGTGTCATTGACTAAATGCCTGAGCCTACTGAAGTCATCCTTCCTAAAGTCTAGCACTTCCACCCCCCTAATTACCTCTCCCACTCAACGCCTTATGGTGAATTCTATTTTTTGGTGGTCACCGAACCCCAGGTGACCACTGATCTGTAGGTCCCCTACCATGTCATCCCCCATTGCCAGTACCAGGTCAAGTAAGGCATTCCCCCTAGTGGAAACATGTACCTTCTACATCAGGTAGAGGTCCTGCACACAGGATAGGAACCTGCATGAACGGTCGGAATTTTCTGTCTGTGTCTCCTAGCAGATATCAGGGTAGTTTAGGTCCCTCATGACTACCACTTCCCTAGTCTTTATGGTCTCCAAGAGCTGCCTTAGAGTTCCAAATCTAGTTCTTCACCTTGGTGTGAGGGTCTGTAGCAGACCCCTACCACCAAATCCCTTTCCCCTTGACCTCCATGTATCCTAAACCACAATCCTTCTACTTTCTCCTTTTCCAATTCCATTTTGATAAGGATGGATGTATAACGTTTCTTGACATAGAGTGCAACCCCTCCTCCTCTCCTCCCTACTGTATCCTTTCTGTACAGCTTATAGCCCTCAATGTGTACCACCCATTCATGGGTAGAGTCCCACTAGGTTTCTGTTCACCCCACTAAGTCATAAGTGTTTTCTGCAAGCAGGAGTGCTAGTTCATCCTGCTTGTTCCTCATGCTCCTAGCATTAGTGTATAGGCACTTGAGTCCTGTAACTGGCACCTTTGTTGCCCCACGGCTCTGATGCCCAACGGGCCCCTTATTGCTTACCTACTTATTGCTTACTTGTGCTGTACTGCTGGATGTCCTATGGATTGCAGGTTCCTGATGTTCTCCTTCTTCTGCCTCCCTGTCCCCTGTCTGAGCTAAGTTTTAAAGTCCAACATAGGAGATCAGCCAATCAGTCAAAAGCTGTTTGACTATGACTTCTGTTATCTCATCCCTAACTTTGTCCTCTTCTTATCAAAATACTCTTTATTAGGTGGCTAGTTGCAGCTTAATTTTTTTTTTTTTATGAAGACTTAGGCAAAGCAGTTGTTGAGCATCTATGCCTTCTTTACATCTTCTTTTAAGACCTCACCCTAGCTATTGGATATATATTTTCCTTTTTTATTTGAGGGATCCTAGAAACTTTCTTGTGCTTTCCATCATGTCTGAATAGCTTCTTATTGGGCTTCCAATACTGTGCCCTGTTGAAGCTTGTAGTCCTCTGGGCACCTGTGTGCTTCTCCATGTGTATCTTCCCAAGGAATATTCCTTGAACCACAGAAAGCCTTAATTTTACTGCTTTACCTTCATCTTCTTCAATGCTTTCTTGAAGTAGATCAAAAAACACTGTGATATAAATGAAGACTCTCAGGCATACAATAATTCCATTTTATTGCACAACCAAGCTTCACACTGTAGGATGATTCTTCCAATTGCATTGGTAGAAAACCAGCAAATAGTCATGATTTTTGTCTCACCAGCTGCTGAGAATTTGGGGGTTGTCTCCAGCTTTCCAGGTGGATTTCAAAGACCAGAAAGCTGGTGGAGTACATTGGGAAAGATGGTATGGGGTGCTTGTACACGTGACAAAATTACCTGTTAAAGAGTCTTAATTGGCCTTTAGCAGTGCTTTAATGGTGTCGTTGTTTACACCTTTGGTGGTGTATTTCACTTTAATTTTGTCATGATGTACACATGCGGCAGTGTAAGTCACTTTAAATTACCTTGTTACATAGCAAGGCAGGCAGGCTCCACTGAGGAAAAAAAGGAAAAAAGTGGTGAGGAGCCTGTTTTTTTTTTTTTTCTTCCAGAGCTTGCCTGACTCTCCCATGGCAGGGGGGAGCAAGCTGCCGGCAGGCCACATGGTCCCTGAGCTATGGGGGGCCCTGGTCCTTCCCTCCACAGCAGTGGCACCTCTTGGGAAGCACCCACTTGCTAGCAGCCCACTCTGGGTGGTTCTGGGTGGGTGCCACCAGCATGGAGGGAAGGACCAGGGCCACTGGCAGCTCGTCCCCTGGCTATGGGAGAGGTAGGTAGGCTTTGGGGGGAAAAAAAAAAGATTGGGCCCCCTTTTTTTTTTCTGGTGGAGCCTGCCCATGGCAGTGGGGGAGGGGAGGGGTGGGGAGGGGGGGAGCTGATGTGGGGCCATCACTGTGACATGACAGAAGTCCCTAAATTGAAACAGTTTTTAATTGCCACAATTAAAAACCCACAAATTAACATCTCACTGTTTCAATTTAGGAAGAACTAAACCCCCATCACATGTACAAGCAACCATGGTGTCATAGATTTCATAGATTTCATAAACATTAGGGCTGGAAGGAACCTCAGAACATCATCAAATCCAGCCCCGTGCCCCAGAGGGAGGAAGTCAGCTAGGGTCAAAGGATTGAAGCAAGATAAATGTCTAAATGTCTCTTAAAGAAGTCCAAAGTAGGTGCTTGTACCATCTCTGGAGGCAGTCTGTTCCAGGCCTTGGGGGGCTTGGACAGTAAAGAAGTTCTTTCTTATGTCCAGCCTGAAATGGTCTTGGAAGAGTTTGTGACCATTTTTCCTTGCCATCCCTTGAGGTGCTCTGGTGAACAGGCATTCCCCCAGATCCTGATGTACACCTCTTATATACTTATAGACAGCCACCAGGTCCCCCCTGATCCTGTGCTTTTCCAGGCTGAAGAGTCCCATGGCTCTCAGACTCTCATCATAAAGCTGATTTTCCTGCCCTCTGATCATGTGCGTGGCTCTCCTCTGGACTCTCTCTTCTTTGCAGCCATTTTAAATTATGGAGCCCAGAATTGGATGCACTACTCCAGCTGCAGCCTCACCAAGGCCAGTTTGTTAGTGGGTCACTTAGTTTCCATATAAAGAACAGTTAGCGCTGTGTGCAAGTTTTCCAGAGAGATTATTTTGCAGGGGAAAGCCTTATCCCCACAGTAAAACCAAAAGAAACAAACAAAGCAGGCACACAAAGAGCAAACAAATAAACGAACTCAAAACATGTGAACTTTCTTCTCACCCTGTGGGGAGTGAGACAGGCTGCGTGCTTCTACTTAAGCTGATCCTGCTCCTCCCTCCCCTTGCTCTTTGCCCTTGAAGCTCCTAATTCTCTCCATAGCTCTAGCCTCACTTAGTGATCAATTCTGGATGGCCCCCACGCTTCCAGCCAGGCAAACTCTTACCTGTTAACTACCTGCACGTGGGTCGCAAACCTCTGCAGGCTGAGCACCTCCTTATATAGTCAGAGAGGGGAGGAAGGACAGGATATACTGTAGGTATACAGTGCAATTCTAATTGTTTGAGCCTCCTGGATACAATCTTGCCCCTAGATTTGTTATACTTTTAAGCTTTTCCATGTTGCCTAGAGCTAGCCCACAATGTAACCCATAGCTAGAATGGTTAATGTTAGAGAAAGAAAGTTCATAGGAGAATAACTCTATTTTTCTGTCCTCTCCTATTTTTGTGCATCTTTGGAAGAAACTGCTTCAAAAAACTTAATGCAAACCCTTGTTCTATTCAATGGTCACTTTATAGTTCCCATTTTTGTAATTTTCTTGCAATGGTATTACATGTTTGTTTTGTGCATAGTGAAAAGATGATAGAGAGAGTGCTTTTTAAACTGGGAGACAAAGACGATCCCAAACTTGACAAAAATAAGGTACAATTTAAGACAGTGAATATTACAGTCATTACAGTAATAAGAACTTTTCCTTATCTGAAACCTTAAAATTATCATTTGGATGTCTTTTAAATGCATATACCCTAGTTTAAACAATTGGGCTTTATGAAAGAATTGGTGATAAAATTCTATGAGCTGTGCTATGCAGAAGGTTAGAATTGCTGATCATCGTAGTCTCTTCTGGATTTAATAGCAAAGAATCAATTAAATCTATTAATCTGTTTATGTGTGATTTGGGTATCTGTTGAAGAACTACTACTACAGAGATGCATCTTATGGATGCCTTAAGCCAGGGGTGGCCGACCTGAGTCATGGGTGCCACAATCGGCATGGGCAACTCCATGTGTGGCATACAGATGAATGGGGAGGGGACAGGTAGCACAGTGGCAGATAGGATAGGGAGCAGAAATCAAAGTTTCAGAAAGGAAGGAAGCATAGGGAAGGTAGCAGAAAACAAAGCAGCAGTTTTGTCAGGAGGCACAGGGCAAGCACCTGATCAGGGATCAGGTAAGGGAAAAGGAGTAGGGTGGCACTTGGGAAGGTCATGGGGCTAATTTGTGACACACCTGACACAAAGGTTGGCCTCCCCACTGACTTAAAATTTCTCAGTATAGTGTGGCAGGATGGCTGGGTGCTCTTCTCTCTGAGGAATTTGCTTCACTATATATCTGACCATTTCCTCCCTGAGATACATTTCTTTCACTGGGTCTCTTTGGGTGGAAACAGATGTTGCCTGATGTTGCATTGGTGCCAGCATAACAATTGTTATAGCAGCACGAATGGCCAGCAACCAGACATTGATACCCGATGTTGCACCACATTAAAGGAAAACCAGTGGCTTGATAAACAAAGTGGTAATAGACTCTTCCACTTCATTGCAACTGTGGTGGAAGACTCTCCCAACACTTGGACAGGAGCTCAAGTCTCCAGATAACCTATCCACTTTCCCTGCTTACAGAGAGTACCTTGGGGTGTCACTCCATAAACAGAGAAGTCTGGGTTCCCTGCTCAGCCAGACCTATCCCCTGCGATTACAAGGGACAGAGTGTAGCTGTGCAGGGAAAATCCTTTCTTTCCCTGCTCAGTCAGACCGGTTCCCTGGGTCTGGCTAGATGTGAAAAAGCCATGCTCCATCAGAATTAAGGCCTTCAAACTCGTACAGGGGCTTCTGCACTTACAGGTGCACACAGGGGAATTTTCCCACACACATGACTACAAAAACAGAAGGGGGACCCATGTGGTGGATTCTGCATGAGGAAATCCCCTGCAGAGGGATTTCACTGTGTGTATCTGCAAAGGTAAAGGGGGACCCTAGTGGTGGATTCCCCTGCTCCCCAAGACAGGGGGTGCATCTGCAAGTGGCAGGGGTTCTCCATTTGCAGATGTGCCTCAAATCAGGGTGTGCCAACTAAGGTAGGTATCTCAGGAGTGAAGTTAGCTGTGCCAAGACTTCATGGCACACCCAATCATGTTCTACCTAGTATGTCTGTTTTCAGCCTTTAAGTCTTTGCTGTCCCAGCTTCTGAATATTGAATATATATTTTTCCCATGAGCTCTTCTTCCCAGTTTATAAAAAAATACATTAATATATTATGTAGACACTATTTCTTGGGAAAAGGAAAACTATAGTGGCCAACTTTAAAATAGGGAAGAAGTTGTAGCTGGGGAGCTACAGACTGGTCAGTATCACCTCACTCCCTGGAAAATTTGTGGAGTAGATCCACAAGGAATCCATTTCTAAGCACTTGGAGAAGAAAGAAGAGTCATCTCTTCTAAAGGAGATGTTTAGAAACAGTCAACATGGATTCACCAAGGGCAAGTCATGCTTGACCAACCTGACTGCCTTCCATGAAGAGATGACTGGTTCTGTGAATTCAGGGACAGCAGTGGATATGATATACCTTGACTGTAAGGCAATGATACTGTGCAGTAGTAATGGGAAAGAAACATGCCCCGTGGTACTGCACAGTAATGCTGGTTACTGTGCAGTCCAGCTAAAGGGTAGTAATCAATAGCTTGATGTCTAGCTGGCAACCAGTATCAAGTCCTGGGGCCAATTTTGTTCAATATCTTCACCAACAACTTGGTAGATGGTATGGAATGCACCCTCAGCAAGTTTGTGGATGACAGCAACTGGGGGGTGGGGGTGGGGGATCAGTAGATACACTGGAGAGTAGGGCTTAGATTCAGAGAGATTAAGACAAATTGGAGGATTGGATCAAAAGAAACCTCATGAAGTTCAATAAGGAGAAGTGCAAAGTCCTTCAGTTAGGATGGAACAATCCCATGCACCAGTACAGGCTGGGGACTTATTGGCTAAATATAAGCTCTGAAGAAAGGGATCTGGGGATTACACTGGGCAATAAAAACCATCACTGTGCTTTTGTTGCAAAGAAGGATAACAAAATACTGGGCTGTATTAGTAGGAGAGTCACTAGCAGATGAAGGGACATGATTATTCCCCTCTACTTGGCACTGGTGAGGCCACATCTGGAGTACTCTATCCAGTTTTGGCCTACCCACTATGGAAAGTATGTAGGCAAGTTGGAACAAGTTCAGCAGAAGGCAATGAAAATGGTTGGAGGTCTGGGACACATAACTTATGGGGAGAGGCTGAGAGAACTGGACTTATTTAGTTTGGAGATGAGAAGACAAGGGGGGTTTAATAGCAGCTTTCAATTCCTTGAAGGGTGGTTCCAAAGAGGATGGAGCTACACTGTTCTCAGTGGTGGCAGATGACAGAACAAGGAGCAATGGTCTTAAGTTGCAGCAAGAGAAGTTTAGGTTAGATAGTAAGAATTTATTACTCGTAAGGTAGTAAAGCACTGAAACAGGCTTCCCAGATGGGTAGAGGTTTTCAAGACTCGGGTAGACAACACCTTGGCTGGGATGATCTAGTTGGGGATGATCCTGCTTTAAGAACGTGGTTGAACTAGTTGACCTTCTGAGGTTCCTTCCAACTCTGATCTTCTGCGATTCTGTAGTAGTTATTACCTGGGGATGCCATAACAAGACATTTAATCATGTGTTCTTTCTACCTTGCTATTGTAATCTGGAGCCAATAACTCAACCTGTCTTACATCATCTCTTCTTGCATGGGATAAGTTTGAAAAAGCACCGGTATGTCTCCCCTGCAGAGGAAATAAATGGTTATTGTTACTTATGTGTGTAGATTCACACCAAACTGTTTGAAAAATGTTCATTTTCAAAATTGGGCTTATCTGTGTTGTTGAGATAACAGAGTACCCTCAAATGTTCCTATTTCTATGCATGAACACACTTGTAATCTCTCTGGGAGATGTAACCCATATTGCTGTAGATCAAGCTTTTCAATAGTGAGATGTGGATTCTGAGTGAAGGAAGATGGAGTCCTCACTTTAGACGTCCAGCTCTAACTTTTTCACATATCAGCATTAGAAAAGTTCTAGTTTGATTCTATAATTTTATTAGCAGTAGGATTTGAGGATGGGTAAGGGTTCATACCATAAAGTTCCTTTTTGTATGTAACATAATACAGTTTTACCACATTGCTTTTATTAGAGTGAAAAGTTCAAAAGCAGTCCCTGGATAGGAAAATGTAAATCACGCAGTTGTAAAAACTTAAAAGAAAAAGTGTGTTTTAGAACAGTGAGGGCTCTGCCACACAGTAAGTGAACCTAAATGTTTCACTTTCCTTTGCTCACTGTATAAATATTTAAGCTTGAAGTCAAGGGAAAGGTATTGTTAAAAAAAGAAAAAGCAAACCGTGGAAGGCCTTTGACAATCTCATCCCAAGCTGGCTGATCATAAAGAATGTTGCCTTTTAACATGTCTAGACGAGCTTTAAAAATGACTCAATAGATTGTAGAATTCAGCACATTTTCTTCCCAATTATTTTTGAAGGGATTCTGACAAATGTTTTCTGAGAGAGGAATGGCAGGGTGTCTATTTTATTTTAGTTTTATGGGACTTTTATTTTTATCCTGTCATGAGAAGCAAATGACAGAGCTATGATTAGGATAAACTGAGTAAGGTGGGGAGGGAGGGAGCTCAATCTGCACAATTTATGATATAGCTTTCTTTAATCTGTCAAGAAATATGTGTTATATGGTCTTTCAATCAAGGGTAGAGCTTTGGTTATATATGTTAATACATTCTATCCAGACAGTCTTAAAAAGATATCAACAATTGCTGCAAGTACTTAGAGCAGAAGCTGTGTGCCATTCTGAAATCCTTGAGGACTCTTGAACGCAATATGGATCTCTCTTTAATTTTTTTTTTGACATCCAGCATTAAAAATTAAAGCTAACATTATTTTTTAAATAGTTACACTTTTGAAAAATACCAACCTGTTATCATGATAAGCATTATTGTAGACTATCCACTATGAGCCAGTAAGACTTACCGGCACTATGAGTCTTTGTCACATCTTTACTTCTGTGCCTGGGGATGTTGTAATTCTTAGCATATGGTCTCACCACTTCCACTTTGAGAAACTATTTTGTATTTCTGACCAAAGCTGCAAAGTTGAGATTTTTTTTACTAGTAGCAAGAAAAAGAAATTGCTTTTTAATATAAGTTAATATGGGTATACTGGTCATATCTCATTCTGGCATGGTATGCTAATGGAACTGACAAGGCAATAGACTGGCCATTGTGTAATAACTAATGGATATGTCCAGTAAGAGGCTACTTGGCTTTCCTGTTTATTAGTACTCAAGACAAAAACTGAAGTTTTGTCAACAGTTCTGCAGAAGTCTAAAAATGTTATCGTAATAAATACATTTGAATTCCCTCCACTGCCATTCACTGCAGCACATTAAGAAATTGTGCTTTCCTACTGGAAATATTTTTATCTCGCGTAATGTATTCGAGCATTACTTGCTTTAGAACTATGCATCCATCAAAGTACATTGAAGTAAAAGGTAGAGGAGTTAAGATATTACATAATTTAAACTGCTGTTCAATAAGCAATATGCAATAAAGGAAGTAGATACAAGTCTTTATTAGACTTTCACTACCATTTAAAATACCATTATTTGGATTGATTCATCTCTCACATCAGTTTTCTACTAGGTTAACTCCATTGACTTCAATAGACTTAACCCTGCTAGCCTATACCAACATGACAAAAGATTTAAATCAATCTCTATTACCACTTTTGTTACTTTAGGCTATGCCCCAATCTGAAGAAAATATGGCCATTTTAAATGCCTATATTTAGCATTTTTCTTTAACACCACAGATTTTCCACAGAATGTCAGGCAAAATAAAATAGTCCTTTACATCATACAATGAAAGACAGCATAGTTTTGCATGCAACACAGACTGTGAGGAAAAATAATAGACACCCTATAGATCACTGTTTAGTGAGGGCTGTAAAGATCAAATCTGTGTCTGCTTTTGCTGGTGCCAAATTGTTCCTTTGCACACAAATAACATGTGTGGACTATAGAAAAAACAAAGAAAACTTGATATTAGTATAGAGGATCTTTATATTCTTTGTGTGTCTTCTGCTTTGGCTTTCTAATCAACATTTGCATTTAAACTTGTAGAAAGGTCAATGATAACTATTCATACAAGATGGACAAAGCAATAATAGGCAGATACTTCAGTAAAATTTCAATCTAACTTTCATGAGAGAATCAGAGCTTCTAGGAAGGAATGAAATATGTTCACATCAATTAGGTAAAATCATCTTCAGGCCAAAGAAAGCTTCTAAATAACATCTACCAAGGATTGTGTTATATATTGATCTCCCTAAATACATACACATGTGAAGATACACTTTCATTTCAGCACCACAAGAATATAACAAAAAGGATTAAGAAGAGTAGTGTATCTCCCAGCTAATAAAACAAAAGGGAAAAACAGGGCAAAAAGACAAAAGACTGACAAAGATTGCAAATTCTTCTGTCAGTTTTCTGAGCTCTTGGATAGTAGGATAGCAGGAGCTGGAACAGTAATAAAGGAACACGTTGACAGCATTTCTTCCTAAGGGGCTTGTGCACAAAGAAAGATTAGCCAAAGGCAGGACAAGTTTGGTTGTTGATATCCTGACTTTCTTTCCCCACCCTGGTTGGTTTTAAGGGGCATTTTTACACATGCCCTGGGGACTGGGGAACAGGATGGGATGGGACGCTTTAATTAGAGTCGCTTTCAGGGCCGCTCTAATTAAAGTGCCTGCGGTGGGGGCTTATGTATCAGTGTCCCTGCGCTTAAAAATGGTGGTGGGGTCACTTTAATTAAAGCGCATTGAATGAGTTTTAGTTAAAGCATCCCCACTGCCATTTTGAAGTGAAATAATGAAAGGGATGTGGAGCCTGCTAATTAGCATGCTCCAGCAGACTTGATTAATCAAGTCTGTTCCGGCACGCTGTAATTACAGTGCATTAGAGCAGCCTCACCACACATCTACAGACATCCAAGAATACCAGACCATCACTTTCCCTAGGTGTCCTGTTGACCAAAAAAACAAGGTTTTGGGGCCTTGCCTGAACTTCTTCTTTACACTTCTGAAGGTATCAGATACAAGGCCTAATATAAAGCCATAGGAATTTGTTCTAATGCTGTTCAGATTAGGTCAGTGCTACAGGTGCTAGCTAATCTTCGTGTCAGTGTTGGATCAACATCCCCTATAAATCAGCAATTTTAAATATACCAGGGTTTTTACATGCCACTGAGACAGTAAGCCTGTGACCATTACTCTACCCCACCACCTCCCACCTCAAAGCATAAACAGGAAACCATTTTTGAGGGTGATGACATGATTCTAATTGACTGAAAAATCTCTTGCGAGGACCTTGTGCCAAATCTTTATGGAAAGATTTACAAGAGTATACCCATGCTCTTTCTCTCTCTCTCTTTCTATCTATTTATATTAGTTGATTACTAGTGTTCTCTTTCAGTGAGTCACTCGGCATTCATCTATCAGCAAAATTAAAATCATTTGAAATGTCTGATCAGTTTAATCATGTTTAGTTTCTTTTGCTAATCTAAAAATGGAACTGTTCTTTCTGGAATTGAATTACTGGTTAAATTACTTCTGGAATCTTCATCTTGATAGATTTTCAGATTAATTTTTCTTTATCAAATTGAAACTTAAAACATATAAAAATACTACATGCATATATACATGCATAAAAATACATGCGTGCATTTTTGTTGTGCATGCATGTGCATGCACACATGTGCACACATGCACGCACACGTTATATGTGTAGAGTGTGAGGTGGATTTCAGAAAGAGCTTTCCATACAATTATAACGTATATAAATAATTGTATGGCTATTATATATATATAATTCAATGGAAAGCACTTTCTGAAATCCACCTCACACTCTATACATATAATGCATGTGTGTGTATATAATGGGTGTGTGCATGTGTTTATTGATATATAAATAATTGTATGGAAAACACTTTCTGAAATATATATAGCATGTCTGTGTGTGTTTAAAGATATATTAGAGATACATAAAACAATTGTCCTAGCAGAATGCACTTTCTGAAATCCACTTCATATAGTCTATGCCTTCCATGGAGCTACAAACTTAGCTCACAACTAAAATTCTACAATTTCATCTCAATTTATTGCTGAGATATTGCCTTTTCAATTTTTGACCTATAAAGTTAGATGTCAAGCACTCAATTATTTCCTCACATCACAAAGTTCTCCTAGGAATTGATTGAATTCTTCTGGAGTGGATTTTTGCTGAGACACACCAAAATCTCTTATAAGGCTTTTTCAGGTTACATGGCCCTAATGCCATTACACAATCTCTGCCTCTAAAATGCATCTTGCTATAAAATGGGTAAACCTCTAAAAATGACCTTATACAGCAATAGTTCAGTATTCAAAGCAATCTCAGTATTTTATGTTAGTGATTCCAGAAAAACTTCAGTTTCTCTCTCATTATGCAAAATGTTCTTTCAAATGTAATAGAGACTAGATAACTTTCTGTTGAATTCATAGGCAGAGGTTTTGTAGATTGGTTTACAAATTTCTAGAGAAAGCCTATGTTTTAGTGTAAAATGGTATAAGGTATATAATCATTAAAAAAATAATAATAATAATTATGTCTTATCACCAAACTATTTCAACAGCACTGCAATAATAATAATTAAAAAAGAACACACTATACTGGTCTTTCCCAGTCATAGCATTTGCAAGTATGAAAAAATAAACCAGAAAACACACTATACTATTCAAAGAGTAATTGGAATATTAGGAAGTAGAAGTTACTTTCAAATTCTGCAGATATTTTGCCACCTTAGTCAGGGCCCCCCGCGATCAGTCAGTGACAGGGGAAGCAGGGGTCCCCCACAGCTGATCTCCTCCTAACATTTCCCAAAGAAAGATATTTCAGTACCTGCAATTACCACTCCATCTCCTCTGTCACCTAAAAGGTAGACTGGAAGAAGGAATTTAAAATATAATTTACAGGAGGAATATAAATATCTACAATTCGGATCTTAAACCAATCTCTGATTATAAATTGGGAAGTTTTCCCTTCATTCAGGTTATCCAGGTATGTTGCATGGATTTTTGAATGTGTTTCTGAAGCAATTGCTTCTGAACACCACTGGAAACACAATAATTAGGATCCAGTATTGCAATTCTTATAATCCCATTTGGTAGAGAATAATCATGCATTAGCAGGGAATAAACTAGAATATCTGATCCCCACCCCACCCCGTGCCCCATCCTTTCATTCTGAACACAGTGATGATCAGTCATAATGATAATGGTATATGTTATTATTAGGATTCCCAAGAACATGCATTTATTTATTTATACACTGTACTATACTTAACAGAGAATAACATTTTCCATAAACACAATGGTATGACACGGTCAACTTCATAGTGTCAGTAACATGACCATTTGCATCAGTTGTGAGCAGAAATAGTTATGTGCATTAGCTGGAAATTTAATTTGTGCTGACAAATAGGGTATCTTCCCAGTCCTTATTGCAATATTATGTGTAAAAACTCTCAGCAGCTATTTTGGAGGGTTTTTTTGGATCGCCAGGCATGCAGCAAAAGCTAACAGCCTTCCATTCACTTTTTCCTTCTCATTCTTATTACTTTAGCCCTTTCTATTTAGTAACTTCTCTGTTCAGGTCCATCCATATAATCTGATGAAGTAGGATGCCTTCTATAACATCTCATGCCTCTCTGAATGAAGGTGGATTTAGAGTGCCACACTGCTCAGCCTGCTGCCTGACTTGAAACTATCATGGCTAACTCTGTCTACTTATGGATGGCACCATGCTCAGCCAAATGAAATGGAGTGCAGTCCATTTATTCAAGAAACTAGCTTAAGTAGGCTATATTTAAATTACTTTTTTCCTTTCTCTTTAGTACCCTTGCTGTCTGTAAGTCCATTGATAGCATCTGATGAAGTAGGTTGATACCTACTGAAGTCTGTGCCTCTTTAAACAAGTTAGGTCTAGAAGTGGTACTCTGCCTTTTATTAAACATTATTCTGTCCAAAGTAGCAAGAGAGCAATGCCTTCATCATAGCTTTCACTTACCTTTTCTTTCTTGTTAGTTGTTGCCTTTTATTAAACTAAGAAAAGATTGCTATCCTTATATGGCATTCTGGCTTTTGACATAGAATCTGATTATAGTAAGATCTGATGAGTAATTTTGTGTGTTAATTGCAGCATTAGTTTGTTTACAATAATGATCTTAACTGAACTTTTACCATATAGCTCTAGCTTTACCTACCAAAACTACTGATTCCCTTTGATGAGTAAGAGTAGGTCTTCCCAAGCCAGGTTAAAGTCTCTCCTTACAATGTCATTTTTATATTTTCATTTGATATACTGGGATTACATACTAACTGACATTTTGATGATGATAATTAGCCAGTGATAAAAAAGTTTATGCACACTTGAAGTAGCTCAGAATCATTAAATGAGCTGGATGAGGACCAAACTAGACTTTGATAGGACTCTGCACTGTCATCTTACCCTAGAGCTGCAAAGCTGGCTAGATCTGACTATGCCTTTATTTTTGTTTTAATTTTTAGACATGTTAACTTCTGCTTGTACCACAAATAAAGATGTTTTTATATTTGGGGTTATGCCGCTTCCAAAGACCCCTCAGTATTGCAAAGGCTAATGAGGCAGACTTACAATACATACATTTCCCTCCCAAATTCTATTTGTTTCATATCCAACTGAGTTATAACACTATTCAAACTGGTTGGAATAGACCTTAATGTGGGTCTGTAAATGGTTCAATAAAATGGTTTGGGCTGCCAGAACTCAAGCTCCTACACTACAGCTCCAACCCATTTTGAAACCTATTAAACCAGTAAAAGGTTTGTCAGCCTCATTGGAATGATCAGCCGCAATCCTGTGCTGAGACCAACAGAAGAGGACAATGCTATCTGTATGAGTGATGATGACTTAATTAAGCTTTACATAGATCCCCATGCTTCAGTCTACCAGGCTTTAGGAATGATCTTGGAGGGCCATACTTCCCATCTCCACATGCTTCTTTCCCACTCTAGTAGATGTTGTTTACTTTTTTTTAACCAACTTCACACAGATTTTGAAGAATATATCTTTTTGTTGAAAGAAGCCAGGGAAATGAGACCTACAACTTCACAAACAAATCTCTTTCCTTCAGAGAAAGTAAATGTGGCAATACATGAATTTTTAGTAGCACTACAGTAATGTAATACAAATGACCTGGGAAAATTACAGGTGTAATGTAGTATATATGATCTGAGAAGAGTTAGAAAACATTAATTATGGGCATTGGTGCAGTAAATTAGTTTATTCACTTTACTAGCTTTTGACAAAGCATAATTGTTCTTTCTATATGTTTCAAAGATTGAGGTTTAAAATGACTTCCATTTTTTTCTTGCAACATAAAACATTTGTTTGAAAAATCTAATGTTATGCTGAATAAGCAATATTTATTTTTATACTGATAATGTTGAATACTGTCTTTTTATTATAGACCTGACTTACTTTTTTCTTCAGTTTTACAAGATAGTATTGAGTTTTAGATGAATATTTTAATAACCTATAATGTGACCCCAATTTAGGAAAGTACTTAAGAACATCCCTAAAGTTAAATATATACCTAAGTGCTCTGACCCATAGTTATCCAAAGTGATGTCTTAAAATGTCTAAGAAGAAATACTATTCTTGACATTTATTACATAATGATTATTAGGGACATGGGTTTTCCATATCCTGTGGATTTACACTTTTAACCAAGAAAAATGTGGATTTTTCATTTTAATAGACAAACGTGGATTTTCCACTTTTGCAAAGAGCTCTCTGCAGTCTGGCAGAGTTCCAGCCTGTGTGGGGCTGCAGGGAACATGGGACAGCTGGGAGGGACGCACATGGCCTCCAGGCATCCTGGAGAGCAGCTCCTGCAGGTAAGTCTGGTGGGGAAGAGGGGGGATTGAGGCCCTCATAGGGAGGGAGGGAGGGAGTTGGGCAGGGCATGTGGCTTGGGGCCTAAGGCTGGTATGTGTGGCTGCAGGGCTCAGGTGGGGAGCAGGATGGAGCTGCAGGTGGCTTATCCAGTGAGTGGTGTGGGGGTGACTCCCTGCTGCTTCATGCACTACCCAGAGGGGATGGGGGTCATATGCTCAGGCTCCCTATCCTGCTGCCCTTCCACAGGGCCTCTATAGCCCAGCAGGCAGGACCTGGTGTGGCAGAGCAGAGTGGAGCCAGGTGGGAAAGCTCCTTGCTGCTGCGAGCCCTGGGCCACCGTGGTGAAGCACCCCCTGCCCACCCGGCAGCAGTGGGACAGTGATGTGGAGTTGTGCCTCTCACTACTGCTGGGTGGTCAGGGGGTGCCTCGCTATGGTAGCGTGGAGCTCCTGGCAGCAGCAACAAGCTTCCAGCCCCACTTTGCCCTACTCTGCCCTACTATCCCACCTGCTTGGCCATAAAGCCCCCGATGGGAGGAGTAGGGTAGGGAGCCCCAAGCCCACAGCAGGCAGCCTGCCCCAGTCCTCCACATGGGCTCCACTCTGGCTGGGGCACCTGTAGGAGAGAGGGAACCAGGTTTCATGTTCTGCTCTGCCACAGCAGCTGCCACCTTCCACAGGCAGCAGCCTGGGCTCAGGTGCTGCTGCAAGGGGCAGGTGGCTGCAGACCCAGGTCCCAGACCCCATAGCCGTGGCAGCTGGGGTCCTCCTCCTGGAGGACTGGGGTGTAGAAAACTGTGGGTGGGGAGTGAGGTGTACCAGTAGGGCTGGGAGTCTGGGGATTGGGAATGAGGGGCTAGGACCAGTGTGCTGGTGAGTGAAGAGGGTAGGGGGAGCTCTGATTTTTCCATGATAAAAAAGAGAAAATCAAATATCAAAATATTTGTATAAATATTTAAAGTATAGGTACTTAGAATTTATTATAGTGATTGAGGCACTGACAGGCTTCTAAATTGCTTTAACTTGTAAATATATGAATGAAACATTGTGTTTAACTGATACCTATAGTGGCATTACATTTTAATCACAGATTTTGGGTTTTTTCATCGGAGAATTTGCATTTTTTTCCATCAGAAAATTTGCAATTTTTAAACAAAGAAAACCAGTATCCCTGATGATTATGAACCCAATAAATTCCAATATTTGTGGACTGTATTTCAGTACATAAAGAAATGTAAAATGCTAGCTACTAAAAAAAAAGTTTATCATTAAATACTTACATATAGAACTGGATGACTTTTTTTGTAGAACAAGGAAAATTTGGCAACAATGAACTATTTCATTAATAGATCTTTCATCCATTTTCTTGAAAAAAATGACAAAGTGAAACTTTCACCTATTATTTGGAATAATTGTTTTTGTTTAGAAAGCCTTCCGTTTTATTGCATTGCTCCAAAGTCTTGTCCAAAATAAAAACTTTTCATTTGAATGTCATTTGAACATTATGATTTCCTAAAAACTTTACAGATTGATAATTTGCACAACTCTACTGATGTAGCTTAAAACTTTAGCAGCCTATCTGATTCTTCTCTTTATATTACTTTTTTATAATATAATATATGGCTAAATGATGTGGGTTTCCCTTTTTCCTATGGGATATATTTAACCCTAAATGTTACACTGCAGTAATTTTCCTTAATATTATTTCATCAACATTTTCTATCTTAATTACATCTTGTTATTCCTGGTCAAATCTTTTATATCCTACATAGTCTCTCTTCATGTTTAGTTTTGGTAGATCCTATTGTTTCCTTTTCCCACCCTGATCCTATACCTGAATGTGTGTGAGCCCTTCATACCTTTATAAGTGTGTTTGACTTCACAAATATAAATAGTCCCATGGAAGTGAGGCCAATCTACACTTCCCCCAGAGGGGAAGTATACTGCAGTATACTGCAATATGTATTGCAGTATATATATTGGTGTATACTGCAATTTCTATTGAACTATGAACTGGTTTTTTTTACAGACATAGTTATTTCAGAATAACTCTATTGTAGATTTAGCTTTATTAGTTTCCATACTGGGTACTCTGAAACAGGTCTGTGACCTTTTTCCTTCATTCCTACATATATTCTACATCTTATCTAGATACCCTGACTTGTAAATATGCTTGCTTAAACCTTGATTTGTTTCTTATTCCTTATTTTTTCCTTCTTCCCCTGTAACACAGACAAATTATCATGTTAATTCCAAGGCAATGTGCCATCATTGTAATGTAGGCCACTATATATTTTAAAATTCCTTTAATGGATGCATAAACTCATTATCCCTCTTGCTTTTCAGTTAGAGCATATGTGGCTTGGGTATTGCTCTATTAATCATGAGAACCCAAAGGCCTATCTTGATTTAAGAACCCTGAACTCTCCATTAAACTAATTTCTATCTGTCAGTCATAACATTAATGATATGATTAACACATACAAACTATGTTAAAGTAACATTAAAAGATCTCATTTAAACTCAGGGAAAAAAATATTACAAGGAAAATGTCTACACTGCTCTCTACTCTCACATAATTATTCTACCACTGTCGTTGTGGAGTGGGAGAAAATAGAAAGCCAAGGGAAATTAACAACTGATCAACGATGTGGCATTCCTATTATGTGTGTCTTATTATGTGTGCCTTATGAAAATCTTTATGTATAAGTACCCTAAACGTGTGCATTAAGTAATAATAATTCAATGCAAAATCAAACTTCCATATAAAAGCAAAGGCAAATATAAATTAAGTGTATGCATGCACATGTGCACACTGAAGGGGGAAAGACCTCTAGAAAATGGAAATATGAACTCAAGACACATCACTCTTTACATTTAACAACATAAATTTGAATGCAAGGCTTACATTATACAAAGACAACAATAACTGATAATATTACTTGCATGGCTAATTTAGCATTATTGTAAAGAGGGTAATGCTTTCCATAGGTCTCTAAAAATTATTTTAGAGGTGACTGGATTTTTTTACTCTGATGTGTGGCAGCTTGCCAGCAGCAACCCGGCTTACCAGTGCAAAAAGGCTGTAGGTAAAAGGTGGGGCATTTCCATCAATCAGGCAATGGCAGGGGAGAGAGTTGCCCCACCCCTACCCAGGGGTGAGATGAAGAGCCGGACCTGGGGGGGATAACACCCCTCTCTTTTGATTGGTTCATTTTGAATCTGGGGCATGCCCTAGAAGAGAATAAAAAGGCAGTGTGTCTGGCACATGGGCAGTTGCAGCACGGGATGGAGAAAAGGGTTGTGAAGAGCTGGCCGAGCTGGCCAGTGGGGCAGAGCTGTTGCTAGACTCCTCCTGGGGGTGCGGGCCCCCAAGCTGCCTGCTGGATGACAGGAGGCTGGTTCTTCTGCCTGGGGCCAGCAGCAGCAGTAATCTTCCCAGTGCTGGATGTGGGCTGTGCCCAGCACCAGTCCCAGGTGACAGCTGCAGCCTCCTGTCATCTGGCAGTCAGACTGGGGGCCCACATCCCCCGGGAGCAGTCTGGCACAGCTCTGCAGCCCTCCCAGGGGTTTGGGTAGGCCTCTGATCCACCTGTTGAATGACAGGAGGCTGCTGCTGTTGGCTGGGACCAGCCCATGCCAAGCGCTGGGAAAATTGGCGCTGCCACTGGCCCCAACTGGCAACGACAGCATGCTGTCATCCAGCACACAGCTCCAGGGGGACAACACCTGTGGGAAGGCTGGGAGCTGTGCCAGAATTCTCCTGGGGGTACAGCCCCTGGGTCTGCCCCGAATGACATGAGGCTCCTGCTGAAGCCAAATAAGCCCAGCTTCAAAACTCGAAACAGTTTCAAACTTTCCAAATGTTTTGAGTGCCCTTGCTTCATTTCAAAGCTGTGTCAAAGCCTTTTGTTTCATTTCAGTTTCACTGTTTTGAGCTTGAAATGCATCAAAACATCTTCAAAACAAAATGCCCGGCAAAATTTCACACAGCCCTACTGCAGGGTTCACGAAATATGCGGTACAGGAGCATCAAATGAAAAACAGCTAGATCTCTAAAAGGAACAAAAAACCAGCCCTTGTTGTCCTGGGGCAGTGGCAATGCCCCAAAGATAAGGAGAGGCAAAAGATCCCCAGGGCCCTTCGCATTCCCCATTACCCAGCTTGAATAGCCCACAAAGGGGAACATTCAAGACCCCCAGGAGCCTCTGCATTTGGGGTTTCCCTCCGGCTGCTAGCCCCAACTGATGAGGGAAATCCCTTATCCCCTGTGGGAATCCCCCTTCCCAGGGCAACTCCCAACCCTCCGGGCCTGATGTAGCTGTGCTGGTTTCCCTGGGCAAGGCATTTCCTCCCTCAGCAGGGAAGTCCCCAGCTGCTCATGGCTCTCTCTGGCCATGGCCCTCTCTAGGCCCCATGCACTGTCCTGTGCACCAATGGCCCTTCTATGCCACTGCCCGGCCTTGTGTGATGCTGAGGTCTTGGTCCACACCCGGACCTCCCATGCACTGCCTGTGTGCTGTGTTCCCAGCCTTGTGCTGGGAATTAGAGACCCAAGCTGCCTTGAGCAGCTCTTGGGTCCCGGTCAGCTTCCAGATCCTCCATGCACCAACTGTGCAATGACTGCCTGTGCGTTGGAGCAGACTCAATTAATCAATCAATAGAGTCTGCTGGAGTGTGGTAATTACCACACCTCAGCAACTCCAGTGCCATGTGTATCAGTGTGCCCATGCTGAAAAATGGTGGCAGGGGCATTTTAGCTGAAGCTCACTTGAGAAACTTTAGTTAAAGCACCCCACCACCATTTTTCATCATGGGCATGCTGATACATGTGATGCTGCAGGCACTTTAATTAGAGTGGCTCTTGGAGCCACTCTAATTAAAGCACACCACCCCCAAATCCCCAGAGCACATGGATAAGTACCTCATTTAGCCCAAATCCCTTTTCAGTCATTGTGGTATAGTTCTCAAGCTGTCAGTTTCTTCTTTAGAGTAATTTGAAACATAGAGGTTTACCAGAATGTTTGCAGGTGGCTGCTAGTTTCAGCATGAGTGAAATATCAGTGGTTTAATATTAAACAAAAGAACTGCATTTACTCAAATCCAAGATGAGGTTTTTTCCCTCTTCTTTTTGAACATGGATGGGAAAAAAGCCTCATCTTTAATTCAAGTACCAGGGCCAAGGCTGGATCTTTTGCTGCTGCTGCTTGACCGGGCCAGGGTGATTTGAGGTTGTAGGGATTGCATGGCAAGAGGACTGCATGGTGTGTGGAAAAGCATAGGGAGACAGTGTGGTGAAGGGTGGGGGGTAGCATCAGTGGAAGGGATCATGTGGAGATTGCAAGGTGAGGGTAGGAGCTGGGGGAGATCACACAGTGTGAGGCAGGGGAGACTGTACAGTGGTATGGAGGGATTGCTCAGGGGAGACTGTGCAGCAGCAAGGGAGCTGCTGTGTCTCTATCTGGTTCTGGGCCTGACCTAGCCAGGTGCCACAGGCAGAAGTGGATCTGTTGCTGCCATTGCTACCTGGAGGAGGCTGGAGCTGGAGCCAGAGCTGTCCCAAGGGAAGCAAAGGCAGAGGAGCAAGTGGCTGTGTCGGGGCAGGTGTCAGGGTCTGGCATCAGAGGGGGAAAAGGCAGGAGGGACAAGTGTCAGGAAGCACAGGCACTGGGGGGGGGGGGCAAGTGATGGGGATTGAAGGGTGGGTGTCAGGTCCCGTACTTCCCCACTGCTGCTTTCCCTAATGTTGCCCTGTGCCATTGTTTTCATTGCTACAGGTGTGTGTGTGTGTGTGTGTGTGTGTGTGTGTGTGTGTGTGTGTGTGTGTGTGTGTGTGTGTGAGTGGGGGGGATGAATTTAAGATGACCCTCTAATCATTAGATGCTGTAAATGGTAAATTATAACAAACTGGACTCAGGTAAATGTGGTACTGTGATCTAAGACAGCCAGGGTCTTTTCCTGTACAGAATAGAAAAATGTAAACTGTCAATGAACCATAGCATATGTACAAATATTGCTTTATTATTGTGTTATTGCTAGGCTAAGTCAGTGCTCAGACCAGTACAAACTCAGTATTTTAATTTCTGTATTCATAATGTATAAAACCAAATATCTGTATCATGATTATAATGTAATAACTTTTAAACTAAACAAAAAGTCTTTGATCATTTTACTTTAATGTGTAACATTTTATTGTATATTGTTTTTAGTACAATCAGTTATTTTAATCTGAAATAATTCATATCTTGTATTGTCTGATTACCTTTGAAGTAACCTATTTCATCTACATGAGTTTGACTGCTTTTAATTCTAGGGTTCGCTTAAATCTTTGCTGAATATTCAAGATTGTCTTGCAGAAAACATCATAGTATAAAATAGGTACAAGTACATCTACATACCTTATTCAGTGTTAAAAATTAACATATTGACTCAGCATTAGTGAAAAAACATTAAAACTTCTTCCTGGAAATAATCTTAAACCCTACCTCGGATAGAAGCTTCTGTGAACAGAATGACCTTGCAACATGCCTGAAGGTCAATTATCTTGACAAAACAGTGAATAGAAATTCAGGAGTCTCATTACAAATATTTTTCCTTAGTTCTCTAATGTGCTTAGGGTGGGAGTTAAGTCTAGTATTTTTCTTATGAGAGCCATATACACCTCAGATGAAGTGCAGGCAAAATATGGCTTGTGGATTGGATCCGGACCACCAGGCAATTTCAACCAACCCACAGACATGCACCTGCAGCTTCCCAGTGGGGATGCTGCTTCCACTACTGCAGCAGCCAGGGGACCTGCTCCACTTCCCTGGCATCCAGTGGCTTCTTCTCATCTCCCTGCTGCAGTGCTCCCTCTGAGTAGCATGTAGAGAAGTGGTGGGGGTGTTGGAGAGGTGGAACTGCAACTGAGTGGGAGTGCAGAGCATGGGGCTGGAGCTGGCAGGAGCATGGAGCCTGAGCCCAGGGGGGCAGCAAGAATGAAGAGCTTCAGTGGGTAGGTTGTGGGTGTGAGGGTGGGTGGGGGAGTGTGGGGATTCACTCACACTCTCCTCACCCCATGACATACAGTCCCTGCTGCTGGCAGCCGCAGCAGGCACTTAGGGCACTCCTAGCTTGTGCAGGTGCTGGCACCCAGTGGCACATGGCTCTGGCTCTTCCGCACAAGATGGCAAGGAGAGCAGCCAGGCCAGCCCAAATTTGTCATGCATAGCTCACCACAGGACATGTTCTGCTCCCAACATCCATGCACCACTAGGAAGAAGCCCCACTTGATGAAGCTGGCTGCCTTCCCCACCCCCAGATGCAGGTCCCAGAGCACTGCTGGGAAGCAAAGGGTGGGGATCCTCTCCACTTCTGGTGAAGTCCCAGGACCTGCATGGCAAGGGGCAAGGAAGGCAGTCAGTTCCAGCCCATTGTAGCAAAAAGCTCCCTTTGTACATTTCCTTTCTGGACACGGATATAACAGAAGACCCTTCTTGCCTGCACCTTCCCCCCCCACCCCATTTTGTGCATTTCTTTTCCTTCTAAGTATTGGCAGAGACCTAGCACACTCATTGCATGGGTGTGGCAAGACTCAGAGCAAGCCAGAAAGCTGAAGTGGCTTTCTGTAGGCACTAAAGAAAACAAAAGAACTAAAATATCTACTGCAAAGCCTGTAAATATATCCTGTACTAACCTAGCTCACTTACTGTCTCCAGTAGCCTTTGATCCTCACTATCTCACAGAGCATTTTTATATATTTCTCACAGTGAATTGTCATATTTCATCCGTCTCGTCTTTACCATGGCATTTTGTATTTTATATTTTATACTTCTAAACACTTAAGAAATGTACTCCCTGTAGAATGAAGTTACACCCTGGACCATAGTTAAAACTACATTGAAATTGTAACTGTAAAGTGAAAAAAATCTGTTGAGTGAATGACGATCATCAGTGGACAATACCCTAGCCAAAGGAACTCCATTTTAAGCTAATCAAGCTACAGAACTGATTCCTGGAACTGAGCACTCACCCTATGGACTGTTCCTGTAACCCATGACAACACAGCTATTAAGTGAAGAAGACAAGGGTGGACTCCCAAAACTTCAGGTACCAGCAGGCAGAGACTCCTGTGACTAATAGCTGTCAGGAACTACTCAAGACCCATGTGGGACAGCGACCTCCAGACTGGGTAGCCAAGATGATGCTGGGGAATTACACAAGTCTGCCAGAAAGGGATAAAAAGCAGTGAAGCGTGACCCTCAGTGGCACCCTCTCATCCAGCACCTGACCTACTGAGAAAGAAGGACAAGCAGGAGAAGACATCACTTTGAAGGAAGCTGACCATTGACAGCAGACTCCAGTGCCTTGGATAGGTAGATATACGGACACCAGTACTCCCACAATCATTAGAGCAGCTACTATACACTATACTACATGGGGTTGAATGAGTGAGTGCTTGTGTATGTGTATGTGCTAAGGTGACCAGTACCACCTGTCACTCAAAGTTTGCATTTATGATTTTATTGGTAACTTCAGATCCTTTACAATAAACTAGAATTTATTATGATCCTGTGAGTAGTCCTTTGTAGCTACAGGGCTTCCCCCCGGTATCGTGTGGGTGCTGGAAACTGCATGTGCACCACAGGGAGCTCCACAAAGCAGAAACAGGCTGGCCTTGTGTGCTCCTTGCCACCACATGCAGCACTGGCCAGAGCCACATGCCACTGGGCAGCAGTGCCTGTGTGGGCCTTTAGCACCCTGAGCTCCTGCTTTCTGCTGGGGTCCCCACCCCCACCCCCACCCTATCTCATACTCCACAAACCCCACATAACCCCCTGTCTCCACCCCCCCCACATATACACCCCCCAAAATACCCTATGCCCCCCACACACAGCCACACTCCCTCAAGCTCCCCAACATATACCCCTACACCACACCATACACACACACACACACACAAGCATCCCCTAGCCCCCACATAATATATGAATCAGACTATTTTTGAGTCATTATGCAATCACCTCTATACTGTGCAAACACAAATATGACAAAAATATTTTTTGTAATAAAAATATGTTATAGTAGGTGCTTGACTTTCGGTATATGATTTGGTTTTTTTCTGGTTGCAAGCTGGCAACTTCCCCCTCCCAAAATAAATACTTCCAAGAATATGTGGAAGGGCTTCTAGTGGCAAAGGGGGATAAGGGCAGGAATTCTGGTCCGAAGATGGTGACTAGGGGGCAGAGGACATGTCAAGGGGAGCGGTGGGTGGGGGGGCTACCCTCAACAGCTCACCAAAACTCATTAAGCAGCCCCATAGCTGAAATAGTTTCCCATCCCTGCCTTAGATCATTTCATATTTTCCTGCCTGCCTGACAGGAATTTAATCCAAAGAAACTGTTCAGGGAAAAGAAAATAGGAATTGGGAGGGAAGAATAAATAATGATAAAGAGACCCATAGGTAATTGCTGAGGAATGCACCATGTTGTTCCAACTAGCCTGCTGTGGTTTACTATATCCCAAGCTAAAGATCTAGGAACAAAAAGGATCCTAAGCATGGCAAAAGGGGGTTCAGTGAGGAGTGGACTCTCAGTATCAGTGTTTGTTCAGAATAAAATTCTGACCTAAAGCAGTACCATAGAGAATGGCTGCCAGAAACATCCCAGGAGAGCCGATTAGCCCAGACTAATGTGGCTATTTCGCTTCTGTTTCTAGAGTTTAGTGCATGCAAAACTAGCTATGTTATCTTTTTATGGTGGCACCCTGCTTCATAAAGACATAACCATAATCATCTCTGTCACAAGTCTGTCACAGTAACAGATTTAAGGGGCATCTTTACACATGCTCTTGGAGCCACGGTAATTAAAGCACCAACAGCATCTCGTGTATTCAGGTCCCTGCACCTCAAAATGTTGGTAGGGATGCTTTAACTAAAGCTTGTTGAATGAGCTTTAGTTAAAGCACCCCTGCTGCCATTTTGAAGTGGGAACGCTGAATACATGAGATGCAGAGGCATTGGAGCATGCTAATTAGCACACTTCTATAGATTTGATTAATTAAGTATGCTCCAACACACTCTAATTACAGTGGATCAGAGCAGCATCCCTGCACGTATGTAGGCACCCAAGGATACCAAGCCCAGTTGGATCTATGGAGTTAATTTAGCTGAAAAATAGTAGACTACAATTCAAGTTTAAGGACTGTAAGACCACGTGGCTCCACCTAGTGGAGAGGGAAGGTAGTAAAAATGTAGGCTCCAAAAGAGGGTGCACTTAAGGGAATTAAAATAAATAAATGCATTTAAAAAAGACACTTCACACTTACACAGCAACCATTCATTTGAACTTTCAAACTATTAATTCTAACATTCTATGTTGATTCATTTGCAGCCAAATCTCACAGGCTCAGATGTGCAGAACTGTGAATGAAAGTGCAGCTTCCTAACAGAAGTTATAATGCATGTGAATGACTAAGGGATCATCCTGGGGGAAGATCTCAATTACCTTCCAATCCCACCCAGCCTACTTTGTCTGACAGGAGCCATTTCTTTTATACTCAAATGCCCATGCACACATATTTGTGCACACTTTCATGTAACTGTGTTAGTCACAAAATACCTCACTCTTGGCTAAGCATTGCTTCTACGAGACTTGGTCATAAAACTTCCTTCTGAATCCATCTTACATCCTGGATACATAGGTCATTTATACTTTGGTATTTACGTTGGTTTTGTATATTCATGTAAATTATACTAGGATCCAGAGCAGACAACCAGCAAACAATTCTGTAGTAACCATTTACAGTAGCTGCTATGCCAGTCCCTTCCCATTATCTGGGTCAAACAGGTAAAAACAGCTTTTGCTTGTAGTATGTGGCTATAACCAGGACAACTCCAAACACAATACCTGTACTAGCATAGTTTTACCCTGATTTACCTTGGGTAATTTTCCATCAGATTCAGTAAATTACAGTGGTGTAGGGTTATATGGCATGTGTCCAGTCATTTTTCCACCAATGTAAAAGTGTTGTATCCAAGATCTCCTTCCTCTTACACTGGCTGTGTACACACATTCAAATAATCTCAGATAATTCTTCCAGGTTTTCTGTCTTTGTAGTTAAACTTACCCAGAGGTGCTGGGGAGTGTAGCGGTAGCACTGTGCATCCAAGGGTGGAGGGGAGGGGCTGTGTACACATTATCCTGGGAGAGAAAGCCTGAACATCTGTACGCTTATGGTTTCTCCTGAGAGAGCAGTGACTCTCCCAGGAGGAACTGAATATCTATATGAGGCATTATCTTATCTTCCTACTTCCTCCTTGTTCTTAGCTCTATCCAAATCTTTTGGATCCCAGTTCTAGATTTTTCTCCTTCGACATTGTCCTATGCCCCGTCCCGAAAATTCCCATATTGCTTACTTTAATTCTGTTTCTCATTTTCACAATGACTTCATTGAGAAGTTGACTGATTGACTTAATGACTGTCCATTTAGAGGCTGTCTGTGTAGACACCCATAAGCCCTAGTGACTGTCTAATGATTAAATGAGAGACTTCAGTGGGGTGAGATACTGTTCAGTAGGGTGAGATACTGTTTCAGTGATGAGATACTGTTGATAAAACAACATATTTGCCACAAAAATCCTTTTAGAAATAAACCTCTGCTTTAAACAATGAGCACCCAGGGAATGAGCAACCTGCCAATGCTGAATTTCCTGTTTCCTACAAAAGTCCATAGTGTATTGAACCAGTTAATTCAAGAAAAAAAACACAACCTCTTTTCAACCACATAAGGTTTTTTTCAGTTGGCAGCATATTAGTCCACAGCTTCCCTAGACAATAATAGTCTCTTTGAACTCTTCATTTCTATTTATAGATTTTAATTGTACTAGTTAAGTCTTTCCAGTCCATCTATAATTTCACAGGCAATTGAAATGCTTTGTTCCATAGTTAAATCCTAGTGCTAACAAGTAAACTACTTAACTAGTTAGGGAAACCCACTAATGAAATTACTTTTTCTACCTTGACAACATCTAAACATTTCCATGCAATCTGAGTATCTTTTAGAGTCAAGTATACATTAACTGGTGCGCTTGGAAGTTTTTCTGTAAAGGTGGTTGTATGTCTGATGGGGGCTTAGTCCTCAGGGTTTTATTCTATGCCCCCTAAATTGAAATGGTGGATTTTTAATTGAAACCCACTGTTTCAATTTTTCTGTCATGTTACGGTGAGGGGCATGATCCTATTTTTTTTTTTGTCAGAGCCAGAGCCTGCCTGTGGCTGGAGGGTGAGGTGCTGGTGGTCTGAGTGGCCCCTGAGATGTGTGGGCCCAGGTCCCTACCTCAGCAGCAGCGGTGCCCTCTTGGGCCACCTGCGTGGGCTGCTATCAGGTCGTGTCTACCTAAGCTTGGAGGCAGCACCCTTCCTGATCCAATTCTTCCCTTAGCACCACCCCCCCGGAGAGCAGGACCCAGTGAGTTTCCAGAGAGCAGGCTCAGGGAACAGTTGGATCAGGCTGGATGCTGCCTCTGAGTTGGTGTAGCACCTGACCTCCTACCAGCCTGCCCAGGCAACTGCAGGAGAGGTGGGAAGACTCCACCAGAAAAAAAAAAAGAAAAAGGATCAAGCTCCTCACTGCCTCTGCCTTCAACAGGCTTTTACTGCTGGCAGGACAGCTGGGGCCACCCAGGAATGGGCTGATTTGCCCCTGGGGCAGCACAGGAAGGTGGCAGGAGGGTAGCTGGGTCTGCTGGCAGCCAGACAAGGTGGCAGGCATGGTGCATAGAGTGCTGGAAGCTCAGGCAGGCTTGGGGAACTGTTAGATCAGGCACCTGCAAGCTGGGGCAGCACTTAACCAGCTAGCAGCCTGCCTAGGCTTCCAGTGCTCCATGCACTGTCTCCACTGCCTTCTCTGGCTGCCAGCAAACCCAGCTGCCTTCCTGCCGCCTTCCTGCACTAACCAAGGTGCAAGTCAGCCCATTCCCAGGCAGCCCCAGACATCCTGCCAGCCACAGGAACCTGCTAAAGGCAGAAGCATTGAGAGGACCTACCCTTTTTTTCTGTGGAGCCTGCTTGCCTCTCCCATGGCTGGGGGTGGGGGGTGAGCTGAGAGCTGCATCCTTGCAGTTTGAAATGTTGCAAACTAAACTACATCGAGATATAGTTTAGTTTGCAAAGATGCAATCTCATTTAAAACCCCCAAACTCTTGCATATGTATAGTGTGATGCCACTAAGCCACACAAAGTGACATTCTCATCATGTGTATGTGGTAATGTTGTCACATGTACAAGCACCCTAAATTACATATGTGAAAAAGGGCCAGTTTTTAAATACTTAGTACCTGCATTGCATTTAGATATCTTGAAAATTTGGTCACTTATTTGGAAGTTGAGATCATTTTAGAATCTTATTGATGGTGCATATATGGCATGATAATTTTAAAAAGGAAAAGAAGTAATTGTAGCAAGCTTTACTTAGAGTCAATTCTGTGCAGTGGGTATATCTACATGGGTATTAGATGCAGGAGAATTTTACTCATGACACGAGCAAAAGCTCCTGGGCAGGCATCTACAGGTCTGTCGGGGAAAACCGAAGGATCGGGCCCCAAGGTCACGGTGGGCCGGGGTGGCAATTAGATACGGACAGGTGGGATTAGCGGCATAGAGTCTGGAGTTAGGGACTCGGAGCAGATTGAGAAAGAACAGGTGAATTTATTTGACTTACGCTTCAGGCATAGGCAGAAAGGTCTTCAGTTACAGTTTTGAAACACAAACAAACAATTAACAACAAAGGGGTCTGTTGGCCCACGAGGTTCAGTCCGAAGACCTAGTCCCAGGGCTAGTCAACAGCTCATAAATGGGGATCACAAACAACAAAAACGAACTGTAACACGGTGATGATGAACCGCGTGACGCCAGTCCACAGCAATGGACAAATCGGGTGGTCGTATGAGAAAGCTGAGGTCAGAAGCCAGAAGATGAAGCAGCGGAGACGTCAGTTGGAGGGATGAGCAGAGTCGTAGTTGGTGAGGAAAGCCGAGGTCGATGATCCAGAACCGGGTTAAACAAAGTCCAGAGGGTGATCCGAAATCGTAAGCCGTTAATCAGTTCAAAAGGTAAGTCAGGAGCCAGATGAACATAGTCAAAACCGCAATACAATGAGCAATATGAAGCCACCAAAGGAGGAGATCAATAGGCCCTGAAGCCTGACTCAGAGAACAGTCCCTGCAGCAGCAGCCTCTGTCTCTAGTCCACGCGATCTCCCACCACACACACCACCCCCAGGGAGGGGCTCACAGAACTTTTATATCAATTTGGTAGCCAATCAGCGTGCTCTCCGCAGAGAAATTTCTAGTCCGATTACCTCATGTCAGGTTCTGACTGAGCATGCTCTCAGTCAGGAGCTGACACAATCTGAGCATGGGTCTGTGGGGAAAGTAGGTCAACAATGATTGACAGCTCTGCAGGTCACCCAGGGGGCAAGGACTGGGTGAGCCTTGGAAATTTCCACTCACAGCTTCAAACTGCGCTTGTCAGTTTAACCTCTTCTGTGCTGGCAGCACATACTCAAAAATTTCCATGACAAGGTCCAGGGTATCTTTAGCAGATTTGTTGCTCATGGCAGCAATCAGCACCCACCCCCACTGGCCCTGCACTGGCCCCCTGTTGCTAGCCCAGGGGCTGGCAGAAGCACTGGGCCAGAAGACCGCTGTCACCTGGCTGGTGCTGGGACACTTCTTTCTGCCCCCAGGGGACTGCCTGCTTCCGGGGTGGGGACATTGTCCCTCTTGCCCTGGCAGCAGAGAGCTCCTCACCCCAGCTCCCTGACCGGGGGCAAGGGACTTGGAAAGAGCTACAAAACAGCAGATCAGCTGCTTGCCCTGATCTGCTGGCAGGGCAACTAGTAATGAGCCCTCAGCTGGATAGGAATTCCCTGCCCAGCCCAGGGCTCACTGCTATCTGCCCCACCAGCAGACTGGGGCAGGAGTGCTGGGATCTTCCCTACCCCTGCAGCTCTTTCCAAGCCCCACGCCTTAATTTCCCAACTGGAGCATGGGGCAGGGACCTGCCCCTGATCGGGACAGTTCCTAGCCCCACTCCATGATTGCAGGGTAGGGGCTGGAGAGCCTGCCTAGCTCTGTGAGCTAGCCCTGCTCAGCTGTAGAGCCTGCCCAGCTCAGGCTGATAGATAAGGATCTCCCAGTGTGGGCCCTGGGATCCTGGAGCTGGTGCTAGGAGATAAGGATCTCCCAGCCCCTCACTCCCTGATCACAATCTTGTAGTCAGGGGCTGGCAGATAGTCCCCTGCTGGGTTCTGGTGGTGGATCCTGCCCTGGCTGCAGGCAGCTCCCAGGGGCAGGGAGCAGTCACCCACCCACTGCTGCCTGGCTGAAAGGAAGCATATTTGCTCCTAGTCAGATGTCTACATGAGGTCTACCACACAGTAACTAATTGCAAGTAAATTTGCTACTTGCATTTGCAGATTTGCTCATGATTAGAGCAGTTTGCTGTGCAAGTAAGCATGTACATGTATAGATGTGTACCCTTACTGTGCAAGAAACTGCTCTACTGCACAGTGAAGTGTCTTGTGTAGACGCACCCAGTAAAAACCATTTAGTATAGCATGGTGCTGTTATCTTGCCAACAAAGTCATAAGGAATAAGGAAGGAAGTCCCTATTACTTCTGTTTCTTATGAATTATTCTTTCTGATTTTACAAATGCTTTTATACTGATGTAACTCTGTGGAAATCAAGGAGGAATGTTAGAATATAGAAGTGGAGTATCAGTACACCTCTCTGTATGGATAAGAGAAAGCACAATTCTTGTACCTTTTGGATGGCTCCATGGCTTTTTCATGTATTCTCAACTTCTGGTAAGAAAAACTTGAGGTTAATCAGAAGACAATTTCTAACTGGCCACAGAATGATCCCAATAGCAACTGTATAGAGGCTCCTTTTTATTCTTTTACACTTCATTGCATTATAAGACTGTAAAACAACATATATAATTAAAGCATGTGTAATAGTAATTATACTGTATGATATTTTTATTTTTATATGTTTATAATGTGCGTATATAGTAGTTATATAGGTATATAGCTTTAAAATATGACAGTATATGTATTACATATATTGTATGTGCATGCATATATACATACACACATATAGTGTACATATATAGCATTTATAAAATAATTGTATAATATTACAGTAATGTCTTCACTGTAAAATTGGAAAACAATTTACATAGTTAAAGATGATAATCACAATTAAAAATTAAAAAGTATTACAATTTTAAAATGCTATTATTGTAAGTATTTGTCTTAAATAGAGACATATAAGTATTGAATTGAGGGAATGGGAATGTGATAAAATTGGTAGTCAACAAACATGAGTATGTTCTGATGTTCATCATTTTCTGAAATGATCAATTTATTAAGTCCTTCTGGATCAGTAGAGATGTCCCAGAACTAACCCCTGAATTCAAATGTTATCAAATATTGAGTGAAATCAGACTAAGATACAAAATCTTCATTTAGTTGTTCTCTGTGATAACCTGAATGACAACCTGTGAATTAATCATTCCTCAATCCTGGGTGACATTTGCACTTTTCAACTTGACTTAATTTTTAATAATGAACCTCAAAACATGAAAAAACTAAGATGAGAAAAACAAGAAAGTTGTGTGAGAATAATGTTTTTGGCACTTCAGCATATGAGGGCTTTTTATTATATAGACATGGGTTTGATTTTATAGTGATTCACTGGCCTCAATCAAAAAAAGACATACTGCATATGGTTCCTTTATTTTAAAAATAATAAAAACATGCCAGCTTGAAGGTTTGGAAATGTAACAGCTGTATGCATAAACATATCATTTTGAATTCTCTGAGAGTGTAAAGTGTTCTTTCTTCTTTTTTTCCTACTCTTGATGAACACAAAAACCTTGGTACGTTGTTCTGCAATAGTTACCCCCAGCCTTGCTCTCCTGTCAATCAGCAAGGATCAGTAGAAAAAACACATCAACAAAAGAGATGCAAGTTTTAATGTGCAGCTCATCTTGAATAAGACTGCCCCCCTCACATGTGACTGCTTTCCTAGAGAATTATATAAAGGTTGTAAAATCTAATAATCTGAAACCAAGTTATAGTTCCAGTGTTCATTCTAGTAAGCTCATGTTAATAAAATGAGGTTGTATTGTATTTTTTTTATGTTTCAGTAATGATTTATGGGGAAATTATTATCACTTGTCATTCTGAATGTTTCTACAGGGCACAATAATGATGTCTGCCAATTACTTTACTGCACCTTTCAGAAATGTATCTACATATTCTGGTACTGTCAAAATTGTGAGGATTGTATGTCATTAAGAGCTAGGTAGAGTCGAACAGAACTTGGAGAGTTTGATGGGGATAAAGAAAACTCTTGTTAAAAGTGGCCCTGCCTCAGTGAATGGATCCCACAACTGGAAATGGTTCCAGGAGTGGTTGAAAACAAGCAAGTATATCGTAGGGAGTGAGCATTTAAAAAAAGAAGAAGAAATGAGAAAAAAAAAAGGAAAAAAAGGAGCAACTAGGGTCTTCAGTAGATCTGAAACTCTCCAGCCATGAGGAAGAGAAGTGGAGGAGGTCTGAGCAACAAATCAAACTATGCATGAGGGAAAATGGAGACACTGAGAAGCTAAGTGACAGAAGCTAGCTATTTTGCTGAACATAGTGAGTGCTGAGATACTAGCTGTATATAGCAGTCTGCCACTGTGCCAAGCAGAGCAGGATAATTATGAGACAATGCTCAAAAAGTTTAAGGAGTCCTGCACTCCAAAAAGAGAATGAGACTTTTGAAATATATTAATTCCACATGAAGGAGATTTCAATTCCCACAAAAAGATAAGGAGAATCCTTCAGGGAATTTGAGAAGGATCTCCAACTGCTGAGTCAATCCTGAAGTTTTGGAGCTTGCAGGGTGGGTCCAGAGGAGCATGTACATGCAGTATGCAGCACTGCAGACTCATCTGCAGCACTACACACCACATGTGCCACATATGAAGGCATTCCCTGTGCTGCTAATTTGCAGCTTGGGAGATTTTTTTTTTTGGCACCAGGCTCTCCCGGTGTCAAAAAAAACCTACACCTGACAAAAATAGGGTGGTTCACATATTGACGGCAAGCACTGCCCAAAACCAAAGCCTAGCTGGCCAGAGCCAAGCTCCCTACTGGTAGACTGTCACCACTGAAGCCCTGGTAGGCCCCCAACCCCGAGTAAGGCTACTGAGGCCACCCAAGATACCCAGTCTCCCTGACCCCATCTGGGGCAACTTGCCATATGCCAGAGCATTGCTTGCACAGGCATTCCCTGAGGACAAGCAGCAGCGGCACATATTATGCTGCTGCTATTTGTCCCCAGAGAAAAGCATGTGTGAGCTCATCTGGACATGCCCATAGGCTGCATCTACATGAGACGTAACTGTACAGTAGTGCTGGGGGGCACAACCATGATGCAACACAGCTACACAGTAGCATCAGAGAAAAACTATGTGGGGACACTATTGCACATTAATGTAGGTTACTGTGCAATAATTTAGTACTCATTTGTGCAAGTACTAAATGCCTACACATTAACAAATCTGCAGCCCACCACTCATGTAAAGTCTGCTGCAGACTCCATGATTAGAGATCAGATTGTAATAGGGATAGGGTTCAGAGACGTGTGGCTCAGGAAAAGACTTCTGGAGGGTCATGATCTAAAGCTAAGAAAAGAAAATGGTGTGTACAAAGCAGCAGAAAGCACTGACTAGCAACTAGCATAAAGTGTTTGGATGGAAAGTCAGATACTAAAATTGTTGACAGAATAATAGTCTCCCAGAAAAAAACCCTAAGACAATGCAGAAATTGCAAAGGGAGGCCTGAAAAATGCAACCAGGGAGAGCTTAAGAAAAGCAGCATTAAAAAGCTTCATACACTGTGGTGATAAACATAGAGCACAGCAATATCCTGTGTTTGGACAATGCTGCAATAAGTGAAAAAGGCTGAACCATTTTGCTGGAAAATGCAGAGGAGAGGACTGCAAGCACAGAAAGGAACAGAGGGCACAGACAGCAGTCACAGTTTTTTTCCCAATGCAGTCACAGAAAGCAGTCTATAGCCATAACCAAACACAAGTGCATGGCTGCATACCACTTCAAAAATGGCCAATTGAGTGAAATCTGAACCCTCATTACATGAGAGTTCACATGAAGATGTTTCATAAATAGCATCTTCTGTAACTTCTGTCTGCCTGCCTGCCAGCCTGTCCCTGTTTTCAGAATGGGAATGGGGAAAGGGAGAAGAGGGAGCTCATTCTGGGGCCCTGCCAAGTGGTAGTAGAGGGTGGGGTGGGTGTATTGGAGCCCCTATGAGGTGGGGGGGGCTTCATTTCTTCATAAAAGTGGCTTCTGCCTCAGTGAGCTGCACCCACATCACAAATGGGTGACGCATTTCCTTCTGAGGACAAGGTAAATAAATATTAACTATCATCAACTGTATAGAAAACAACATCTCTGACAAGGTAACTGTTGCTACAAATCATATACTATACTTTATGATATAATCAGAAATTAATAGACTCTTCTTGGTCTTCATAAGATACTACTTTTAAGTGCCTCAGGCAATATTTGAAAACCAAGGAATGGATGAGTAGTAATTACCGGTCATTTTTGTTTGCTGTTAGTAATAAGTAATTGTTGGAGTCCTAAGTGGGAAATGGATACTTTTTTGTAGTTATAATAATTACATTTCAAAGGCAACTAATGTAGGCATTCAGGTTTCATGGAATTTCATTGTGACTTAAGTAATAAAGATAAAAAAGATTAAGGAAAAAAAAGGCAATTAGCTGCATGCTTTGAAATCCCAACCTAAATGAAAAGGACAGAACAGAAGTTGGAGTGCTTAAATTCTCTAGAGTGAGGCTCAGGACCTTTCTGGATTTGTCTCCTAAAATCCAAGTCAGTTGAATAATCCTATTCTCATTGATTTCATTGGGAATGGGATTGGGCCCGTTCAAAGTGATGTGGGAACATTTAGCCATGCCACACTCATTAACTTTAATAGGAACTGAATAGTTACAACCCTGATAAAATTGAACATTTACACTTTTTTCTTATTAAGATAAAGGTTTCAATTAAGTGGTGTACATTATTTTTAACAGCATGAGTTTTAGCTATAAAAAATCTTGATTAGAATCACAATATTGGAAAAGAAGGAAGAAATATTACAGTGAGTTCACAAAAAAGTCATTTCAGATTAAATTTTTTTTAAGAAAAATTCCAAATCAGTAGGCTTTAAAATATTGTTTCCATATTGTTTTGAATTTTCCCTTCACATTATTCTTAAATTTAATTATTTTAAAATAAAAGTTCTACATGGAAACACCTCCATTTTTGCTCCGGGGGCATAGAAGTGTGTTATCACTAGCTCCTTTAATTAATGTATTTCTAAAGTTAGCATCTATTTTAGAAAGGCACAGACTTTTAAAAAACTACCAAGGGTATCTAGGTATCTAAGCACTTGCTCCATTTATTTTTTGGTGGGGGGAGGAGTCGCTGCAAGTTCTTTTGGTGAAATATTTCTTTATGTCTTCTTTTCCCATTATTGTTAATTTCTGAAACGCAGCGTGTAGGTAAACACAAATATTCAGGAATAAACAGATACACATACCATGGAGGGTATTAAAAATATGTTTCATGCACTACAGTTGTTTTGTCACTGTAGATATGAAAGTATTTCACTCTAAATCACGTTTTTTTTTCACTTTAAAAAAAAATCTCAAAAGATATTGGAAGTATTTTTCCCCAATTCAACTGAAATTAACTGACTACTACAACAGGATTCATTTCCTGAGAAACTTTTCAAAAAGTATAGCCTACCCAAGATTGAGCACCATTCTTTTCACATTACAAATAATATTGACAACCAATGTATTCCCTTTTTGTGAAGCTCACTTCTTAAAAATTCTACCCACACCTGTCAATCTGACAACCAATTCAATTTCATTCTGTGACTGTTTCCCAGGTAACCAAACAGCCATGAAAAAAGGGAACATGAAGATATTTGAAAAAATTGCCAAAAAAGTATGCCATCTTTCCACTTTGTTTAAACTATATCTAAAGTGTGAAACCCATTATGAAATGTACAGGAACTGAAATCTACAGTATTATACATAATAGGACAAATTCTGGCTGGTAATACTTACAAGGATATATCAAAGAACTTGTGTGAAAATGTAACAGGAACTGGCTCCTTTGATTCCAGGTCACGAACATTTCTAAAAAGGTATTCCACATTTTATGTAATAGAAGAATGTAATGAAATATAGACCCTATCAAACTAAAAATGGAGCAGTCTATATGTGCAATATTCTACTGATGTATCCTCTACATAACATCATTTCACAATCATTAACTTCTGAGAGTTGGTAATTTCCGTCTCATTGTAGAAGGGATTTTTATTGAAAAACTATAGGCTTTTAGCTGAAAAGTTTTAGGTTGATTGGTTTTGTGTCAAAACGTGTTATTTTGTGGGGGAAGATGGGCTAATATATTTTTTTTCTGAAGAAAATAGGTATTTTTCATATACAGGTCAAATTTTCCATTGAAAAAATACCAAACATTTTATTTGGTTATTTGGTTGCTTCTACGAGAAGCAACATTTTTTTTTAAATTTAGTGCTAAATTGTTGAGATTGTGAAGTGAGCAAATTAGATTGAAGAAAATAACATGGTTCCCATTGCTTAAACCATGATCTAAACAAATGATGTCCATCTTTTTGGCTCTGCAGGCCAGATGAATGGTGTGAGGTAAGTCCATGTGCCAAATCCAGTCCATGGGTCTGACCAAACAAGTAGGGCTAGGGCCTGATCTGGTGCATGAACTGGCTGGAACATGGCTTCAGGCCAGCATGCTGTGTTGTACTGATGGCTCCAGTCCTGCACTCTAGATCAGGCCATTGACCTGGCCCCATGTGTCAGATTGGGCCCTGATCCTAGCCCCATGCATTGGATCAGGTTTTATACTCACTCACGGACTGTGCCCATGAACTGTCATCTGGCCCACAGGTGCTGGAAATTTGGTGGCAAGGGAATGGTGGCAGTACTGCCAAATTTTCAGCCTTGTGGGCCCCATGACATGGCTCCATGAGCATCACTGAGCTAAATTTATACCTTTCTGGTTAACTTCTTGTCCTGCCTCAAAAGTGATTGTCCCCATTTCTCTCTTTTTTTTCTCTGTGCATCTAATGTTCAGCCAGGATTTGAATGATAAACGTTGAAATATGGGGCCATATTCTGATACCCTTACAGATGTAACTGCTTATGTTCTGTATATTTGACTGGTTCTGTGCTATAATGGTAGCTGTGTGTATTCCTTCTATATACCCTTATTAGTGGGTGCATCTAGACAAGACACTTACTTTACAGTAGCTTGTTTCTGCTGCGCAGCACTTTGTTACTACTGTGCAGTAGCATTGCCAGGCACAAGCTGTGACATGATGCTAATGTGCAGTAGTAACAAACTACTGAACAGTAAGCATCACCGGGCAACCGTGCTGGGCACTACTGTGCAGTAGCACTGGTTATTATGCAGTCATTTAGTACTTAGTTATGCAGTAACTGCACTGTGAGATCTCATGTAGATCTGCCCAGTGTGCAGTTTTGAGGGGCTCCTCACATCTGTATTAGACTGTTTACACTGTAATACTGTAAAACAGATTAATACTGCTTGAGTTAAATAATGCAGTTGTAAAGGACAGATGGAGCAGATTTTGTTTCTATCAGCCCTTGACTACAGGCTTTTAGACTAAAAACTTCTAAATCTGTGAAAGTTTTTAATCACATAAATGTTCTTAATGACAAATTATGCAAAGGTCAGCTCTCACTGTAAGCTATGCAGAAGTCTGCAGTGGGTTGGCCCTCAGTTTTAGTACAAAGTGCAAGTAGGGAGGAGAAGCAGAGAAACTCTGATAGGAGTAAGTTTGCTTCTTGGCCTCTTGCAGGCTAAGATCAAGTGTAGTTGCACTGGTCTGGAACCCAAGCTGAAATGCATTTAAAAATGGCAGTGTGTAATGGAGGGTGTACCCCGTCTGCTTACAGACAGGATTCCCTATGAGAGCCTCATACTTTGCTTCCCACTGGCCAACTTCCAGTGGGAAGATCTCAGCTACATGCCAACTTTATGGAAATGGGAGACCTCTCCCTAGCTTGGTCCTGCAGCCATATGGCTAAGGGCAAGTGACTCTCAGGGACATCCAAACCCGAAGCCTCCAGGCTTGGGCCTGCGGTTAGGATGCCTGTCTAAGGATTTGGAAGTATCTGAAGCCCCAGGCTGAAAAGTCTAGCGTGGAGGATACTTGCTGGTAGTAGGCCCACATAAGGCTTGTGAATGATTTAAAGCATTCAGAACTGATCTGGATAATTTGACCTGGTACATGAAACATTTCTCAAAAACAAAACAAAACAAAAAACCATGTTCCAGGGTGCCTTCAATCAACTTCTCAAAATAAAAGTGCTTTTGAATACAGAGCTCTATGGTGGCTCGTATTCATTTCTTAAAGTAAAAACAGCCGAAGAAAATTCCTGCACCTCCACTGGGGTCTAAAAGAGCTGGTGTTTAATAGCAACCTGAAGATGACTGACATATGAGTGGCAGTAGTCCCTGGGTATGACAAAGACCCCAGGTGATGGCACAGAGAAATGGTTAAGAAAGACTGAAATGGCAGCGCAGAGGAACAGTGGAGGCAATGGCCAGGGCAGTGCTCCCTAGCACTGGTCCCCCAGCATCAGCGTGGCAACAACTCCGGTGGTAGAGTTTCCAGAGCAGAGTGACAACCCCTGTCAGCAGGGAACAACAGGGCTTCTGGGATGGGTCTCCCTACCTAGCACTTGCTAATTTGGCTGGCATAGGTGATAGAGTTCCTGGGTAGCAGCCCTCGGTGAGACTCCCTTCCCAACTGACAGGGCTAGGTGGTAGCACTCTGGGTTTCTTTCCTAGTGATTGTTAACTAGAGTCTGGTTTGAGCTACTGTGACTATGATCTGTTTTGAGCTATGGTTAAGGTTTTCCTTAAAGTGTATGTTTGCTTCCTCTTTTCCCTTGTAATAAACCCTGTTTCAGTTTACCATTTGCTTAAAAGTGGGGGAGTTTGTTCATGTTAGAACATCCCGTTACAATTTTTTTTCCCAGGTTTCTGAGTTCAGCCTTGATCTCCATGTAGGTAAATGTTCACTAACAGGGGAAAAGATTCTCAGGAAACAAGGACACATGCAGTTTGGTTTACAGTCTAATGCACAGTTGTTTCGCATGTAAGCTTCATATGGAACGTCTTGATTTTTATGAGTTTATCACAAAGCCTTATAAAAAGGATCCAGATCAAGGTTGTTGATGCAACCTTAATACAGATGTTTCTTGAGCATTGCAAACTTTTAAACTGATCAAAACAAGGATCAGTTAGTAATATTTTTATATTCAATTGGTACACATGCAGTTATGTATGCATTGATGTATCCTGAAACTATAAATGTAAACATATTTGTTTTGTTAATCAGTTGCTATCTACAGACTCCATACATTTTAGAGAAGGATATCTTGCTTTGTACTTGCAAACATCTTTAATGAACATTAATGGAAATTATTGGGGAATAAAATAAACAGTGTGTGAAATTGCATCCATACTCATTTCTTTGCATCTTAGAGCATCATCTAATTGCTTTATTGTCTCCATGATCAAATGACACTCAGTGGCAGCAGATTTTTATAACTCCTCTGAGAGCTATTTGTATACCTTGCAATACTCTATACTACAGTTATTTGAGCTCTTATTTTACCCAGGCATCCAGTTTTTCTACGTTTTTTAACGAATAGTCAATTCCCACATACAGCATTTGGTTGTTTTTTTTTAATGTAAAGTTATTTTTCTTTTATATCAATAGGCACATTTCTACATCACTTGCTTCTTACAAACAGCACTTTCAACACTTTTGTGTTGTACTCTTGTACACATAGGGAGAAATTCCTTTCTAAGCAACCAGTATGGTGTTTCTTTTATCAATGTCAATATTTAGAAAATCCTTCCAAAGACAATCCAAGTGAAGCCAAATAGAGAGCACAAATGATGGCATGAAAAATGCTGGATAGAAATTAGGAGAGTTAAACGATTATTTGCAGATCAAATAGTCAAAGGCATAAAGAACCAATATAAAATAAATCCTTAGATTTAACAGAAATCTATGAGAGAATCAGTGGATCATACAGATTATATAGGAAATGAAATGGAGCAGGTAAGAGGATATTGGCATAAATTAAGAAGCCTTCTGATTGCTATAATTTGCAGGTGACTTTAATTTATATTTGGAATCAGACCAGCACCTGAATACCCAAGGATATAATTTCACAAAGATGTCTTGAAACAACTTGCCTGTCTGCCACATATTGAGTAGAGTAGGAAAAATCCCATCCTTGCACATATCCCCCTTGTGCATGTTACCTCCCTCCATCCAGAGCTTGAAATATGGGGCAGCGCAGGGGAGGGGGTGTGGAGCTGAGCCCCCTCCATAAGAGACCAGAGCTTCCCTGTAAAATTTGAAAATCATAACCGGGGAGGGGTCTATTTTATTAAGCTCTCATGATGGGCAGCCCATTTTTTTTTGCAGACCTCCCCAAGGGTCAAAGTGTAATTTGAACCCTGCCTCCATTTATTGAGCTTCCTATTTCAGAATTGTCTCAGGTCTATATTACATTTAGAAGGTTCAACACAAATGATCTTCCTATGTTTTATTGAAGAAACTTGCTGTGGCTGCACAAGATGCTTAATTGTATTCCAGATATAGTTGTAGTTGGCATTTCAATGGTAGGACATTTTGTTTCACTGCAGTGACATAAAGGAATTATGTCTTAATGAAAGGCTTTTAAAGCTACAGTTGTGATAAAAGCATAAGAAGTATTTCTTAGGACAGGGCTGTCAAACTCATTTGGCCCCTCATGCTTGATGAATGGCACAGGGCCAGTCTGATGGCTGGTTCAGGCCCACAGACCCCCACCTCTCTCCTTCCCTGCCTTCTATCCCAGCATACTGGATCCAGTGGCTGCTCCAGCTGGTTTGGGATCCATGCTGTGTCCAGCACAGATCTTAGGAGTGGTTGGAATGGGTACAGCATGCAGTGCAGTCCAGTCAAGGGTGTGCAGTGTACATCCCAGAACAGTCAGAGCAGGTGCCACACTACATGTGATGCATTCCCCAAGTGGACCATGCTACATGTGGCATCTGGAACTGCACTGCACATAGTGCCTGCTCCCACAGGTCCAGAACCTGTGCTGCACGTGGCCTTTGGAAGCACTGAGCAGCGTGTGGGTCCCAGGCCGAGTGGTGCAAGGGTTGCATGTGGTGCAGTCCCAGAGATGCCAGGGCAAACACCATATGCAGCACATGTCCTAGAACAAGTGCCAGGCATGGCACAGTCTGGCCAGGGCCAACACCACACACAGCCTGCTCTGCTGGTCTGGGATCTGCACTACATGTCCCTAGCTGGACTGTGCTGCACGCAGCACCCATTCTGGCCACTCAGGAATCCATACCACATGTGCCCACACACAAAACACAGTCTCACACCCTACTTACAGGTATGGTCCAGCAAATACTGTGTCCCCTGTACATCAGATTTAGGGGCAGCACAAGGCACCAGATGGAGAGCCTCATGAAATGTTGTCCATCTAGTATGTACATATGTTGGAAGGGTAGAGGAGCAACTGTCCCATCTGTTGTTAGTCCAGAAACTGCCCTCTCTATGGATATCCTCTATATGACAGGTTACCATTACTCGTGGAGATAGTTGTCTTATGATTTTGCCTCACTTACATGGAAAACTTTTTATGCCCCTACTATCAAGTTTCATTATTGCTTGCTACTCAGAATGTCAAGAGGGAAGTCTTGAAGTTATCTCTTTCCTGACATCATCTCTTTCCTGATGCACAAATCTACAGTGTTGCTTGTGTGAAATCAAACCTCAGATACCATGTAGAAAATGAGACCATTAACTTTGGCCTTATTGATCAAAGAGTAATGAAGCCTGCCTATAATGTGTATCATGATTTAAATGGTTGTTGAATCCAACAGTCTTGTTTCCAACCAATTTATATGTCATTATTTCTATATTATGATCCTAAGAGAGATTATAATAAGAAGGAATCATTTTTATTTAAAACAGTGTCAGACTAATTGATCTAGAAATACTGATTGATCTAGTTTGGTTGTTTGTGTTTACAGTAATAAATTGCTTTAATACAAAAACAACAGTGTGGCATAAATGAACCCAAGGATTGCTGTGATCAGTGCCTGTGCTTTTGGAAATAGTAAAACCCTTAAACGATATCACCCATGGCTTGCTTTCCAGTTAATTGATAGAAATAAGATGTGGGTTTAGAAAAATCAATAAAGTGGCTTCCAACAGATTTTAAATCTGCTGGCATTTATAAGGGGACTATAAATGTGCTGTTACCTGTTAGATACTAAATGGCATCCAGACGGGAAAGGTTTAATTACATTGTTTCAGTTTCTGAATTTAGTTTATATTTATTACATTACCATTCTTATTACAATTAATGGGAATAAATAAGGCATTCTCTATAACAGCTAAGCATTTACCATGGGAAACAGCACAGCACACACATTCTTATCATTGGCCTGCTAAGTTGAATACAGCATATTTGTGAATACTGAAGCTATGAAAAAATTACAAGAGGGCTTGCTCCTACCAACCCTTGAGTTGAAAATCTGATGACTTTTCATGCCTCAACCCAGAGAATGTTTATTACAGTTTGGTAGAAATGGGCTAAGATAATTATTTGCAACAATGAGATTTCTAGCATCACTTTTAACTAGTTTGTGTCAGTAGACACATAACCCCTATAAATCACTTTCATCAGGATGTTTTGGCTATTACTGAAATTTGGACATCATGACTGCCTGTCTAAACATACAGTTCCCTCAGGCAGCTTCACAATATCCTAGTTCTGTCTCTTATGCCACTCCTGTGAAATGGTTATACCAAGACCTTTTTTAAGCTTTTCTGGAACTCTCCATAAATATGCTAGACAAATAAATAACTCCTGCAACTTTGTAAAATTTTTTTCCAACGAGTGAGCAAGTTTTTTACCTCTTGGGAATCTTTTCACATTTTTATTACTGTGATGTCCAGAGATTCAGGGTCAAGTTCCATTTGGGCCATTTCTGTTAAAACTGCTGAATGAGAGTTTTAGCAGAAGCCTCTAAGAACATGTATACATGTTGTTGTTTTCTTGGGACCAGATATATGATCACGTGGCTTACTCTAAGCTGTGAAATCATATGGTCTGTGGAGGGTTTGTGGGAGGGTTGGTGGGTTCACAGTTGAACAGCTGCCCATCCAGGTATTAAATATACCATGGTTGGGGAGTGGCAAAAAAATTGCAGCCTGAAGGCTGGAGTGAGGTGCTGGGCCAGGGCTGTATTCCAAATACATACATGTTTGGTTAGATCAGGTACAGGTTAGCCTAATCTACTTAATGCAATCCTCAGGTGAATTAAGTTAGATTGGGCCAGCCATTTTTTTGCCCAGTCTAAACTCCCTGAATGTGTACAGTCCAGCACATAGACTGACCTAACTGTAGTTAGGTCAATTTAAGTGTAACATGTCTAAGAGAAGTGGTGCTGGCTCCTACCCCAGGAGTCTTTAAGAGGAGGCTGGATGAACACTTTGCCGGGGTCGTTTGACCCCAGTACTCTTTCCTGCCATGGCAGGGGGTCGGACTCAATGATCTGTTCAGGTCCCTTCCGACCCTAGAAACTGTGAAACTTTAAGAGAATTCATGGGCCAGACAGACTATATTGGAGAGTAAAAGAGTAAAAGGATTGTTGACAACTGACAAAAATCAGAGCAGACTTCTGAGCTTCTTTTGTAATTTTAGAACCAGATATAACAATAGCCCACTCCTGGGCCAGCCATAAAGAAAGATGAAGTAGACAGCCATCTGTCTTAATTTCAGGAAGACATTGGGGTGGTAAAAAAAGCAAATTTGCAATTACAAAACATTTATTATTCACCAGAAATAACTTTTTCTATTAAAATCGACAATCAAGAATTTGCTGTTAGACAATGACAGATGACAGGTGGTATTTGCTAATTAAATATGTTTGTACTTGGTTATTTAGAAGTTTCTAGGTTAGCTTGTGTTTGTCTACATGTAGTTGGATGGCAGTCTTCAGTGAGAGTGTAAGTTGTCATGGTAGAAACTGAAAGCGACAGAAACAATCTTTCACAAAAACTGAAACATTTTTTTCTGGAGCTGACTATCACAGAAAAAAACTGAACAAGAAGCCAAACAAAATGTCAATGTTCACACTTCTGAGTCTTCTGATAGATCTGAGAGAAGAAAACAAGAAAATACTGTCACCTATGTAGCAGCTCCATTTCTAGATGTGTTTGAGCACTAATAACCTGATGCAGTTGCACAGCTGTTCAGGGAATACAGAGGAATTTACAGAGGAAATTGAGCATTTCTCAGGCTGTGTGTAGACAAAACAAGAGGAGTGTGTGCAAGACACTTTAAAGCAGGCTAAATGCTTTTGCACTGCTTTAATGTTGTTGGTGTTTGCACACCTCGGCAGCATATTGCATATTACTTCCGGCCACTGTAGTAAATTCAGTGGTGTAATGCACCTTAAATGACTTGGAGTGCAGCAAACTGAAACTCCTTCAAGGAGTTTTAGTTTGCTGCCCCTACAGCTGTGGAGTAGTGCACTGGGCTCTGTGCAGCTCCATGGCTCTACAGGAAACCCTGCAGGCAGCCTGGCAGAAGTCTGGAAAAGCAGCTTTGCTCCAGAGAAGTGGTGAGCCTGATTCCCCACCCCCCCGAGCCTGCCCACCTGCTTTCCTGAGCTGTATGGGGGCCCAGTGCTTCCTTCTGCAGCTGCGGTGCCCTGGAACCACCCAAGCTGGGCGCCTGCGCGTGGGTGCTACCTAGTAGGGGGCTGCAGCTTCTGCAGAGGGAAGTACCAGGTCCCCCCAGAGCCCAGGAACTTCTCTGCTCACCAGCAGCTCACCCTCCCCTGCCCGCTGGTGCGGCAGGTAAGTCAGCGGGGGGTGTGCATGACACAGGGGGTTAATCAGCCCTAAATTAAAGTGGTCTTTTTAAAAACCCACTGCTTCGATTTAGGACCCCTAATTGTTTCATCTACATATGCCCTCGAGACTTAAAGAAGCTCCCAAAACATCAATAATCAGTGACAAGTTTTGCCTTTTGCTTGTGAATGTTGGACTACCATGAACAATTTGTAAGTGTTTTCCTAGGGATAGTAATAGAATAACATGTTTATGTCTTTCATGTTTTATGCCAGCTGTCAAATGGAGTCTGACTTCTCTATTCTGCTTCATCTAACTCTCCTGAATTTGCTTGACTGCTTCTGTATGTTGTGTTAGTTTGGCATGCCATTTATCACTGGCAAAAAATACACAGTAACCTAGTAAAATATGAGAAACTGGAAGATGGTATGAAATAGCATACGGGGAGAAACTTTGAAATCAGGCTGAAACATAATGGTACCATTAAATGAGAAGTGACCACATCTTCAGAATGAATGAACATCAAGCTCTTACTGGGTTCTTCATTAGAACATGCCCAAACATGGCATCTTGTTTTTGCAAAGAAGCTCAACTTCTGTTGTTATTTCCAAATGTATCCTTGAGGGTTCAATTGACTTCGTAATTATCTGCCTTGAACAGCAAACACATGTTTTCAAAATTTCAGCTCATAAAAAAATAATGGTGCTCCATTATGGTTCAGTCTCAGTTGGAAGGTCTTGCAATAACAGAGAGTGTTGATGAGAAAGATGCCATCCACTACTTTATGTATATTTAGAGAAAGAAAATTGAAATTGAGTTCAATAAAGGTGCTAAAATCAAGTCCTAATTCTTTATGAGGAAAAAGCTTGAAAGGAATCCTTGAGTGATTTTTTTTCAACTTCTTCATTTTGTTTTATACTTGCATTATCATCAGTTAATGGGAGATGAAAATTATTTTAGTATTTTCTTGGGAAGTTAGGAATCTAATGACAGAGAACACTTCTGCCTATGATAGAGAAGTAACTAAAGTTATAGCCATTGGAGGATGAAAGAGAAGACAGGAGGAAGGGGAGGAGAGAAGGGAAGTCTTCAGGCCAGTATTGTATGCCAAACTACAGTTCTGGATCCACCAAAAATTAAAGACATGTAAGCTAAGTTTATACTCATGTACGTGTCTTTACACAGGTATCCTGTAATAGAATTAATGTAGAGAAATTTCCAGCAGTAAATATAGAAATGTAGGAATGTCTGCAGTTAACCATGGCCATGTCTATATGCGATGTGGACTATGCAGTAGCTTGATACTACTGCACAGTAGTGTCATGTTCAAAAACCATGACATGATGCTACTGCACAACGGTATTAGGCTACTGTGCAGTAGCATCACAAAAAAGGTGTTTTTCAGCACTATTGTACATTAACTCAGGTTACTGCACAGTCAGTTAGTACTTGTTTGTGCAAGTGCTCCAGATGTGGCCTCACCCATACCAAAAAGAGGGGAATAATCACTTCCCTGGGTCTGCTGGTGATGCTTGTGCTTATACAGCTCAGGGTGTCATTACCATTCTTGGCAACAAGGGCACACTGTTGGCTCATATTCAGACTATTGTCCCCTATAGCCCCCAGGTCTTTTTCTGCAGAGTTGCTGCTTAGCCAGTCAGTCACCAGCCTCTACTGGTGCATGGGATTATTTCATCCCAATGGTAGGACTTTGCATTTCTCCTTATTGAACCACATGAGATTTATTTTGGTACAATTCTCCAATTTGCCTAGGTCTAGGTGTTTCTGAATCCTAGTCCTACCCTCCAGCAACTTACTACTTCCCCCAGCCTGGTGTCATTCATGAACTTGCTGAGGGTGCACTCCATCCTGTTGATGAAGATATTGAGAAACTCCACTTGATACCTACTGCCAACAAAACAATGACACATTGACTACTATCCCCTGAGCCCAATTATCCAGCCACTTTTCTGTCCACCTTACAGTTCATTCATCTAACCTATTTTCCCTTAGCTGGATTGCAAGAATGTTTGTGGAAGCTATATCAAAATCCTTGTTTAAGTCAAAGTATATCACATTTACTGCTCTCCTCTCATCCACAAAGCCAGTCATCTTATCATAGAAGGCAATCAGGTTGTTCAGCCCTGACTTAGTTTCATAGTTTCTAGGGTTGGAAGGGACCTGAGTACATCATCTAGTCCCACCCTCTGCCATGGCAGGAAAGATTACTGGGATCAAACAACCCCAGCAAGGTGTTCATCTAACCTCCTCTTAAAGACCCCCAGGGTAGGAGCCAGCACCACTTCTCTTGGAAGTTGGTTCCAGATCCTAGCCGCCCTGACCGTGAAGTAGTGCCTCCTGATGTCTAGCCTAAATCTACCCTCTGCCAGCTTGTGACCGTTATTCCTGGTCACTCCTGGCAGTGCTCAGGGGAACAGAGACTTCCCCAGTGCCTGCTGATCCTCCCTGACTAGTTTGTAACAGGCCACTAGATCCCTGCTCAGCCTTGTCTTCTGGAGGCTGAACAAGTTCAGATCCCGTAGCCTGCCCTCGTAGGGCCTGCCCTGCTGCCCCCGATCATGCAAGTGGCCCTCCTCTGGACCCTTTCCATGATGTCCACATCCCTCTTGAAGTGCGGCACCCAGAACTGGATGCAGTACTCCAGCTGCGGCCTGACCAGTGCCACATAGAGGGCGAGGATCACCTCCTTGAACCTGCTTGTGATGGATCTGTGGATGCATGACAAGGTGCGGTTGGCCTTCCTGACTGCATCCCCACACTGCCGGCCCATGTTCATCTTGGAGTCAATGATGACTCTAAGATCCTTTTCTGCCTCTGTACTGACAAGAAGGGAGTTCCCCAACCTGTAGGTATGGTACCGGTTTTTCCTCCCTGGATGCATCACTTTGCACTTGTCGGTGTTGAATCCTATCCTATTCTCATCCGCCCATCCCTGTAACCTGTCTAGGTCTGATTGTAGCCTATTGCTCCCTTCTAGAGTGCCCACATCTCCCCACATCTTAGTGTCATCAGCAAATTTGAACAGGGTGCTTTTTACTGTCTCGTCCAAGTCACTGATGAAGATGTTGAACAGTTGGGTCCAAGGACCGAGTCCTGGGGGACCCCACTGCCCACATCTCTCCAGGTGAAAAATGACCCATGCACCACCACTCTCTGGGTGCAGCCCTCCAGCCAGTTGGCAACTCAATTGACTGTGTGGGTGTCGATACCACAATCCCCTAGTTTCTTAATGAGAACAGGGTGAGAGACAATGTCGAAGGCCTTCTGAAAGTCCAGGAAGACTATATCCACTGCTACCCCTGCATCTAAGGATTTGGTAATCTGATCATAGAAGGCCACCAGGTTGGTCTGACAGGACCTGCCACTGACGAACCTGTGTTGGTTGCCCCTAAGCATGAAATCCCCTGCTGGCCCCTTGTGGATGTGTGCCAGAATAATTTTCTCAAACAGCTTGCCTAGGATCGAGGTAAGACTAACTGGCCTACAGTTTCCCGGGTCCTCCTTCTTACCCTTTTTGAAGATAGGAACCATGTTGGCCCTCTTCCAGTCCTCTGGCACCACACCAGAGCACCATGAGTGCTCATAAAGCCGTGCCAGGGGTCCTGCAATGACCTTAGCCAATTGCTTTTTACTCTAGGGTGGAGATTGTCTGGACTGGCTGACTTGAATACGTCCAGTCCCTCCAGAAGCTCCCTAAGTATTTCCTCACTAACCCTTGGCCTAGGTGTGCCTCCCCTGGGGCACGAGGGGAGCCAGTGGGGGGGTGGCTATTCTGGTCCCTGCTTAGGAAGATGGAGGCAAAGAAATCGTTAAACATGTTGGCTTTGTCGTCTGGTGTGATGACCAAATTTCCTAACGTGTCCTGCAGGGGCTCCACATTACCTGGAACCTTCTTTTTACCCCCTATGTATTTAAAGAAGGACTTCTTATTGTCCTTAATCCAGGAAGCTAGTTCCAGTTCCATCTCTGCCTTGGCCTTCCTGACTGCCCCCCTACATCCTCTAGCAACTGCAGTATAGTCATCCCTAGAGATGTCCCCTCCTTTCCATTGGGTGTACGCCTCTCTTTTAGCTAGGAGACATTCCCAGGTGCTTTTGGTGAGCCATGGGAGCTTGTGTGCCCTCCTGCTCTCTTTGATCCTCATTGGGATTACCTTCCTTTGGGCTTGGAGGATTGTCTCCTTAAGGAGCGACCACTCTCCTTGGACACGTGGCTCCCCTCCCCTCTGGGACCTTAGTGCTTCCCCGACTATTCTCCTTAGCTCATTGAAATTTTCCCTCCTGAAATCTAGGGCTGCTGCCTTGCTGCAGGCCTTTGCCACCTTGACTTGACCTTGCTGAATCCATGATTACTGTTCCTAATCAACTCCTCATCCAAGTACTTAGAAATGAATTCTTTGAGGGCCTGCTCTATGACTTTTCCAGGGAATGAGGTGAAAGTAACTGGTGTGTAGTTCGCTGCATCCTCCTTCTTCCTTTTCTTAAAGATGGGCACTATATTTGCCCTTTTACAATCATCCAAGACTTCTCCCAATCACCACATATTTTCAAACATAATGGCCAATGGCTCTACATTCACATTAGCCAACTCCCTCAGCACTCTTGGGTACATCATGTCTGGCTGCATGGATTTGTACATGTACAGTTTTTCTAAATAGTCCCTAATCTGTTCTCTCACCAGTGTTCCCTCTAAGGTGTGCACATGTGTGGTTAGGCACAAGAAAAAATCTTGCCATGCACAAACTTTTAAAGCTGCACACCCCACCCAGAGAGGAGCTGGGTGCAGAGTGCGGTGGAGGCACCGGGGCCAGTGTGGGAGACTTAGAGAAGGTAAGCTCCTGACTCCTCATGCAGGGCAGGGCAGGGCATGCAGTGGCTCCTTCCTGAGGTGAGGTGGGGATGGGAACAGAGATGGGGACAGGGGCTGGGGCTCGGGGCTGGTGCTGGCTCTGCCAGCTCTGGGGAACTGCTTTGCAAGCTCCTTCGACTCCAAGGAACTGCTCTGCTCCACTGCATCACCCTGGGGAGTGAGGAGGCACATGGCATCAGGTCTGGGGAGCAGAACAGTTGCCTGGAGTCAGCAGAGCCCACAGAGCAGTTCCCCAGAGACAACAGAGCCTTATGCAGGGAAGGCAGCGGCTCCTTCCCGAGATTAGGCAAGGCAGGGCTGGGGGCTGGGGGCTGGGGCTGGAGCTGGCATGGGCTCTGCCAGCTCTGGGGAACTGTTCTGCTCCCCATCCCTAATGCCATGTGCTTCCTCACTCCCTGAGGCGATGCGGGGGAGTGGAGCAGGTCTGATGGACTCCTGCTGTTCCCCAGGAATATAACTAAGATATCAGCATTTTATATGGATGGCCAACCATCTTTCTAGATGTGGCACAGACTTTTGGAGTCTGTAGACCAGTGACCCTCAACCAGGCTGCTTCAGCATCATGGGGATTTTTGCAATCCTTTCAAGGGTCCTGTGAGGTGCCACACAACGTTAAGACTGTTGGGTGTCTAAATATGATTCACAAAATAAATCTAATAATTTCACATAGGAAATCATAGTGTTAAAAATATTTTGGCTGCCTACAGATGTTAACTCCCCTCCTGCCCCCAAAATGGCACTTTAATCTTGGTGTGCCCCTGCACAAAGTGCAGTGGATGCCTGGATGTAGCACTGCATTTTATTGATTGTGTCTGGCCCATGGCTGCCCCACAGCACTCCACTGTGCTGTTCTGGACAGCACTTAGCATGGAGAAGGGCAGCAGCCGAACTCTGCCTTCTTCCACCTGAACACTTACTTTGGGATACCTACTGGTGGACTGCACCATGCCGAAAGGGGGAGGTGGGACCAAAGTGGCGCGCTCATGTATCAAAGTGGCGTGCTAATGGACCACTACTCCTTAGAGGGAATGTTGTCTCTCACCACCGTTGGGTGGTCACCTCCTCCCCAAACTATGCTGCTTGGTGCAGTAGTCTGGGAACTGACCAGGTTTGTGAAGACTGAGGTGAAATAGGCATTGAGTACTTCAGTCTTTTTTACATCCTCTGTCACTAGGTTGCCTCTCCTGTTCAGTAAGGGACACATGCTTTCCCTGTTTTTCCTTTTGTTGATGACGTACTTGTACCCTTCACATTCTATGGTAGCTGCAACTCCAAATGCATTTTGGCCTTCCTGGGTACATCGAGGCAAGCACGCCTGTGCCCATCTGCAGCACCACATGCCACACATGCAAGTGTTCCCCACAATGCTAATTTGTATTGTCGGTGGGTTTTATGACAACAAGAAATCCCAGTGTCAAAAAACCCCATGCCTAAAAAAAAATGGGGTGACCCATGTGGCAGCAGCATGTGCTTCCCAAAACCAGTGCCTGCTCCAGGATTGTCATGGCTGCAGCTTTCAGAAGCCCCCAGGAACCCAGGTAGGGGTTCTAACAGTGACTATTGAATTTTTTTTGGGGGGGGGGGAGGGTTGTTTTAAGGATCCAGGAACTGATGAAGAATTTATGCACTTCCACATTTTAATTGAGTTAAATGCCTAGATGGCTATATTTCATCATACAAGGCAGAATATCATTATACGTATGAGTTCAATACCTATAAGTGATGTAAGACACCTTTGTGGTTAAACAGGAGTTGTTGCTTACTTAGGCATCTAACTATCTTGTTACACATTGCACTTTGAGCTGCTCAAATGTTGATTGGTTTCAGGGCCAGTTTAAGTTTGGAGTAGACACATTTTAAGGCTAAAAACATTCTTTGACTGCCCCCACCTGCTGTTGCCCTGAGGCGTCAGGCCAACATTCTGGATCTCAATATTGCACTGTTAGACAGGAGGGCATGGTGTACATTGCACATGCACACATAAAATCAATTAAGCACACATACACTCACTAGGTACATATACTCTTACTAGGCATACGCACTCATACTAGCGATTCGGATACACACGTTCAAAATAATGAGCATAGGTTCATGCATACCTATCACCAGTTTAAGCCCATACACGCTACACACACCAAATGGAGACAGAATCAGTTACCAACACCTGCACATCCAATACACATATGTGAATTACTAATTCATGCACCACACACACACAATGATATCTATATCTATATATGTGTGTGTGTGTGTGTGTGTATTTACTAATTCACACACATACCACCCACCTACACATATACACAGGTGAGTTCCTAAGTTGGGTGTTGTGATGTGTATGTATGTACGTGCTTGGTGTACTTGGGATACTTGGGGAAAGGTTAAGGTAAGAAAGTAGAAGTGTAGGGGGTTAAAGTTACCAGGACCAGGATTAGAACTGGTAGACTACAGGGGCCTGGGCTGAAGAACTGAGGCTTGGGGGTAACTTTAGGTTAATTGATCTTAATTGATTAAAAGACAATGCCCAAAGCCTGAAGAATAGGGGAACAATGCTGGCACAGGGGCTGGGACTGGAGCCAGAACTATGGGGGAGCTGAACAGGTATGTGGGGAGAGGGAAAATGGGACTAAGGGAAAGTGTGGGTGTTAAAGAGGGGCTCTGGGTGTGGGGGGCCAAAGGATGGCCCTGGGGCAGCTAGAGAAGCTGCAGCGAGTGGCAGTAGGTGCTGGAAGCTGGAGAAAGGCTCCAGCTGATGGAGAAAACTGCAGGACAGTCACGAGGAGCTAGGAAGCTGTGGGGGGATGACTACAGAAGGTGCGGGGGAAGCCTGAAAACAGAGACGGACAGCAGAAAATCACAGAAAAAGTGTCAGGATAGACTGAAAGGTGGCAGGGCAGCAGGAAAGCAGAGAAAGGCAGTGGAAAGTCTGAGGGAAAAGGCACTGTGATCATGGGGAGCAGGGGGAGAGCAGAAAAATCACAGGAAAAGCAGGAGGAGAGAGACTGAAAGGCAGCAGGGGCAGCAGAAAAGCAGGGAGAGGCTAAGAGGTGGCAGAAAAGCGGAGACAGAATTGGGAGGAGATTGGGAAACTAGGGGGTGTGGGGCTGGAGCTGAGGGAGAGAGAGAGAGAACAAGGCTGGAATTTAAGAGAAGGAAGGGACTGGGATTTAGTAAAACATGACCCAACTCAGGGTTGCAAATGACAGTGGTTTTATTGAACAGGGGAGATGGTGACACAATGCCTTATTGGTTTCCTTGCACGCACCCACCCACAAACCCACACACATGCACCCACACATGTACAATGGCAGCAGGGGTTAGAGAGGCTTGGTGCAGGGGCTGAAGTCCACTGACATCCAGGAGAAGAAAGGGAGAGAGAGAGAGAGTCCAAATTGTAGGAGGAGGTGTGTAGGTAATATTTACCTATCCCAGGCTGGAATTTGATCTTTGATGGCCAGTTGGGGTCTCCTTCAGCTGGGTGTTGTCCAGAGGGGGTCACCGCAGGGCCTCTGGGGTGGGTAGGTGACATGAAGCTGGTGTGGTCTGGATGGCAATGGCATTCCCACTGGGTCTGTCTTCACTGCCCCTTTTTATAGGGTTGTGTGACCCTAGTGACAGGAGACATGCCCAGACAAGGGTCAGTCCCTGGCATACTGAGCATGTGTGCTCCATGCAGGGATGTGCAGTTTTGAGTGTCTGTAATGGTGGGGTACAATGGCAGAGTTGCTGGTTCTGCAGGGTCTTTTGCCTTTCAAGTTTTTGGCTCTTGTCTCTATTCCGCGGTGAGGTCCATGGTTCCTGGATGAATCAATGTGAGGTGATGGCCCAGTCATTACAGGCCATTCAGTAGAGGCCAGCCACCATCGTATTTCAATCATTCCCAATCGCTCTCATTCATCTGGGAACCAAATTACATGGGAGAGGTACAATGAATCGTACAGTTGCAACACAGGGGATGCCCGGGCAGAGGACACAAGATGGAGGCTTGACATATAAAATGGAAACTAGACATGACTTTGTTTCACTTACAAACACAGGCCTAAACCATACAATATACATATGAAAGAATAATAATCAATACAATAATGATAGTAATACAATATACAATAGTAAAAATCAATACAAACCTAATAATTATACAATATAAAACAGTGGATATCCAAAACCAAAAACTTGCTACCAAAATAAAAATGTTAAAGCTTATCCTAAGCCTGAGCTCACTTATACTTATATATAGGGAGTAGAGAGGGAGAGAAAAGTCAGAAATGGTTGGGGAAGGGGAAGGAATGCATTTTAAAATTAAAAAAAAGAAAAACTGGGGGTTTTGCTACACTGCAACTGTTCCCCTTTCTACTAGGAGGCTTGTCATCAGGGAAGCAACTGAAAGCTACAGCTGTGAGTTCCCACTACCGGGCTGGTGAGGTATGACAGGCTTCTATCCCTGCTCTAGGTTGGGGTTTGTGAGAGATGGGTTATACAGTGAGGTGTGGGTCTGGGAACATGAAGCTGGGAGGGTTAATGGGGTGGGGGTGGGTAATGAAATGGGAAGTGGAAAGAAAATGATTATGGGAGAAGGGTGGTGAAATGACGGAAGTCAGCCACGGAAGGATAACATAAAAAGAGTATACAAAAATAATTAAAAAAGAAATAAAGAGGAATTAAATTAAAGGTCTCATGTTTTAATACATTGGAATTTGGGATTGGGATGTAGTAAGTGTGCTGGCTGTGCTTCCCAGAATGGCTGGGGGAGATGAGGGAAGGTACATTTGGGGAAGCTATTTCCCCCGCCCTGGGAAGGAAACCCCAGCTCACTGTGAACCAATCCAACCCTCTACCTTCTTCCATCCCTCAACCCACCATTAGACCCCAGTCCTGGACTGATCTGTGCCCTGCAATATGGCTAGCTGCTGTGGCTTGTGGTAGCTCACTTGTGGGGAATGGCCACTCATTAGTGGAACATGAGCTGGGTAATCTTGATCAGAGATTAAACTGCCCTAGATTGCTGTAACTTTAAACTGCCTAAAGTGTACTTAAAACTAGTTTCAGATGTTAATGTTTTGATATTCCAGGGCTTAAGCTTTAGGAGCTGCTTAAAATTAACGTGTAAGAAGGGCCTAAGTGATAGATTAGGTTCTGGCCTGTTATACTAGCTATGAGTTCCTGCTTTTGTTATGTTGTAAATAACGTAATTTTTAAACACAATGGTAAGTCATTACACTGATTCCAGCATATCAAAAGTTGAGGTCATCCTGTAATCAAGTAAGTTTTAGTACATTCCTATTTCCTGTGAATAGCTTATTCAGAGACAATAATAACTAAAGAGAGGGTGTTCATATTTTGTATAGATAATTGATGAATCCCTATATATTAAGTTCCAGATCTATAGCTAATAATTCTAGTGAATCCACAACATCTCACATGTTAAACAAGCCAAATTACAAGAGACAACATTCTTTCTGAGTGCTGTCATCCAAGAAGGGTTTAAATGTAATATATTCCCTTGCCAGGGCATGGATGTGTTTGTGAGTCCTTAATGTTCATTGTACTGATTCAGTGTCCTTGCATTTTCTGGCTAAGAAACTTCCTTCAGGTTTTCAAAGTTATTTCTGAAAGAGAGCATTGCTTTCCCAGTCCTACCAGAGGACAAGAGCCCTTGTAAGCCTGTGATTCCATGGTTTGTCTTAGTGTTTGCATCTCGGGTCTGTGTATTGAGAATACTTCCCGGATTTTCTGGAGTCTCCCCATAGAGAGACAGATAAGACAGATAACAGAAGTGCATCTATACAGGATGCTTTACTGGGCATTAAACTAATGTAATGTGAAGTAAAGCATCAGTGTCTACACACAAATGGGACTTATTGTGCAGTAAATTAGGCTAGTACACCATTTTCTAGTATGAACAAATACAGATACTATATTAATGGCCTATTAACTACTGCACAGTAGCACACTTGTAGACACAAACCAGGAGCAATTTGCTTCCAGTCAGCCTAGGCAGCAGAGGGTCACAGGGGTGGGGAGCAGAGAGCTGAGCAGTGCTAGGATGAGGGAGTACTCTGTCCCTGATCCTGGTGCGGCTCACTTCCCAGCTCCCCCTGGGCATGGGCAGGATGCAGGAGCTGATGAGGCATGCGCTGTGCAGGCAGGGGCAGGGCTGATGGGACAGAGTGCTCCCCCATTCCCTCAGTCCTCTCACTGCCCATTCAGTGCATGCTCCAGTCAGTTCCCACTCCTTGCTCGTGCCTAGGACAGGAACCAGGAGCTGAGTATTGCTGGGTCTGAGGTGAAATGCAGGGAAGAAATGGCTCTGGGATGCAGGGGGAGGTACAGGGGGTGCTGCTTCCCCTGGTTCTGGCACTGCTTCCCCACTGCTCTCCCTCCACATCTCCCCACCCAGTCTCTGCATTGCTTACCCCCATACTCGGGCATGAGGCATCACCTCAAGCCAGCACTGCTGAGCTGGGCTGCAATCTCAAATTCTGCATGGCTGGGAGTTGTCCCCCACTCTTCAACATCTCCCCTTCACTCCCTGGAGGACAAGCCTGACCCCTGCTAACCCAGGGCTGTCACCCAGAGGATCCTGGAGCTCCCCCTGGCTGATGCAGGGGGGCAAAACAGAGCAGGAGGGCAGGAGCAGCCCTGGACTGAACTGCTCCTGTTGGGAGCAAATTGGCTCCTTATGGGGCACACATGTAGATGTGCACCAGAGATTGCTTTAATGAGTCTGAATTTTCTTCAAAGAAAATTCAGGCACATTAATTGAACATGTAGGTGTGTTCGCTGAAGTAGCAGAGTGGGGCCCTCTTTTTTGGAACTCTTAAGTATATTTTAATAACTTTTGCAGTTGCTCTACATTGGCTACCACTGTCCCCCTGCTTTACCTGTGGCAGATTAGGATTTTATGTTTTGTGGTTGTGTTGGGATTTACTGTGTAGTTTTGCCAAAAGGTTAGACTATTGATTTGTATGGGATGGTTTGGATAGGCAGGGGGTTGCACAGGATGTCCTTTAGAGATCCTTTGGAGTCCTACTTGTCTATGATTCTCTGAACCTGGAGAAGAATCCCATTCTGAGCAACCAGGCTCTTAGCTCTCTCCTAAATTCCATTCTAAGACCTTCAGATTGCCCATGCCCTGGTTCATTACAGTTCAACCTTCAGCTCAACTCCTTATTCTGGACCTTGTCACTAAGTGTGTCTACACATGCACTTTAATGTGCAGTAGTCTATTTTACTGTGAATTAATGTATTGCATAAAAAACTGTGTGAATACGCTAATGTGCAGTTAAATAGTCTACTATGCATTAAACATCACTAAAAAAGTGTACTCTTTCACTACTGCGCATTACAGCAGCCTAATGTGCATTTATTTAGTACCTCACATTGGAGGAACTACATTTAATGCACATTAGGAAAAGTGCATTAATGAACTTGTAGACATGCTCACTAAGAACTAGGTTGGATGGCCAGTGTCTAAATCCAGTATATCAAAGACAGTTTTGATATCATACTTTTAAAGACTTTTATATGTATTTAAATTATTCACTGAATACATTCTTTGTTTCATAGCCCATTTCTTCAGCAGAATCATATATATTGATGAATTTGATATTGTGCCACCTTCCTTTTGTCCTTAGCAGTTTAATCCACTGATGAATCAAGAATCAATAGCAAAATATCACTTACTATAAAAGCTGTTCCCATGTCATATCTTGCAGTCTTTCCAATAAAGTAAAACGCTTTACATTTGCTAACTTTAAGAGATACATTTCCCAGTCATTTTATCTATTGAAGGGTTGTGTTTTGCATTCAATATTGTAGCAGTTGTCCAATCACATTTAAGATGATTCCTGGCCTATAGATGATCATAATGTTCAATATTCCCAGATTCTAGTCCTTTGTTCCACAGCTGAAGACATATATCCAGATTATCATTTATGTTTTCTAACTTACATTTTCTTTTTGAAAGATTTTTGTGCTTCTTCTGCAGTAAAAGTCACTGTATACACAGAAATCTTCTGCTAGCATAGCAGTCTGGATCAGGGGAGTACTCAAGCCACAACAAGGTCATGCAATCTCTAAGGAGAGTTGTTACAGCCAAAAAATTACCTCTTCTGTCTAGAAAGAAAAATATATCAATATTGCTAATGGATCATGAAATAGCACCATGGAACTGATAAAGAGGGCACAAATAAAGCCAGAGTGCTTGTGGGTAACAATATGGGCATACTGAAAGTCACCACAGAGGCGTGTCACACTGAAGCAAGTCCTGCCTACCCCATGCATGCTACTCCATGAAACAGATGTAATATAGCCATGGTGGAACAACAATAGAAGCATGCTAGTAACCACATCTGAACCACTAAACATAGTGTGTATCCAGTGCCATGATAAAGTGGCTACATTGGATCCATTCTGGGGTACAGAGTAAAGAGAGAAGGCATTCCATGCTTTACTGTGGTGCTGTCAAGTTTTGGCTACTGATGATACAAAAATAAATGTATACAATTTCCTTAAGACATAAAACTTAAGGAAACTGAGCCTTGTGTGGTTAAAGGAACCTAAGTGTATCAAGGGCCCAGCTCTCACTCAAGTTCAGTATGAATGGACATCCTAATCTTAGGTCTCTTTGATAATACCAGCCAAAATGTTTGGTAATGAAAGGGAGATGGCACAGTTTTACCATTAAGAAAACATGATTGTGTATAAATAGCAACAGATTTCTCTTCCTATATTATAACATGAAGTCATGACCATAATGGTTTGCCTAAGTAAATTACCAGCTCAGTTAGTGGAAGAAAGGTAGTTGCAACAGCGTGGAGCTCATGAGGGGCAGTGCATGTGCAGTGTAGATCTACCATAAATCTATCCCAGGGCTTCCCAAATTCCTGATACACGAGGCACACTTTTTTCTGGATTAAAATTGGTGGTACATTTCACTCTTAAACCTGAAAAGGAGAGAGAGAGAGAGAGAGAGAGAGAGAGAGTGTTCTCCAAAACATACTACATATTCCATTTCCCTGACAGGAAATCTAACCAATGCTGAGATGCACTGCAAAAAATGACATAAAATACATCTTTCTTAAACAAAAAAAATTAAATTCTATACATGTGGTTCTCTATCTTTTTAGCCTCAAGGCACTACTCCATAACTTTTCTGAATTTCACCACACCTCAGTTGAAAATCATTGAACTAGAACTAAATTCAGAATATGTAGTGGGCCTTTAAGGCTAAAAACACTGAGAAGCATTAATCTAGGTATGCCTTACCCTCACCCTGCTGTGTTCTGCTTTTTCCACTGTGCCCTCTCCGAAGCTCAGTCTGTACCTTGTGGGGGCAAAGGCAGCCCCCGTACCTCAGGCTGCTCCTGCAGGCTCTCACATGCCATGGACCACCCCCATAGTCACCACTACTGACCCCAGTGCCATGTCTACATGAGACACTGACTGCACAATCTTTACTGTGCAGTCCTTTAGTACTAGAGTACAATAACCAGAGTTATTGCAGAGTAGTGTCACTGAATGGCTTTTAGGTGATACAGACTGTGCAATAGCTCATTACTACTGCACAGTAGCCTCACACCATGCTTCCTGCCATGAGACACTATTGCACAGTAGTAAAGAGCTATTATGCAGTCAGTGTCTTGTGTAGACACAGCCTAGGATTATGGGACGAGTGGAGGGGATGCATGAGGCTGCAAAGTGTTGCTCCATCAATGCATCTGCCTGCCCACTTACACACAGCAAAATGTTGCTCAGAGTTTGAGGGGGGACAGCACAGGGGCTGCTTTGGGGTAAGAAGGCAGCAGCAGTGGTGACAGTCCCAAAAGAAGCAGCCTCAGGTGCTGCTGGAGTAGCTCAGGATGTCAGTTGGGAGAACAGAGCATTTACCTCCATATGCATGGGATCTTTCAGCATACTTCCATCATTTTCATGGCACACTAGTATGCAGCAGTAGTACCCTTTAGAAATCACTGGTTTACCTTAATGTAAATATTTTATGATCGTGTAAATGCATAAATTGCTTCAGTTGTCCAACAGAAAACTTTATGCTTAAGAAGAGGCCTGACCACATGACTAAAAATGGTTAATGTTCCTGTAAATTTACAAAGCTCTTTAGAGAACAAAACCTGTTCTCTTCCTTGAAAATCTTGCAAAATATTAAAAGTGGCTCATATTCTGTGAAGTAGAGACATATTTGGGGAAATTTTTAATTCATTTGAAGTTAGTAATTTTCCAACTGCCAGACAGAAATGAATCTCCTGAGGCTTGAGTTCCATTTATCATCACCTCTTTAAGGGCTTTTTCAGATGCTATATACTAGCAGAAGTACAGTAAATTAATCATGACCAGGCAGTGCAATTCACTCTCCAGAGTCTTTCCAGTCAAATTAATACAATCAATATAACACAAACTGTCAAGCACTTTTTCATACATTACACTTTTATTGCATTTACCAATATGACAAAACAGACCTAAAATACGGTCATTTTATACTATATGATCCTACATATAGGACACAAAAATACTGAAAGAAAATACTAAGAAAATATACACTAAGAAAAAAAAAACTGTGGATAAGAATTTCTTATATATAAGACTATGAGTATATCCCTAGCTATAGTCACACAATGTACAAGGGGTCTCTGGGCAAACATAGCATAATGTTCAGTTTTGCACTGTGCATATCCGGTGTGAAAGGAGGAACAGGTTAGAGCAGCTAAGACCTGTATTTGCTCAAAATGACTAAGGAAGTTGAAACTGAACAAGAAAGTGTAGCCATCTGAGTTATCCCCCCTTTCTTCTCACCATACCCCTACACAAGTACCAGAGACACACAGTTAGATCATCTTTTGACTGCTCTTCACCCTGAGGAAGGATAAACTGACTTTCCAGTGAGGGGCTACTTATTTGTTTGCCTAAATAAGCTCTACCATCTCTCAGGATTTAACCCTATAAATGATTCAGTGGAGATACCAAGTTCCAAAAAAAAAAAAAACACCAACCCAAAAAAGGACTAAACTGCCCCACAGTTATCTGATCTCTGTCTCTAAACCTATGCTATTAGGAGAAATATCAGACCTTCATTTCTAAATTTGAAATCAGTCTTTTGGATGTTGAACACAATATTGAATTCTCTGTGCTGTGATACAGAACAGGAAAGCGTACTCCAATTTATGCTTAATGCTAAAAAAGTCACTGAATTTAATCCAAACCATTAACAAGATCCTCCAAGATACTGTGTGTGCAGGGACCCAATGCACTGAGCTTCTATGAAGGTATGCCAGAAGTCTGTCTGCTGAATATAAATGATTGATGTAAAATGTAAACTGATTTGACTATTAGAACAAAATCACACTGCTTTCACATAGAGAAGAGCTAAGATCATGCTGGCATACCTTGCACACAATGCTGAATCAATGTATGTTGTTTAAACTAATGGTTAAGTGTGGTAAACAATTTACATCACAGAAAGACTGAAATCTTTCTAACTTATATAATGTATATTTCTTCTGAAGAATAACTATATTCAATGAGGTTAGTTGTCCTGGATTTGGCCAAAAAGTATTTTGACATCCAGTCCTCAAAACTTTAAGATTCAAAGTAGAGCTTGGCATGTAAAAGGCAATTAGAAACTTATTTGTTAATCTTATATCAAACTGGTAATGGCTCATACCTGGGTAGAAAAAAAATGAAAGAGTGGAAATTAACAGGTTTCATGTGCTATTATGGTCTCAGTGTGTTTACTGGTACTGTGCTTTTCCTGTCTTCTTCAGTTTCAATGCCCAACAATTTGGGGAGCATTTTATATCTTATAGAAACATAGCAAATGTTTTCCCACATAGACAAATCTCTGGACAAGATGGCTAAGTTTATGTGGAAAAATAAACCTACTGTTCATATTCACTACAGCATACTGTTTAGCTTTATTCCTTTTTTAATCTTTAGGTCTGTTGTACATCAGAAGAAATGCTACAGTCTCAGATAAACTTTAGACAGTTGCCAGGATCAAATTATGAGAAATGTGCCAAAACGTGTTAATACTTTATTGACTTTGTTCACTGTTGCAGCAAGGATCACAAATCAGTTCTATGCGTAGTAGGTACATCACTGGAATTGTTCTGTTCATATTCTGTAATAAAGCAAAATGTGTTAACAGCCAAAGAGTAAGCATGGAAACTTCTCAGATCTTTTAACATGGATCATAGTTATATATCAAGGAACTGGGACTGTCTAAGATCTGGATTGACTTGGAGTTTATTCATGTTAGTCACTGGCATTAAGCTGAAACACATTTTTCACTTGACATTCTCAGCATACACTTGGCACTCACTTCCCATTTACATTAAGATTACTTCACAATCCTCTGATAGTGTAAAATGACGTAAAAGTGGGGTTAAATATAAATTATAGACATTTTAAGGTCCTTTTTCACAACCAGATTGGTTTAAAGGGTACATAAGAGAAGGAAGTTGCTCAGTACTGAAGTCATAGGGTCAATTTTTCTGCTTGTTCAAAGCCACTTGTGTTACAAGGTATTTTACCAGATGAATTTATCCATTGAACCGTATGAGATCAGCTTGGGACAGTAAGAGCAGATAATTTGGTCTAATAAGTTGCGTTACTTTACTTACATTTTGTTATGTTATATTATCATCCAGTCTGGTTACACAGCACAATCCTACCTCATTTATTTAATACTCAGAACAGTGTGGAAGACTTTTTATGGCCTTATTCAGACTTACAAGAGCATCTTTAACTGAAAACATAGTATGATTCATTTTATACTGTCTCCTCCTAGCACATTTTTTGTTATTAAACCAATGGCCCTCCTTTAGCATGAGCTGTCTTTATGATTAAAGAGAGCATAACTTATGATAGTGAAAAACATCTAAAATTGGCTTCACTCTCTGACCAATGACAGCCTTAGTTTTTAATCCTATAATGAATTTCTCAAACAGCAACGAAAAGTAACCCTGGGTCATTGTGATCATTGATTTATTTTGGATACTAATGAGATCAAAGGGCAAATTCTTCAAGCAGTGAAAATTAAATTAGTGGGCTTGAAACCTTGTGTCTCGTATATGCAGAAATTTCAGTGTATGTGTGGTAGAGAAATAACAGCAAAAAATCACTAGATAAAAATTTGGAGGAAGTGAGGTATGGGGAGAAGAACTCCAGAAGTACATCTTTCTGGGTTGCATATACTGGGAAAGGGCTCCTTTTTTTGTTCAGTATTTGTACAGCGTATACATAATGAGGTCATGGTTCATGAACGGATTCCTTCATGCTTCAGCAGAAGTAGTAGTAGTGGTAATAATAAGTGACGGAGATAAAATTCTTCAGTGTACCAACAATATCTTAAAAAAAATAATTAAGAGTTCAATCTCCTCTTCTTTGACAATCCCTCGCAATCAAGGATGATTGTCTTCCATGACTGTCCTATCTGAGGGTCCAAATTTGGATGACAAGGCCACTCTGGGATTGACAGACTCTGTTGCAATTCAGGCATGTTTCCAGGTGGGGTGGGTGCCTCCAGATTCTTGATTTGGTCTGAGGCATGTTGTTTCTGCTGCTCCCTATTTTCTGTCTTCTCTTGTCATTGTAAGGTTTCAAGGTACTAAGATCCTCGCATGAAATCCTTCCTCCATTTGGGGCAGTTTTGGGCAATAGCCTCCCATGAATTGATGTCATTGTTTTATTTTTTCAAGCTGATTTTAAGGACATCCTTAAGAACAACTTTGAGGCACTTTCTCTGCCCTCCTCTTGAATGTACACCCTGACTGAGCTGAGAAAGCAAAACTTGCTTTGGGAGTCTGGAGCTGGATATCCAGATGAAACAGCCAGCCCAGAAAAGTTGATGCTGAATGATCATTACCTTGATACCAATGCTATTTGCTTGCTTGTGGATGGTAATGTTGGTGAGTCTGTCTTTCCACTGGATTTGAACAATCTTCTGCAGGCAGCATTGATGTACTTTTGCCTTGAAGTGTCTCCTGTTTGTTGTCCACATCTCAGCTTCAGACAGGAAGGTGGGGATCACAACTTCTTGATAAACAATGTGACCTTGGTTTTGCATATGATGTTGTGATCTTCAAACACTCATTTCCTCAGGCATCTGAAGGCTACCCTTGCAAGAGTCCAATATACTTTAAGTGTTTAAGATCTAGTTCATTTGCAACTGAAGTGATGTGATATGTCCAGAGGTGATCCAAGCAGAGTGTGGGGCCCAGGGCAAGTCAGCCCATGCGGGGTCCCACCCCTTCTCCGATCCCAGACCTGAAGAAGCTGCTGCCACCATCATCGGTAGCACTGACATTGGTGGCAGGGGGTGGTAGTGAGCGACTGAATGTGGCTCCACCCATCTCCACTCCACCATTGCTCCACAGGGCCCCCAAAGTGCGGGGCCCAGGGCAGTGACCCCAATTCACCCCCACCAGAGATGGCCATGGATATGTCATCAGTGGGCACATCTACATGACATGTTACTGTGAAGTCATTACTGCACATTTATTTTGTTCTTGTATTAGCAAGTACTTTAATAAATGCACAGTAACTGGAATTACATCATGCCAGAGAACGTGCCAGAGAATGTCTTTTAGGTGACACTATGGCACAGTAGCCTAATAATACTGCACAGTAGAGTATTAGCATTGCCCGTGTTGTGAAGCACTACTTGCAGTATTTTTTGGCTGCTGTGCAATCACCATCTCATGTAGATGTGCCCAGTGTGTCTAAGCAATGTTGTACTTCTCAATCTATGTGGATTATCTCTAACACAAATGGGAACAAGCTCATGCTGTTCTCCAGGACCATTATGACTCCCTGGGCATGTCTACGTGAAATGCTGTGTCACCACACTAGTGCGCTATGGCAATGTAGCATCAGCAGGCACAAACCATGATGCCGCAACTACATCGCCATAGTAATGCGTTCCCTTGCTTTAGTGCATTCCTATGGTGATGTAGCAGCTAAAAATAATCATGTGCCACTGGCACAGTGCAGTATGGACTGTTACTGTACTGTCATATAGTACTTCAGAAAGGAAGTATTGAATGATGGTGTGGTAACAATGGCACTACAGGGGCACATATAGATGTGCCTGCTGTGTTATAACTAGAAGCAGGGAAGCCACACAGAGAACAAGATATTGAAAATGCATAAGAGAACTATAACATAGAACAATGATTCTCAATCTATGGATCCACAGGCTGGATTCAGCTATGGAGGTCTGTCCTCTGGCCCATGAGGCTGGAAATTTGAAGGCAGGGGGAGCAGTGGCAGAATTATTTGCTTCTGAGTCACAGCAATAAATGCTGCCACTGATTCCCTGATGCCAAATTTCTGGACATATGGGAAGCCCCATGGGCTGAAGGGCATGACCCCACTTTCTGGATCCTATTGGCATATAAGGTCAGTCTGTAGCCAGATCCAGCGCATGTGGTTGAGTCAGCATACTGGGCTATATCATGGACAGAATAAGCATGCAAGGCTAGATTCAGCCTGCCAGATCACAGCCATAGACTGACCCCCCTATATGAAATCCACACTGGATCTGGCTCGCAGATTGACCCTATGCAAAGGATCTTGCTTATGGGGTGTTTCCATACCACTTACATAGCCCTGGAGTCAAATTGAGCTGCACTGAACTAAACTAAAGCAATCATGAGAATATGGATGCTTATTAGATTTCCAGTTTTTTGACATATTACCATTGTGAACAAGCAGAAAAATATCCTTATTTTTTTTAAGGAAGACTTCCTAGATAGCAATTCCATGTACTGTTCAATATGAAATGAGGATTGGTAAAAGAAAAGCTGTTGTGATATATTATGTTGATGAAGAGAACACATAAGTACCTGGATAGACAGATTGAATCTTCTTTGCCCCATCAGTAATCCATATCAGTCCACAATGCACAACAATATCTAAATCAAACAAAGCATGAAAGCATTAGGAAATCCCATTTAGCAGCAATCCTGTAAGCAGCCATAAGCCATATCAGTGAACAAAAACATTCCCTGAAATGACAAAATCTTCCAGGAGAATTGTTTGTCTTTCTTTTCAATTTCCTTATTCAAAAGTTTGCTGTTATTAAAGTGACACAGTCTGAGCATTCTCCTTGCTTTACTTGTCAGAACAAAAAGATATAGCTAAACTCTTCTTCTGGGGAAAATGATATATGTGTGTGTGTGCGTGCATGTGTATATATGTATGGATGTATCTATGTGTAACCCGCGGGTGCGATGCTACCTATGCCCCTCACCTGAAAAGTGGGATCCTGGGATGCCCAGTAGCCAGTGGCCCCGTCCAGCTGCCTGGATAGCTGTTGCAGGTTCCCCAAGAAGAGAGCCTCCCTTGACAAACAAAATAACTTTGCAGACTATTATAAACTATTTACAGAATGTAATTATTTACAGGATAAAATGTAACCAATACCATAAAACAAATCATGGTATACAACATAAACTCAGAAATTGTGGCTTCTTAATAAACAATGTGACCTTGGTTTTGGATATGATATTGTGATCTTCAAACACTCATTTCCTCGGGTTAATGGCACCTCCGATGCACCTTATACCAGGGAAAGTCATACAAATTACTCAGACTAAATAATGAACTGTTAAATAAATAGATTGATACACCAATAATAGCCCATCAGGAACTTCCTTAAACACTTAGTTTTATGCACAAAAACATTTATGCACAAGGATAACTATAATGCCCATATCTATACTGCCCCCTAGGCTTGTTGTCTGAGAGAGTAGTACCACTTCTGTTCCCTCTCATGGGAGCCATGGGCTGGTCCCTGCTGCTTGAGTCCCTCTGTGCAAGCTTCATGGTGCAGCAGGTGGTGGCTCCTCTCCTGCAATCCCTGCAAGAGAGCTTAACCTGCCCAGTCCCTCGTCCCTTGGCACAGTATATACAACCCTATGTTAAAATATTCCTGTTGCCTCAGAGATCTGGGTGTCAGGTTCTAGCAGTTCCTCCTGCCCAGCACACCCTCACACTACTCAGCAAATGCAGCCTGCCTTCCCTGGGCCCTGCCTGACACTGGGGCTTCTGGTGGCCTGGAACAGTCCCCTGCCCCCTAGCGTCCCTCCCACCCCCCCACCCAATACTCCCTTTTGCACACTAAGCCTGCTCCTCTCCCAGTTGATGTCTCACATGCAGGGAAGACCAGGGCAGTCTCCTACTGGTGCTGCTTTTCCCTCCCCCTTCTAGTGCTCATTCATGCCATAGAGGGGCTTGAAGAAGGGTTCTCGCTGACTTGGGCAGGTGCTCTTCTGGACCTGCCCTGGCACAGCTCAGAAGGGGGAAGAGATGGAGGAATGCCAGGACAGCTGGGCTTCTCCTCCTCTCTAGCTAGCCAAGCACCTCTCCCTCATTTCCAGCTTCAGTTCTCTCCAGGGGCTCTCGCAACGGTTCTCAGAGGAAGGGTAGCAGCGATGCTGTTTTTTTCAAGCCTCTGGCTTATGCGGTGCCCTGATGGGGCCTATCCGCCAGTCAGCCATGGTGAGGTCTTTTTCCTAGCTTCCAACCTCAGTCTCCACCATTCTCTCTCTCTTTTGTTCTTCCCCCAGGAAACTGCTCCCCCTTTTAAAATAAGACCTCTCAGCCAATCCCAGGCTAGGACTCTTCCCAGGCTTTTTGTTAACATGTACTGCCATTAAACACCCCTGCTGGGGTTACATCACACCCCCATTTCAAAGGTGGCTGCCTCCAAAGCATCTTCACTCACCCTCAGTGCAAATGGGGTCCCCATTGTGATAAACTCGTTCTCTTTCCTCACATACTGTCCTGTTGTAAAGGCAGCCCTTCCTGTCCATTCAGGCTGGTACAATTTTAATGCTGCTACATATGTATATATTTACACTTAAAAAGAGTAGCTTCTTTCTACCTTCTTTACCTTCAGTCATGCTCCTGCCTTTTATTAAAATAGAAAAAGTGATTCTTTTCAATAGTAGAGCAAGTAATCAATTGCATAATTGCCAAATGGTCACAATGAAAGATCATGTAATATTAACCTTTGCTACATTCAATCAATCTCACCACTTGGCCAACCATTTCTGCCTTGCTGAAGAATAATTGAAAACATTTTTCATATACTGCTATGTACTTCGAGTATTAATTAGAGAAAAAGCATTTCCCCAAACAATCATCTAGGCATGACACCGAAACCAGGAACATTTGCCATATGTTTACCCATAAAGTGATGTATTGAAAAGAAAGATTAACTGAAGAAATTTGGGGTTCTCTTTAACCATTGTGAAAAACTTATGTGCTGTGCTAATGAGCACCACAGAAATATCCAAGAGAACCAACCCGCCCTGTAACATTAGAATTATTGTAATTATAGTTCATACTAGGTCTGGATAGAAATACCCACTCCCCAAACACACCGATCAAATCAAGGCTTAGGGTTTTGTTCTTGGCTCCTTTCTGTTAATAATATATTTGTCCATCAGTGGCTGAAAACAAGGGAAATCATATCATAATTTAGATTTGAACCAAGAATGGTAACTCTATTTCATAAAGGATTTGACCATCAGACATTTGATTATATTCTATACTGGGATGAAAACCGAAAATGTTGATATTCTCAAAAAACAGGATAGGGTGGAGATTTTGTGTCTTTGGGCTTTGTTTTGATGTTTTTGGAGGGTTCTTTGTTTTCTAAATCCCAACTTCAGGACAGCTTGCTGAGCAGACTGCCCTGAATCTGGGGCTTCTAAAAATTATGCAAGTTCCAGATCTGGGGCACTAGTCTTGGCAGAGCCAGGGTCCCTGGAGCCCAAAGACTGCCGTTTGTTGAAAAGCCATGGGCTTGGTAGATGGAACTCAGAGGGCCACCAGGCTCCTGTGCTCCTGTGATCCATCACCTAGGCATCATAGATCTGGGAATTTGGAAGCTCTGGGAGGGTAGGCTGCCAAAAAGCTGCTAACCTGGGAGTTTGGAAACCAAAGACTCGTGAAATTTTCAAATCTGAAATTACTGGAATAGAAAGTTTCTCTGTATAATGAGAACTTTATCAGATTATTTGGTGATTGCAGTGTCCCCAGGAGAAGATTGAATTTGCCAGAAACCTTCTGAGAACTGTTGCAAAAGAAAGGAACAAGTTAGGGCAGCATCTGCAAAAAATGAAAAGGTAGATTTCACTTTCTGTCAGGCCTATGCTTTCTCCATGCTCCCAGTTAACCACTAGGGTAAGCAACATACAGCAACTAACATTTGACATCTGCAAATAACTTAGCCGGCAACTCCAGCAGTGCTAACTATCGGAGACAGTATATTTGCTACATTATTTTTCCAAACCATCTACCAGGTGACTGAAGCTGAATTAAACTACAGGAATCACTATAATTAGCCTGAATAAGTACCAGTACCTTTTCTTGTTTCGTTCAGTCTTCCATTCTAAATAGAGGGATACTTCTACTTGTTTGCACTTGTTTTCCACTCCAGCAGACCGTAGTGAACTCCTCTGCATGGCTAGAACCTAGATACTTTGTAATAGCACCTAGGAATCAATTGTGTAAATACATACAACGGCCCTATGTTAAAATATTCCTGCTGCCTCAGAAATCAAAAACAAATAGTTCATAGCCTAGAAGCTCCGTGATTAATCCTGAGATCTATGTTATTCAAACATTAAATGTAATAAGTCAGAGAAGTAACTGGACAGTACTGCATCTTGGGCGGTTGTGATACACAGTGCAGGGGCAGTGGCTGCAGGTTCACTGTCGCAAGCAAAGGGGTGTCACCTAAGGTGGCCGTCATACAGGACAGTCCGGTTGTCCCCTGTCCTCTATTGATACAAAACCAGATGCCTTTATATTCTCTATAGAAAAATAGAGGACATAAAAACATTGGGTTCTGTATCAATAGCGGACAGAGTAGCAGAAAACCAGAATGTCCACTGTGATGGCCAACCTAGTGTCACCTTTTTTCCTAGTGTCATCAATACTTGTCAGGCAGCCATTCTAATGCTAATTTTCAGTAGCTAAAAAAAGGAGAGGACATCTTTCCCTCCCTTGTAACTCAGCAGCAGCAGAAAACCTCTAGCCAGTGCTTTTACACCGAGTGCACTGCTGCCACTGCTGCCACTGCTTTGCAGTCCCTTTTGCAGAGCTGGGGCCAGATCCAAGATCCTGCCTGGAAGGTTTAGGGTGCAGAGGAGATGGAGTTGAGGAATGGGAGCTGGAGGTGCCCCCCACCGCCCTCCCAGCTCCACTGCAACACCTCCTTTGGGCAGCACCTGGGGTTCATGACCTGCTTACTTACCCATCATTATGCTGTTATAACAGGTTTTGTCAAGAAAAATTGCATTGAATTATTTTATTGTAAGCATATGTTGTGTTGGCAGCAGAGAGAAGAAATTGGCTAACACAACCACTCATAATTTGGGCAGTCTACCTTAATTAACATCAGGATGTCTCAGCATAAGCTTAAATCTGGGAGTGATATGATCCTCTATGTGTCAGCTGTTTGGCTGAAATTTAAAAGTATCCATTGGCACTGAAACTGATATTGTCATTCTATTTTCAGGTTGATAATAAAACAAGGCTTGTTGCCTTTCCAAAATAAAATAGGGCCTGTAGGCAATGGTTGGCTTATTTGATATTACATAATAATTAGCTTAATTTGATTATCTGAAATACCATATTTCTTTTAATTTGATGTGTTCCGATGCATTGTGTTCTGTAGTTCAGTTATTAGTTTTCCAATGTTATATGTTTTATTAATTGTATGAATTGTTGTGATTTGGATGATTCCTTCCCAGACATCAGATTCTGAACACCAAGAATCCCCAGAGTAAATAGAGACAATTCCTCCCTGCTAAACCATTCAGGGATTGTCTATGTTGAACAGTGTAAAGATTCTCAAGTTAGCATGGTAAATTACCTGTACAAAACTCTGAGATAACATCCCTATGCTGCTCCAGTATTTGAGCTATCTTATGACGGAGGAGAAATTACACAGAAACTGATATGTGATCAGAAACTGACTTCAGCAATATGTAACACAACAAAAGTTCAGTGCACATAAACTGCTTTTAGAATGGCTGAAACTGGTTTAAGATAACCCTGGATGAGTGTAGTATCAGACTTAACTGATTTAGGTAAAGTCAATAAAATTGGTTTCTTGAACTTCTGTCCCAGATCTCCTCCAAATGCAACTTAACTCACAGTCCCCCAACATCTCAGACTGCTTTGCACCTTCCTAGCAACCCCCTCTCACAGGGTGGGTGGGTTAGCCTTGGCCAAGCTGTCTGCTCCAGCCCAGCAGGGTGGTATGCTCTAGCACCCCTCAGCTTCTGGGCTGGGCTACTGCAGGCCTGTTTCTAGAATCAAAAGTGAATGCCTGCTCACTTGCTTATCAGTATAATCTACAGTTTAGATTAACCTGCAAAGATCAAACTGATTCAGCCTGGGCTTCTTGACTGTCTGTACTTAGCCTTACAGTGCACCTTGGTACCTCCTCATTATATTTCAGTGTTCAGTGTGGACATAACATTAGCTGAACTCTTTAGTTGCAAAGATCATTAATGTGTTGTACAGCCTTCTTTCTCTTTAATCCAGAATTCTGGGCCATGCCTGGGGTACAGACAGAAGTGTAGCTCTCAGGTGTAACTCAAAACAATTTCTGCAACTTGTTCTGAGTTACATTACTACAGACCAAACAGCAGTTCACTATTGGTTTCGGAGGACAGGGGAATCTAGCTGTGGGGTGGGAGCCTGGGCCAGTGCTTGTTGGGAGCAAGAGCCAGGGGTTTCTGCCAGTGCTTGCTGTTTTCAGAATTGGGGGGGGGGGGAAGGCGGTGGAGAGAGCTCGTTCTTGGAGTTCCCCAGCTGGTGCTGAAGAGTGGGGTGGGTGAACTGGAGTCCTCGACCTGGGGGTGGGGGGGGGTGGCATCGTTCCCTCTAAGCTGCGTGGTGTGTGCAGCCACGCAGGCATGCTCATGCCGTACTACCAGGCATATTTGTGTGGCTGCACATGCTGCGCAGCTTAGAGGGAATGCTGGGGGGGGGGGCGGGGTCAGGGGCCACAATATACCTGGCACACTATCTGGGAAGGGGGACTGAAAAGCCCCCAGAATGAACTCCCTTTGCTCCCTTTCCCACCTCCCATTCTGAAAACAGTGACAGGCTGGGAGCTTGGCAGACACAAGTTACAAAAGATGCTATGTTTTGTAACATCTTTATCTGATACTTCATGCAATGAGGGGCAGATTTTCCCCCAGTTGGCTTTTTTGAAGCTGCTTGCAAAGTTGTACTTGTGTTTCATCACAGCTATAAACTACTTTTTGTGGCCAGATAATTGTCACCTCTGTTTGCACCCCTGGTCATGAGAGTAAGGAAGCGCTCTATACAGTTTCAACACTGGCATGCATGTTTTTAATGAGGAAATTAGACCTTAAGGCACACAGGAAGGAGGAGTTGTTCTTAGACCAAAAGGGAAAGTATGGTTGAGGCATGAGGATATCAAGATTCCTTAGAGCATAGAGAATATGTTCAAAAACAATAATGAGAGCTATCTATGTGAACAGCAGTAGCACAGATTATTCTCAGTACAGACAGCTTGAAGTGTTCAAATGTCACACCCTCCAACATCACGTTTAGTTTGAGATATTTATTTTTTAAAGGAAATGTTGTGATTTTACATTGCTCTAACTATAGAAGGGAGTCCTAAACCTGATTCCTTAAACCTTACCTGCAGGATCTTTGGGTCTGGTCCCAGCTCTCACACAAGGGAGGGCAAAGCAGTAGCAGCAGCAGCAACAGCAGCAGTGCATACAGTGTAGAAGCATTGGCCACAGGTTTGCTGCTGAGTTACGAGGGAGGAAAAGATGTCATCTCCTTTTCTTAGCTGCTGAAAATTAGTGTTAAAATGGCTGCCTGACAAGTATTGATGGCAAAAAAAGAGGTGACACCTCTCTACTTGCAACAGTGAACCTCCAGCCACTGCCCCTATACCATGCACTGCAGTGGCCTAGCATGTGGTACTATCCAATTACATCTCTGATTTGTTACATTTAATATTTGAGTAACAGATATCTCAGGATTAATCATGGAGCTTCTAACCTATGAACTATTTGTTTTCTATCTCTGAGGCAACAGGAAAATTTTAACACAGGGTTGTATATACTTACACAAGCTGGTTCAAAGTCTTTATTCCTGCTGCCTCAGAGATAGAAAACAAATAGGCAGCCATGTTCACCGTCATCTCAAACATCCGAGATTTGGATTTTCAATGTTCTATAACCAGAAGGGCTACAAATTTGTCTTTTAATAAAGAAAGCTGAGATTCTCACATAACAGTATAATTTTAGGAGTTAAGACTTTAAAGATATTACAAAATAAAATCACAAAAGTTAGTAACGCTACATTCTTACTAACATGGTAAGAACATCCTCTTTCAAATTTGATTTAGGATGGTCACAGCATGAACCCCCTAATAACAATCATAACATCCAAGAAAATAAATAGTTCTTGTTTGATATTCTATTATCTACTAATCCGTTGTCTCTCAAAGTTAGATCTCCCTCTTCCATGTATTTCCACCCTCATCCTGCACAACCAAAGTATATCTTTACCACTCTGCAGGTTTACTGGCTAGGTATTATTAAGTGGAAAGTTTGAGATTTGAAAATTCTTCCTTTTTCCAATTGAGGTGAAAAGTCAAAAAGCTTGAATTTAATGTTCTGTAAAACTGATGGTTGCTAAGTGGTCTGTTGTTTTAAGTGATTGCTCTATAGTTGATTGTCATTCTTCTGTAGAAATTTCAAAATTAAAATATCAGTATGTAGGGGATTGCTGTACTTGTGATGGTTAAAGTTGAGACTGGCTGCCCCACCCCACACATCACACATTTAAAGAATTTTGAAGTCAGAAATTCACTATGCTCTTGCAACCTGAACTTCTGAATGACTTGATAGAATTTCACCCAAGGATTCTTCATCAATTCTCGTAATATCAGGTTCTGCTAGAACAGATGTAATTTTAACTTCTTGTTTTTTTCCTCCCATATGTCCTTCATGTTCGTTCTTCACCCACTACCTTTCAGCCTTGAGAACTGAGCCAACACAAACACCCACCTACATCCTGTGAATCTGTGGAAGTATTATTTTTTAAGTACAATGCCTCTAGAAGCTCCCACTGGAGTGGCACTGCTGCTGTCTGTAATACCATAACAAAGGTCATGAAAAAGAACCCATTATTATGCTGAGAAATACATTATTATATCCTCAGCTAGGTTGCAAATGTCTTGATTTTCTAACTCATCTAAGAAATGTACTCTGACACCTTCCATTAGTAAGAGGGTGGCAAACAGAAACCCTGCTACTATAGAATTAACCTTTTATTTACCAGCTTTTCTTGCTATGTCCTCAACTGAGTGAAAATGTTGACAGTAATTAAGTTCAATATAATACACCCACAAAAATGTATTTATCTATCTGGAACAAATGGTATGAACTTTACTGAAGTGATTTTTAAATGCTCTTTTCAGGAACACTTAATGAAGGAATACGGAAAGTCAAGAGGCTAGTAGCTGAATGTGATATTAGTTCTGCTTTAACATACACAATCATTTCTTTGTGTTCTATTTCATATGCATCATTTTGTCCCGCTGTTCTAAAATGTGAATAGTTTCACACAACTTTGAAAAGTGTTGTCATTATTCTGTTTCACTATCAAACTGTTCAAAATGCATTGTGTCAAAGGCAGTATATAAAACGGAAATTAAAATTGAATTGAATTGCAGTAAAGCTACTAAAAGAATTCATTGCACTTCACATGGTTTACAACTGAATATATTATGTAGTGTGAATGGGCAATTAAATACAAAGGATTAGTATTAGTGTACTTGTTTGTAATGCGTGTTGCACATGTATTTATGAACACATCAGTCAGTATATATAATTGCAAATGATAATGGCAATTAATACATGTCAAGGACTGCCCCACTATATTAAAAATCATTTCAGTGAGAATGTGTTTTATTTTCCCTATTTGCCCGCATGAAATAATAGTTTATTCTATGTGCACACTTCAGTAATCGATGGACTCGGTATGCTATAACTTCCCCCACAACCATTGTTTTGTTGACAGTATCATAATGTTCCCGTATCTCCTATGGATGGCTTCTGTAATTGAATAGAGAGTTTGGCTGATGTGAACTTCTAAGGAAACTGTACAATCGTCTGCTTTTTAAAATGACTTACACAAATCATTTAGCACGTTTAGATAATTCAACAGATTTTAGATGTAATAGTCCATTGATTTTGTTTCTGGGAAAACTGAAATTTTACAATAGCATAGATTTATTCTATTAAAAAATCACTTCGGTAAAATCCAGACTTGCTGTTTTTATGCAAAGCAAAATAATCTACTTCCATGATTTCACTACGGTAACACGTGATTTTTTTTTAGCAGATGGCTTGAACCTGTGAAGTACTAAGCTATCTGAGCTTCTCTAATGCTGTTAGGGCACTTAGTCTTGCAAGAAGCATTCAGCACCTTGAAAAATTTGGATCTATGTGTCATTTTACACCTTAGAAAGGCAAGGCACTTACAAAAAAGTCCACTAGTGCTAGAAACACTCTGGAGAGCTTCTCAGTTTTCTCTGGCTGAGATGGAACAGGATTTTTTAGGGGTCCTAGAGATGGTACAAAGTGAAGTCTCCTTTTTTTTTTTTTTTTTTTTTTTGCATCTAAGGGAAGTAAAATTGCTTTCCCATATTATGTCACTCTTTCTCTAGGGCTCCCTGACACTCTGACACATTGAGAGAGTATAGGTGAATTGTAGATATTAATCATAAAGGTGGCACAGGATTTTGAAGGGAACATATTACAAGGACTGAATGGGCGGAGGGGGATCTTCCAGTCAGGGTACTCTTTTCTCTTAAAATTGTTTTTTTTTCCCCTATAATATTCTTAACTGATTATTTTTGCATACAAAACAGCAAAACATACAATGTGAAGCTTCATAGCTACCCTTGGCTTGAAATGAATTTATTTATCTAATTATTATGGGCCCATTAATAAGTGAAATCACAATGCAAAACTGAAAAATGTCAATTTTCAGGTTACAAAAAATATTAACTCTTGTGTATTTTCACCATTAGCTGTGAATACTTGGAATACCAAAATATGTCATTCTGACCTTTACTTGGCTGTCTTCATGAACTTCCTCAGTAGTTCATATTAAGAAAAGGATCACTTCAAGAATCCTGTAGAGACCAACCTGGTTTTCAGTAATTTGAAAGGGAGTTTTATTATTGACTGGATGAACAAGTTTTTGAGATAAGAAATACATTTTTCAAACCCACATGAGTGACTTAGCAGCCCAAGTGTATGTCTATAGAGGTACATGAAGGTTTGATTGTACTCATGCTAATGTTAACTTTAATATAGCCAGTAAAAAAAAAGGTATAAATATATGGCATCAGGTACAAACCCAAATGCAAACCGATTGCTAACAGACTTGTATAACCCTTATCACTCTTACTATTACCCATGATAGCTACATTAATTGACCGATAATATGTGCGTACTTAATTCTACTGTACAATTATGCCTTCAGCTTCAGTGTAAAGTTACCATAAGTCTGACTTACGAACATGAGTAATCAGGCAATTTAAATCCCATTAACATTCACTGTTTCTTAGGTTCCTAAATCTAGGGATGAATCTGGGAAGAGGGGTGAAAAAGGGTAGTACAGTCACAGCCTCACTTTGATTCTTGCTCCAACTGACCAGAAGGGACAGTTGCATTTTTATACAGGTGGAGCCGAGGGAGTAGACCAATTTCATGGCTCATTATTATCTATTTGATTCCCACTAATCTCTTCATTCTGCAGGTATTAAAAAACCTTGATTTTCCACTAATCAACTTCTCCTTTCTTCTACAACTATCCTGCAATTATCTGCTATTGTTAATGTTTCTGTTTTCACCTCCAAGCATGCCCAGTAAAGGCATGCCACTACCTAGGAACCTGTACTGGGTGACTTTATTCTTAGTAGATTTTAACCCACAAAAAAAATCAAAGATAGGAAGGAAAAGGACAGGACTGAAGACTGGCTGAACTAGGCAACAATACAACAGTCAGAGGCAGGCTGGAGTTGTAAAAGGGAGACAAAGATATAAGTTACTGAAGTTATTGTTTTCTAAGTTATTCATTGCAGCAGATGATGAAGGTTGTGGGAAGCTGAAACAAAAGCACAAAGTGGCATCAAGGCAGGCATGGGCAAACCCAGAAAGGTTAGCTGCCCCAGGTAAGAGAGCTGCAAGCAACTGAAGTGAACACTCCCCTGATCTCAGCAATTCATTTCTGTATGTTGAGGGTGGAGGACAGAGGATGCCAGCTACAGGTACACTGTTTGGAGGGGGAGGTAGGGAAAAGGAAAAGCAATTACAGTCTTCCCCACCTGCCCTTTGGTTTGGGGCTGTGACCCAAGTGGCAAGGAGGAAACATTTGGGAAGGTTTCAAATAAGAAGGCCCTAGGAGCTGAGAGGGGCTGGATGGGCATCATGGAGCTCTTAGGGACAGTGTGGCTTGTAGGGTAAAAGGGCATGAGGAAAAGAGGTGCTGGGACATTATGAGGGGGCGGTGTAAGGAACAGGAGTCTGGGCTGGGAGGGGTGCTGGGTATCATAAAGGTGAAAATAGGGTATGGCAGGGATTGAGAGCAAAAGAGATTCTGAGTGAGGGTGGCTCAAGTGGTGTGAGGGGTTTCAGTGAAGTTTGGGTGCTCAGAGAGGCAAGGTAAAGCTTAGCAGAGAACGGTAGTAAGGAATTAGAGGGCTGGGGCATGGGGGATGCATTTGTGCAGTGGATTCCTAGGGACAGCAGGAGGTCAGGGCAGGTCTCAGAGAAGTGTTAGGGGGATAGTCAAGTCTAATGCAGGGGGGTTGAGCATGAGTAGCAGTATTGGTCCCTAGGGTGGCTATGATGCCCCCTGGTGGCCAAGCTACTTCTGCCCTAGGCTCATCAGGGTACCCTCTCTTTCTCTGCCTCACCTGCAATGCCTTGATGGATGTTATAGTAACTAGGGAGACTGCCCCAGGACTCTAAAGTAAGCCTCGGTTCATCTCATCTAGCAAGCACTCCCTGCACCTGAGTGGCACCAATCTTCTCCCTTGGGCAGCAAACTGTGGTCTTCCTGGCCCTATCCATCCTCAGGGTACAAGTCACCTTATGGGCAGTAACTGTGGCATCCTACCATGCTCATACTCAGTACCTTTGTACTGAATTTCTCTGGTATAGAAAACAAGTTGGAAGACTATGAGACTGACATAATTTGTCAATGGTCCTTCTGTAATATTAATGGGACATTTTCATATTTCTCTCAAAATAATAGCATAAAAATACCTAAGGTGGAAACTGAGATATTTTTCATCACTTAAGTGTCTGAAAAGAGTCCTACAGAATTTTCTAGAAAATGATCATTTTTAACACAAATTTTGAACTATTCTATAGAATTTAATAATAAACTATAAACCTGCTACAAAATTCTATCGTCTAATTTAACAAAAAGGAAACAATAAGATCTACAGATTTTATGAATGATTTTGAGGTGAATCCTGTGAAATGTCAGTAAAATTCCATTATTTTAACCCTTATTAAATATTAGTGGATTTTTCCATAATGGAAAGGAATATTAAAATGTTAACAAAAACCCACTGAATCCAAAAAATCACGTAAGTTCAGGAATTGTTTTTAATGTTTAAAATAATTACATGCCATCGAAGTTAGCATTAGTGATACTCATATGAATACTAAGTAGTTTGTTCAGTGGGCCAATTATTTAAATTAGCAAGGCTAACAACTGAATAACTGGCATCATGAATACAATTTACTGCTGTATACAGCACTTGCACGAAGCACTGTACAACACCACCTCCAGTTCTCCACTTGAAGTGAAATTCTGCTCTGAAATGTGGTTATAAATAAAGCATTTTTTCTCCTAGATCTGTTCTTTATCACTGTGCAATAATTTGTTGAGAAGGTATACAAGAAAGCCTAATTTGACCTATGTAAGCACTTATTGAAGACAATACATCATTTCAAGGGCCAAATTAAGGTTTATGCTGCTTAGAAATGTATTTCTATGCTGTCAAAGAGAAGGCAGGGTAGAGATGCACCTTACAGAATAATTGAACCTCAGATGCATAAGCTTTTGTGAGCAAAAGTTCATTTCATTTTGCTAGAAAAGGGCACGCAGAGAGCAGGGTATCAAACAGAGAATGCGATCTGAATTAAAAAACAGGGAAAGGAGGAGGATAGGACAGCAGTGCTTAGAGGCAAACAAGTAAAAAAATTCTGTCCAAAAAGCTAATCCAGGTAATTTGCTAAGAATCCATTGTCTCTGTTTAGATCATGCTTAACACAATCGAGTATGGATGATTTCTTGTTCCACAATTGTTGTGTTCTAGTCGGCTTTTAAAGGTCCACTGTTAAAGAGCAACTACCGTGAGGTCACTGATGTGATGTTCAAGAAGGTTAAGACATTCTGCCACAAGTTTGTGTGTGTTTTGACTTGAGGTCAGATTCATGTCCCCTCATTCTTTCACATTGGGAAGTGGTTCTCAGCCTTTTTTGACTCAAGGCACCCCTCAATAGACTCGAGGCACCTCTCAGAAAATGTCAGCTCTTAGTTCTCACTTCCTTTTGACTACAGAAAAATAACAGACAATTCTTCTGTTGCCAAGAACTCAGAAATATCACAATAGGTCAGAATGTTTTTAGCTCAATGGATTCTATATTGAAAACTCCAAGTTTATTTTGTGAATAATGCACCTAACAGTGCGAACATTTTGTGGAACCCTGCGGTAACCTTGAAAGGATCTCAAGGCACCCCCACGGCACTGTGGTAGAGAATCACAGATGTAGGGGTTACTCCATTTGCCCAATGTAGACAACAGAAGGCTGTAAAAAGGTGATAGTGTATATGACATTGGTAGAGGAGAAGGTGAATAAACCTTTTTGATGTTAAAATCCGTATTATTTGGGCCACTGATGATGTGATCTGTACTGATGAGGGGGCACAGCTTGCATCTGGGTCCTGTGCAAGACCAGGTGCCTTAATGAGAACAGGAATTAGGTAGTCTGTTGCTTGTTGTATGCGGCCAAATGTTTGGCTTGCCTTTAAATTTAACCCTAACTCTGAACTTCTAGTATTATTAATGTTTGGGGCTTGGTAACTACAACGATCCTGTAAATTTTTTTTCAAGATGTTTTTCTGGAGATTCACATTTAAAATAGTGATTGTACTTTCATTATAAAATATAACAGATGATACCATTTTTAGTTGATTTAATTTTAAAAACCATCCATTGCATACTGAATTTTTGAGCTTCCTGAATATAAAGACAAGAAATGAATCAGATTCAAAGGCTGTGCAAAATAATGTCAATACACTGATTCCTTCCAACTATGCTGATTTACAGTGGCTGAGTTTCTGGCCTATATCTAAATTATGTTTTAAAACATTCATCTGTCAGAAGAACCCTGAAAATATAGTTTTAACTGCTCTTACAAAACAAAATATATTTGGTATTATAGCATCATACCTTGAAACATTTTTAATGTAGTAAACCTTTTTTCTAGCCCACTAGCATGTAAATTATACCAGACTTCTTATTGTTATCCCTGTTTAGTGCTGTTGAAAGTATACCACCACTGAATTTGGGTGGTTATACTTAGATTGTATTGATGCTTATAAAATTGCAGTGCTCATTAAATAAACCTCAGAATATACTATCTTTACAAATACATTCTGAGTTGCATCATTTATCACACAATGACTTAAAGTTGGACTCCTATTTTTGAGAGATGACAGAAGAGGTAAAATTCCTGCCTCTGTAAGAATCGCTACCGGGAAGGATATCAGTACTGAATTAGTAAGAGTGTGATCTTTGTGAAGTTTACCAATTAGTTACACTGAAAAGTGACAATGCTGCCTCGTGAATGCAATGCCTATTTGGCATATTAACTTGCCACTGTTCGATAGAAAGCAGTTTGTATTTTCTGATCTGTAGCTGACCTCTTTAGATAATTGGGGTCCTTATTAAATAGCTGAAATCTTTACCCAGCCCTAATTTGGAATAGTCATGGAAGGACAAATGTAATAGATACTTTTTTTTTAAAGGATAAACTCATGTCATACACTACTTAAAACACAATTTCCGTTGGCCTTTTGCTCTAATGTCAGATTTCTCCATGCATAGCTAACTGTGTTAATACAACATTTAGTATGTGTGCAAGAGTTCAGATTCAGAAAACAGACAAACGTGTCATTTTTGGACAGCTCAGAAAAGACCTCTGCCCAATTTTGAGCTGAGGTCAAAAAAAAAAAAAAAAACCCAAACAAAATGCCAAGATCCATGAGCAATGGGTGGAGAATAATTCAGATGATATTATAAATAATTGGTATGTCCTCACCAGGAATAGTGAGTGCAGTTCAGGTCTCTCCATCTCACCAATTATACAGGATAGCTACAGGGTATGCAGAGATGAGAATGAGAATGACTGAGGGCACGGGAAACTATCCTGTGAAGAGACTGAATACACTGAGGCTCCTTTCTTTAGATGAAAGGCAAATAAAAATGAACACAATAAAAAAAATCTATAGGATATAAGAAGATTCAGAACAGATCCGCTTTTCAATCTTTCTCCTAATATGAAAACAAAGGAACATTAATGGCAACAGAAAATGAGAAAATCTAGAAAAATGAAATGCTTTTGTGCAAAATACATTAATAGCCTGTTGACCTCATTCTCACAGGGCATCGCTGGCGTCAAGAGCTTATTGGCATTTATTGGAAATATATATGAATAAGAAGAATATGCAGAATTATAATAGTAAATATTTAAATATACAGCAACCTGGACTAAGAAAGGATTTAAGTGCTTAGTTTCAAGATATGAGGCAATCTAATAATGACTGAGAGGTAGGCAGATAATTTCTCTGGAGCAAATGATCGTATAATAGCTTCTGCAAGGAAGCATACCTCTGAATGATCTGGTACTGGACGTTGTCTGAGCCAGAATATTTTAAAAGATGCATTTCAGGTCTGAAACATTCTGGCCATTTCTATGTTTGAAATAAAAGAAATAAGATATGACGAAGCAATTTTTCCATTGCTATAGTTGTTAAATTAGTACTCTATATTTTAGGTTTTTAAACTTTGTGTCAATAATACACAAAATATAATATAGACGAGTTAGTTCAACATGTGCTTTTTTCTACAAGATAATATAAAGATAGAATGATTGACAAAGTGAAAGAAGCTACCCTAGGGATATAGAATAAGGAAACGAAGCTAGAGGTGAGGACATACTACAAGGAAAGTGTGGACTCAAGAACATCTTGCTCTAGGCATCCTTCGTTTGATTCAATCTTGCACAACTTTAAAAGTAATTCCAAAGCTGTCCAGAATTTTCACAGGTAGAATCCTTTTATCACTGGGAAAAATCAAGACAGAAATTCAAAACAAACTTTCCTGGAGGATCTCAGGAGACCAAGTAAGTCTAGAGGCAAAATATGTCAAGGAAATCCTTCAGTAGGAACTTTCACTTTTCATTTCTTGATTCTTTTATTTGAACACTGTAACCTCAATATTGCATGACCAGTTTTTAGACGTAATTACCTGTCACAATTAAAATTATAGAAAGAATAGTAATATTTTAATGTCCCATGTTCAGGCATAAATGGCATTAAGTGAACCCATATCCTTTTGTTTAGGTAGCCTGTTTAGGAGTTCAGTGTGGTATGAAGTATAAAATCTGGTACCAGTCCTACCAGACATAGAGGGGGCAAGTATTGGCTGAAGGAGCCTTTTAAAAGTGAGAATTAAGCTGCATCAATTGGAATCTATTTACATCAGTACAGTTAATCCAGATAACTTACCCACCTGCAAGGGGAAAGCAGAACTCAAACAGTGACTCTCTGGGCATGCGATTAATGGGCACAAATAAACTTATTGCTCCAGAGTTCTTTGCTCCTGGGCATGCTGTTTGAATGTGCACAGAGGAGCAAAAAACTCTGGAGCAAATTGCTCTGGAGTTTATTCATGCACACCATGTAGAGCCTGGTTGAAGCAGCCCAGGCTGTCAGGAGACCTGGGGTCAGCCTGCCAGCCCAGGACTTCTCTGACTGGGCTCCATGTGCTCTGGATGGGCTGGCTGAGGAACAAGGGTGACCCCTGGGTCTCTTGCCAGCCCAGGCTTCTCCAGCTGGGCTCCATGTGGTGTAGTGTGCATGGCAGGGCTTCCAGGGTGTTTCAGCATGGAGGCTGCCTGCCAGCTACCCCTGCACTGAAGCACCCTGTACCCTAGCGAGCCAAGGCAGTGTCTACACATGCACTGCTGTGCACAAAAAAAACCCTCCGCAGCAAGGTAGTACTTGTATTTTACTGCTGTAGAGTTTATTAGTTTCATGTGCCCTAATTGGGAATCACATGTAGGCACTGAGATTTTTACTGAACAGTTAATTAGCCAACTGCGCAGTAAATGTCTCATGTTGACACCCTGCCTGGAACTACTTGCTACTTGCTGAAGCTTGAGGGAAACCACAATTTGGCTCTTAGACTTTGAACTTCTTGCTGCACTGTCTAGACTCATGCCTCTATTGCTAATAATGCCTGGAGATGTTTTCTTCAGAGGCTAGGGTGGCAGAGCAACAGCACACCCTTATGCACCGATTTGGCTGAAAGAGTCTTTTTTACCTAAATTAAAATTTAACCTCAAACTCAGCTTAACTTGAGAGAAAGCTTCTCATGAGACAACAAATTCATTGCCAGCCTTAACTCACTTTGTAGTCAGTGTAGAGGAGGTCAAATCATCATTAACATTGTGTCATAGGATGGGAGAAAGCCCTGCTGGAGTCCTAAGTATAATCATAATCAGCTGAAACAATTTTAAGTAAATAGAGCTTGTCTCTGAGAGCACAGACAACTGAGTCATTTTTTATGTCAGTATTACTGAACATCACTCCTAATGGGTGTCTTCGCAGATGACCTAATTTTTAAGGAAGAAGAATGAGAAGGGCAAGGAAACCTCTTTCCAATTTCGCTTGCAATTTCCTTTGAATTCCTGTGTGATGGAGGAAGGGGCAGATCTGTTCTTAGAAGTAGTTTCTCCTCATAAAACAAAGGGTTGACACGGTGAGTTAAAGGACTGCGATTTCTTTTTCATATTACATATAACATTTTGGTGAAAGGGAAGCCCTGGGGGTTCTTCTTTTCAGGGATCCTCAGCCTGTTATCAAGGTTTTCACTGCACTTTTTCTCCTTATCATTTTAATTTTGCCCTAGTTTAGTGAATAAGCAAAGGTGTCTCATGGATCATAGATTAACTAAATACAAAATACTGTATCTGTGAATGCTTATTTAGGTTAGAGATATAATGGATATTTGAAACAAAAAATAAATGGGGAAGAATGGTATATAAAAAAAGAGAGAGTGGAACAGGAAGTTTCTCTCTCTCATTTTTTCAGCCTTTACCTGTCTATCATATAAAAACATTTTGGAGTTTCCCTAAGCCGTTGTCTTTGAGAAGGTCTTTTAGTGCTGAGGAAACTTATTTTATTGGCCTGCTCCCCCTACTTAAACAATTTTATGATTGGAAAAGATGTCTTAATGCCAATTCCTTGCTTTATGGCAATAAGATCATTACAGATTGATGTTGCTGCAATAAAATTAGAGGATGTGATGATGTTAAGTGTAGAAAATGCTACCAAAGCAGCATTAAAAAATCATAAAACACTGGCATGATTGACAATTTACCAGAAATTCAGGGAGGAAGGGAAATGCACTTTAAAGTATATTTTTCATTTAGTGTAGACCATTTAATTCCTCAAAACTAGGTATATTTTGTACCCATTTCTAGGCTAGCATTAATATTTTATAGGTTTTTCTTAAGCTTTTACTCCTTTCTTAGGACAATACTTATTGAAACAGATGCTAATACTTCCACTGTAGAGTTAAAAAAATGGAAGCCTCAGGCAACATAAATGACAGATAAACCTCCATAGTTATAACAGATCAGTTCATTCTAGATAAAAAGTTTAAGTTTTATTCCAAGTTATACCATTCTGGCTAGTGCTGCTGAAGGTTAGGGGCAGAAACCTGTTTAAACCTGGAACAGAACAGAAGTTCAGTGAATATAAACTAGTCCAAAATGACCGAACCCAGTTTAAGATAAAGCTGGATGGCTATACTGTAAGACTTAACTAATGTAGGTTAATCTGGTTTATCAAACTTCTGTCCCAGATCCCCTCCCAACTCAAGTTACCTCACAGTCCCTCAGAATCCCATGATGCTTTGCAGTCCTAGACTGAACTGTCTGCTCCAGCACAGCAGGGATGGCTCAGCCCCCAGCTGTCACAGAGCTGAGGAAGTACGGTCTTTAGCTTGCTTGCTGGCTGCACCTATCAGCCTGGTGGAATGGGGGCCAGGGGAATGAACCTCCAGATCTCCTAGCTCAGTACATGGGGAGGGAAATCTCCCACAGTGGGGGAGGTTCATTCTTGCACAGCTGGCTGGGCTGCAATAAGCCGATCTCCACCTGCTCACCAGCTACTAGCCTCTCTGAGAGGCAGCAGATGTGGGGAATGCACCCCTCACCTGGTATTCTTGGTAGCAGGTCTGCATGTGGGAGCAGGGGGTGGGGATTTTCACCACACCCACAGCCTAATAAGCCTGGCTGAGAAATCACCCCCCCACACACCAGCTGTGGCCAGAGGGTCTGGTGTTGGGTTGGAGGTTGGATCCCTCCCTTACCCACCACCTCTCAGAGGTGGTTGACAAGGAGGAAGGTCTGATACTTTCCCAGTCCAGCTCACTAGACTGTGGATGGGGGGGGAGAAGCTACCTTGTGGGGAGGGGATCTACCCCATGAAAGTCTCTGTGAAGATCCCTGCTGGAGGGTCAATATTGGGTGGGGGGGGCATTCCCCCCAGCCTCCACCTCTTAGAGAGGCTGGTGGCCGGTGAGGGGGTGTGGCTGGGGCTTTTCCAGCTGGTTCACTGTGCTGCAGTCAGAGGAAAGCCCCATTGTGGTGGTTGCCCCCTGTGCATGCAGACCCTTGCTTGGGGGCTGGTGCTTGGCCCATGCTGCCCATAGTGCCTCAGACAGGCAGGGGGCTGGTGAGGGGGTGGGGCTGGGGAAAGGTTGTCTCCTGGCTCTTCCACTCCCTTGATAGGAGGGGGTAGAGACATGTGCCCAGAAGCCAATCAGGTGTGGTCTGCTGGGTTGGGCAGCCTTCGGTAGTTTCTGGCATGATAGGAGGTGCCTGTAAGCACTCCCAGGCTCCAGGCCTGGGCCAGCGCAGGCTTCTGCCTGCTTTGGCTACTGGAACACTGAATATTAGTTAAGTTTCTTATCGGTCCAATTACATAGTTTAGAAAAACCTGCAAAGATTGAATTGGTTGTGCCTCAGGCTTTTTGAACCTCTGTACTTAGCCTAAGTATTCCTGTACTTGAGTAGCCAACTAATAAATGCTTTAAAGCAGTGGTTTTCAACCTGTGGTCCAAGGACCCCAGGAATCCATGAAAGATAACTATGTTCAATCAAAAGTAAGTCAATACTCACTCTTACAATTCAAAGGGCTCTGCACCTCCATCCAAAATTTCCAAAGGGGTCCACAGTTCTATTCATTTTTTTAGGGGGGCCACAAAAGAAAAAAGGTTGAAAACAGTGACTTTAAAGGATCTGTTTTTATTTTTTACTGTTGTAATATTGCAAGCATCTTCACACTAAAAATTTGGTAGGTTCTTCTGAAGTTCCGTGATGTCTCTAGTTGGGCTTCCAAAAATGAGATACCTAAAATAATTAGCCATTTCTTTAAATCTTAGCCAAAATAAATATAGGCTTTGTTTGTGCATACATCTGTGAACCAGATTTGGGGTTCCAAATATATTGAGAAAAATGCTCTTTTGAAAACTCTGGAGCTTTTCTTCTGGCTGTGAAAGGAATAATTTGGGAATGGTCTCTCATCCAGTTTCAGTACTTTTACTTCTAATTGAGGTTGAAAGCAAGAAACACAGAGAGTACAGAAAGGAAACAGAGTTGTTGGGTAGTGTCTGGGAAACAAAGAGAAAGTGTTTATTACAGGTTTTACATCTCCAACCATTTGGTTTAAGTTGTGGGTGATGAATCAGGTCATTTTTTACTTGTGAACATTTTCATAATTGTTACAGGCTAGATGCTGCCTTTTACCAGTATCATAACAATGATGGAGGTAATATTCAAAGAAACATTTCTCTCTCTTTACTCATATTACCTATTCAGTTTTCAGTTTCCCTGTTCTTCTGTCGATGGTGGAAGTAGAATAGAGCACTATTCAGTCAACCAAATCCCACTTCCTACTAGCTGCACCATAAAGGCTTTTATCTCTTCTAGTGAAAAGTCCTAGTATTCATGCATCAGGGTCCCTTTCAGGAAAGAACCATCCTTTAAGCCACAGCTCATAGCATCTTCTGTGGATTTTTAAGTTATCCTCACCTCTACCTGGCTTTCAGGAATTACCACTGTGTGAGATTGGCTGTAACACCTGTATCAGCTAAAGCAGGTATCTCAAGCCCTGATGTCAAGTTCACACTTCTCCCCCTATAAGTAGGAAAGAAGTTGGAAATTATCATGTCACTTTTAATTGCTGGAAGGCACTCAAAAACTGCAAGAAAAAGGTGGCCATATGAGGACCAAAGCACGTGGCAAGTTGGAACAGTTTTTCTTCCCCAGTCAGTGACAATATGTAATTGTCAGAATTACAAGAATGAGCTTGGGGAACTTTCATGATAGAACATAGGTCACGGGCAGAAAAAATACCTGAAATTGAGACAACTTTCACTATCGCCTCATAAAGTCATTCAATTTCTCCTGGGAGAGTTCCTCCTCTCCCAAGAGAAACCACAACTGTACAGTTGTTCAGGTTTTTCCTCCTAGAGCAGCTCCACAAGAAAAATAACATAGGAACAACCAGGGTTAAAACATTCCCAGAAGAATCATCCTCTCCTTCCCCACCACTTTGACTCACTGCTGTACAGTGTTAGCATTGCAACCTCCTCAAACTTCAGAGCCTCAGGATTCAAATGTATTTGTGTGGCTATGGGGAAGTTTCTGTACCAGGAGACTGATAAGAAAAATTGTGTGTCAAATTCACCGATTTTACTGATACGTACTAAATTCTGTTTGAAAAAATGCCATTAAATTTCAGATCATTTTCCCTCAGTTGCGTTTGTGTAGTGTTATTTCCTGTTTGCATATGGAAAAAGCAGGAAAAGTGATTTACACAAAGCTAGCCAGGGAAACAGGAAGAAACGTATTGCCTCCCAAAGGACTGATGCAACATAGTTTATGAGCTATTTCCTTATTCAGTCTTTCTTCATTGATCAATATCAACGTCAGTCTTTGGAAATTTAACTTGTTCTACAGCCTTATTTTAGAAAATAACAGAACTTGTGGGTGTTAAAATATCTAATATTAAAAAAGTATCCCCAGTGTTAGGGTCTGCTTCACTCAATTCCATTAGTTTGATCTTTGGAGAGTAATTTCACAGAAGATTTGAACTATAAAAATCAAATTTTATTCTTAGTGTCAGGTAGGGGAAAGAGAAGAAAAACATACTGAGTTTGTGCCAGAGGTTTTGGATTCTGTCTCAATTTTTATTGGCCCCCTACAGCAGTGATTTTTTTTTTTAATCCATTCTATGAATAATCCAAGAAGATAATTTCAGGAACACTTCTGTCTAAACTTAAATTGAGAATGTAGTGTATATAGTCTAATTAGCTGAAAGTGTTGTCTGAACAATGGAAATGACTGCCCCATAATAATTCTCAGCCTTGTGTTACCTTTTCTCATCATGATAGTCAATCATTAAGCAGATCAAGTCATTCTTTCCTACATTTATGTTTGTATAATTTATCATTTAGCAATAAGCCAAAAGGTCAAAGCTAAGGTGTTCTAGCCAAGGCCCAGGGAAGACTGGGTGTCTTTATAAGAGAAAATGTCTATGAAAGAGTTCTCTAGATACCTTGCTCAAGGTATGTGACATTTTGGATTTATTGGCATTGACTGGCTATGTCAAAATAGCGAGGCAATAGAAGTTGTTTTTATAAAGTGGTCGTGAGCTGTTTGCTAGTTGCTACATAACAAATTATTTAGTTCTCAGAGGATGCAGCTGCATATTTATTCTAGAAGTTACCTTCTAGCTTAGATGCAGCTCTATGATTTCGCCGTTTCTTTCTTTCTCTCTCTTCATGGGCAGAGTACCCAAAAGAATTTCACCTGTTCAGCATGCTTCCTTCTACTTCATGGAACATCCTCTGACTGCAATATACTTTTATAGTGGGAATCAGCAAGTAGTGCTTTTACACATATTCTAATATTTCTTAACATGAAAAAACAGTCCTTGAAGAAAACACTGGTGTCAGTTTTGTGATTCAATTTCTTTTTGGGGAGATTTTCCAAAAAAGCATAATGTTTTTATCTCTTTCTCTCTGCTTCAATCCATTCGGCTAGAGCAGTTAGAGCTGCTTCATAGAAATTGGGCATTTGTGCTGGGGCTGATCTTTCTTAAAAATATTTTTAACTTTGTAAGCACCTCTCTTTAAGGCATGATGTACACAGTGGGCACATCTACACATTCATTAATGCATCATAATTATTGTGCATTAAGTTTAGTAGCTTTAAGAACAGGTACTAAATGTGCCATAATCCTCACTACTACACATTAGTACAAACAAACTTTTTTGTGACACACAATGCCCATTGGACTAATGTACTGTACATTAGTGCATTAGCATGATTTTTGCAGCTGTGCTAATGCACAGTAGAATAAGTCCAATTATTCATCCTGCACTGCCGCACCTTGTGCCTCAGACAGCCCTGATGCTGTCCGATGCCACCTCCTGGAGCCCAGGGCTGACCTCCCAGGTCCCCTGCCAGACCAGGGGCACTCCACTCAGGTCCAGCTGACTCTGACACAAACTGTGCAAGAGTTATTGTGTTGAGATAATTATATGTGTAGATGTACCCAGGAACAACAATATTGTTGAGGGGTAGCTTCAGGGACAAAGCTAATTTGGAGCTGCTTTCCAAAGCAGTGGAAGGGACTCCAAAGTCAGGAGGCAAATGCATTTTGTGTATATGTGTATATTTAATATACAGCAGCTTTTTGATACAGAGTCAATAAAAATATTTAAAGATGATATTTGGCAAGTTAGCATATTCATTTCCATTCCCTAAGATACTTTCAAATTGGAAATTAAAACTGCACCTTCCTATACAGGAAGAAAAATGCAGTTTTGCTATGATCTCTTTTGATGCATTTTTTCAGATTTTAATACCTTAGAATTTTTTTTACTGTTTATCTATGGAATGCATTTAAACAACCTAATTTGTCTAGCTGTTTGCATCTATCTTTCTCTCATTATCCTGGCTTCATCAGGATTTCTCTGAAGTAGATGCACGGGGACTGGAAAGGTGGGGAGGAGTGAGTAGATCTTTATTTCACCTCTTGCTATAGGGAACCCAGCTGACAACTCTCAAGAGCACCAATAGCCAATCAGAAGTGTTCCTCCTACACCATGGGACACCTTGGCCAAATTTTCCAGTCCAGTGGCAATCCTGCTGAATATAAAATATTAGCTTCCTTCAGTAGACATGCTTGTAGAGTTGTAAATGTACAGCACACAAAAAACACATTTCACATAACTTAAGCCACTGCTTCATTTCCATTGTATTTACCAATGTTATATACATTCCCCTCTTGTGTCAGTGGAAAATGAAGCCATGTAGACAATTTTACCTGCAGGTACACTCATGAGTAGGAAACTTAAAACTATAAACAAAGAGTAGATGCATCTCCTAAAACAAAACATAACTTTAATGTTTTTAAAGGAAATCCAAAATATTAAGGTTGTAGCAAAACAATAACTGAAGAACTAAAACAGACTATTTCATATTGAATGTTACAAATTAAATTTAATAAAACAATAAAAAAACAACAAACCTCCCAGTAATTAGATTATAAAATTGGAACATTTATCATTTGAAAAATAAATCGCTGTGTATTGAATCTAATTATTGGAGGGTCATCTTTAACTCATTGTTCTTTAACTCATTGTTCCCACTTCATTGGGGGACAGGCAGTTGGGAGCCAGGTGGCATGGGGAAGTCAACAGCTTACCCCTGCTTTTGCCTAACCCCATACCATCTCTACCTCCTGCCTTCCCACCCCCCCACTCCCACCTCCGGTGCCTCAGGTCCTGCCCTCCCCTCAGCATTTCTGGCTTGACCATTGGCTACTAAGTGACCTTAGACAAATCAAGTGACCCTCACATCACTTCACCTCACTCTGCCTCTGTGCGCCCATCTGAAAAATAAACATCACAAACCCATAATTTCTTAGGGGTTCATGAAATATCATGCATAGATGGTTTCAGGGACAAAGCTAATTTGGAGCTGCTTTCCAAAGCAGTGGAAGGGACTCCAAAGTCAGGAGGCAAATGCATTTTGTGTATATGTTTTTATGAGCTTTGGTATTTGATATAAGCATATTTTATATAATTACTGGGGAAAGAGGAATCACTGAGAATTTGCATCCAAGATAGCTGTGTTTAACAAACATTCAGATAGGCCTTTGTAAACATGGTCCAAGGCACTTAAATCAGGCCGTTCCAAGTAATGATGAATTTATATTTTAAAAGGGAAGGGTAGTACGGCTTACAATGAAAAACAGTCTAATCAGAGACTGGTATTTCTCACAGTGGGGAGAATAAGTAAAAAACTATTGCCCACTGGGATAATTGATATCTGAGGATATTGAATTATCTAGCTTTATATCTGAGAGAATGTAAATATTCTACAATTATAATCAGATTGGGTGTCACAAGTGGTCTGTCAGATGCCCACTGAAAGGGGAGAAATTATATCCTTCGTACGCTTCCTGATAATTAAAGAGAAGTATGCAGATAAGTAGATGACAATAAGTATTTAAAAACAGCCTTGGTAGTAGGCCTTCGTCTAAAATTTCCCAGAAAAAGAACTTGGCTTAGCTTACAGTTTAGCACAGGTTTTCAGCTTGGTCAGAAGTAGAAGCTGCATTCTTAAGGCTAAGGTACAGAGGTAGGAACAAATTATATATCTTATAGCTTTTTGTTTACTTATTCTTCTGTCTCTATCTGTATCCAACATATGGTTACTGATTATTAGATTTTCTCTTGTTGTTTATAAAAACTTTTGTTGTCTTTTATAACTTATTGTCTGTCTGTTTGGTCAGAGCATTTGATCAAACAGGCGTGTCTTTTCTCCAGAAGACAGGATCTATAATTCTTTAAAGTTTAATCAAAACAGATTAAAATGAGCACAAATCTGAACAAAATAATATCTGAAATCTGAGATGAATGTGTTAGTTAAATGGGATGTGAGTAATACCCATTTGAGATGGACAGGTTCCCACTAGCTTTTATTTATTTATAAATGTTCATTAGGGTAATTTGTTTCAAATTGTCCCATGCACATATTAAATCTTTGCATTTTTCCATTGTGAAATAAGGACCTTTTAGTTTCAGAAACCATATTTCTACCTATTGATCTGCTGGGTATATTCCAAGTTGATAATTTAAAGGATGAAATATAAAATCTCTTTTGCTCAGCGGGTTTTTAAAAAATTGCCTTCACCCAAGGTACAGGATGCTTACTGTTATGAATCCAATTAATATAAAGTCAGATGCGATAGGATAAGACTTCAACTTCATATTCAGATTTTTTGGGGAAATAATTATATACAATGCTTTTTCTTGCTCATGGATTCATATTATGAGAAAGTGTGAAGAGTTAAAGATAAAAAGTTTTGAATGTGAATTTTAACATTTCAGAGATTAAATGCTCCTCTTTACCATTTTCTTGCTTTCCTTTTCTGATGTGTTTAGAAATGCATGAATCTTCTCTTTGTAGTGAACTCCTGCATGTATATATACAGATGTGTATCTTCTATAATTTTATGGTGATGTTTCCTAAGGATACAGATAGGTAACTATAATGTACAAAAGGCAGCAAACTTTCTAACTGCCAAATTTGTGGCATAAGTCTTGAAAGTCCTCCATACCTTTTTCTCATGTGCAACCTAATCTGGAGGAATATAAAGTTCTTAAATAACTCAGTGTTGTCTTCTGGAATAGCTAGATCTTCCTGAGTCTTGACAATGGTAACTAGGTAGATATTTATCTCCAATCTAATTCCTCCTATCTTCCCCTTGAGGCCAATGGGGTAAATGATCTTTGAGAATTCTTAACAATTTGGGTCCCATACAAAATATGGCCAGAGGAGGAAGTATTTAAAAATTCATTAGAACAGAGGGAATGAGAATGCCATTTTAGCTCAGTGGAAAGGAAATTCAGTTGGGAATGGAGGGAAACATGTGTTACAGTCTTTAAGATAATGCATATGCAAAGCTGTCCTGTTATACAAAGAGGAACAGCTTCAAGAGTAGAAGCTGAGAAAGTCCCTCCCTAGAATAATTCATGGGTTAGGCCTTTCTTGTAAAAGATGTGAGGTCAAGTCCATTCTGATAGGGGAAGTGTCAGTGACTCTGATCAAGCAGGCTTGGCTGGGCCAGGCATGTGTCATCACTCTTGCCTCTGATTTCTGACTCAGTTCACTGCAAGCAGGTTGGCTGCTGAAAGCACCACTCAACCCTTTTAAACATACCTGCAGCCTCAGGCTGCATGCATGCCTTGACATGGCCTTAGTCTGTTCCAACAAGGGTCTCATTCACAGCTCTTCCTAGTTCTCCTGATTTCTGACCTGGCTTTGGATTTTCCTGGTCCCAATTTTGGATATCCTCTAAAACTTAGCACTGGCTCTGCTCTAATTTCTCTGGCGTTCTGACTTAGTTTGCCTTCCTTGACCCTGATCTCAGTTTTTCCATAGAATTTGGCACCAGTTCTCTGACCCCTGGCACCTGACCTAGGTTTATGTCTCAGGCTATGTCTCTTGGATCTCCCCTCTTTTCTCCCTTGGAACTTGCTCCCGTGTTCTCTGCTCTGTTGACCCAGACCCTGACATAACACTGACCTCCTAATTACCTGCCTGTCACTGACATCCCAGCCAAACCATCACAGAAAGGGATGTGAACGTCAAGTTCCGTGTCAAGGACCACTGAAGTAATATACAAGGGAGCAACAGCAACAATCCCTAGGAAAAAAGGACAGTTTCAGGGTCTGTTTATATCATTGTGATGATGGGTGCCAAAAAGGATGAAGCTGATCCTGTGACCTGTCCAAGTAAAATTTTGGTTAAGTGCTGGTAACACAAGAGTTAAGTTATGAACATGTGCAGCAGAGACAGGCTTATGGAAAATTCCACCATATGCCCAGCATGTGCCCCCTGAGTGACCTATGAGCCTGTCAATCAAGTTTGACCTACTTTTCACAATGCGCATGCTCAGTCACCACACAGAAAACAATCAGACGCATGCTCAGTCTATCTGTAGCATGACATAATTGGACTACAAATTTCTTTATAGAGAACGATTTGATTGGACACTAAATTCCTATAAAAGACCTGCGAGCCCCCACCGAGGAGGGGGCGTTAGTGGTGGGTGTTGGAGGTGTGGGCGTTTTGGTGTGTGAGTGTTCGAGAGAGAGAGAGCTGCTCAATCTGTAAACAGAGGCTGCTCACAGGGACTGTGAGACAGGAAGAGATTGGGTCTCAGGCCCCGGGTCTTCTCCTCATAACTCCACACAGCGTATTAGTTTTCTGATTCCATTTCTTTTCCGTATTGATCTTCTGGTTATTGGACTGTTTTGACATTGACCCCGGCTACAATTTGGATCCTCCCAACCTATCTCAGCTACGAACTACCTCATCATCTCGGCATCCGACCTTGGCATTGTTCTTCAACCATCCGGTTGTCCACTTTGGACTGGTGTCACGTCGTGTACTTTGTTCTGAGTTACAGTTTTCATTTGTTTGTTTCCCATTTAATGAGCTGTTGCCCAGCCCTGGGACTAACGAGTGGGGAGCCGCACCTATCCTTCGGGGTAGAACTCAAGGGGTCACTCGGGAACCCTGTGGGCCAACAGACCCCTTCGTTGTCCATTTGTTTTACAACTGTAACTGAAGCAAGCATCTCAACCTGTGCTACTAAGCGTAAGTAATAAACCACCTTGTTTTAAAACCACACGAGTCTCGTACCACTCAGAACTCCTCGCTGCTAATCCCGCCTGTTTCGTATCCAAGCCACCGCTTGGCCCACCGTGACCATTACAACGTGGCGCCGGCAAAGCGGTGAGCGTGCTGAAAGCTGCTCTGACATCATGACGTTCAGCTCCGCCCATCCCAAGCCCACCTTCCGTCAAGGCACTGCCCATGGTTCCGCCCATCTGGAACCCGCCTCCCGCAAAAGCGCCACCTGCTGCGCATACGTCACCACCCCCGTACGTCAGCCAGCGCCACCCAGAGGACATACGGGAGAACAGCAACCACATACGCGAAAGCACGAACGCATCAGCAACCAATCATGCAACCATAAACGAACCAAGCACAAGCGCATTGACTAACAATGACACCGTAAACAACAAGGACGTAACAAGACCCAACGTAACCACAAGCGAAATTACAAGTAACCATGCAACCGTAAGCGAAACTGCAACCACGAGCAACAACACGATCGGAACCAATACGAATATATGACCGAACAATGAACAAGAACTGGAACCGCAACGATCTATGGAATTTGTAACCACGTATCCCATAGCGGTACAGAAGTTTGTTGCCGGGCCACAAGGCCAAGGGCACACCACAGTAACCACACGATCAAGAACCTGTTCAGAGATGAACGAGCTAAAGAAAGAAACAGGTATCCGTAATGAAGAAACACCAATAGCTTGGTTGGGACGATTGGTGGCTGAGGCTGGTGATGAGACCATAGACTGGGAAGAAGCACTGCAGTTGGTGCGGAGTGCAGCTTGGAGTCGAGCCAAGGTCATCAACCCAATACTGGTACTAGCCAACTATTATTGGCTGATACCAGTTCCAGCCCTGGCTGTAGAGGCATTACAATGAAAGGTCCATGCCTGGCATGAAAGAGCTGCAAGCCCAGCCAACGCGACTATGCTGGTCCATGCCGTCATCGGGGCATCCTACACCCTATGGAACCCGACGCATTGGGCATTAAATCTTACACCAGCCCAGGTGCAGGGAGCGTGGCTACACCGGTAGGTAATAACACCGGGGGATGTGCCTTGCCTTGCTGAGGCCGTCGAGGCAGCAACCGAGATCTATGGCGGCAGCCAAAGTATAACTGCATGGCTGCTATTGAGTTCGTCCATAAATGGTCCCGTTGTGCATACTCTGGGATTACTGGACCAGCTGCAAGGGGCAATGAAGCCCAAGTCCCAGAAAAGCACGTACCCCATCTCTGACGGAGAACATGAAACCAAATATGTGTATCCAGTTGAAAGTCCTGCCACCCACTCTCGGTGGGTAGACCAGAGATCCCAACCTCAGGCATATCAGAAAAAAATTACTAGAACCTCGCCACCGACCACAAAAAAGTACCAGCCACATAATTCACCACCACCGCAACTTAAGAACCGAACAAGCTACTCGCCTGCCCAGAGAACACCGCTGCAGAAAGCAACGTTCAGGTTCCTCCTGGAAAAGTCTGGCCTCTCGAAGGAGAAGCTACAGCTTCTAGGGGATGAAAGTCAAAGAGCCCTCGCAAAAGCACTAGGCTTTAGCGAGAGACTATAGCAAAAAAACAAGTAACGGCCGTCGGCACCACTAGGGCAACCAGCAGCACAGCGTCCTATAAGCATAACGAACCACAACCACACGAAGTTAAGCGAACAGAGCCTAAGCAAAATGGACTAATACGATCTACGAACTACGAATCTGAACGAAACAACACAAACCGATACGAACGTAAATGAAATGAATTGACGAACGATGAATTAACACGAGTCTAACTGAACCAAAGCGAACTTAAATGAATTAAACCAAAACAAAACGAGTTAAAACCAAGTGAACCGAAACGAAACCTGAAGTGAAACGAACAAGAACTAAAACCCGAAATAAATATACAAAATGAATCGAAATGAAACAAAGCGAAGCAGAACAAGCTAAAAACGAGACTTGAAATGATTATAACTCAACGGATGGAGTGCAGGAGGGAGTAGGGGTTCATAACGATGAGAAAAAAAGCCAAGATCGAGACACACACGTAATCATAGCAACGAACGACATGAGAATTTTTGAAGACAATCCAAGGCCGTACGCCAAAATCAAAATACAAAACCCTGACAATCCGGATGACATCACGCTAACAAAATTTCTTCTCGATACTGGTGCACAGGTGAACATAATCCAGCCATCAGTCCTGAACCAATGGACTAACAGAATGATGATGGTGCAGGGTCTGAATGCGGTGAAAGCTAAGAGCCGGGTGAAATTTTTGGTGAAAGGCCACAAAAGGTGCCTCGATGCAGTCCTAGGGGACATTAACATCCTCGGGATGCCCGGAATAAGGACTTTAAATCTGAAGTACCAAGTGCTGGAAGCACTACCTATCAACATCATTGCACCAAAGGACCAACATAGGCCTACGTTAAGGACAACTTCAGTATGGCGGTACACACCCATTCCCACAAAAGCGCACCTTCGCGAACTCCTAACTAGACTGCTAAATTGACTCATCGATCAAAAATCCATCACCCCGATACAAGCAAGTGCGAGACTATCACTGGGTTGAGGAATTGCAAAGCCAGGAAAGCCACATGAGGTTCAGCTAGTGGTCGATTACAGAGAGGTAAATAAAAGGTGCACTATACTTACGCAAGCTTCACCTTGCACCCTGTTGCAGACCACCCGGGAAATGGTAGAGTACCAGGCAGACCCATGGTGGGGAACAACGTTAGACCTCTGCGACATGTTCTTCTCAATTCCCACTGAAGACAATGAAGGAATTCTGAATATGTGCATTGCAGGAAAAATTTATAGGTGGAATGTGTGTCCACAGGGATACTGTAATGCCCTGGCGCTAGCCACCAGCGCCATAAATGACAGCCTAAGGAGGTTCTCAGAGAACTACCCAGAGAGTGATGCCATATGTATTTGGAGCTATATTGATGACATAGCCATTATGGGGCAAGAAGAAACCCTCATCGGACGTATAACTCAAAATCTGGTGAAGCACTTAACACAGGATGGACAGGTGGTAAACACACAGAAGTCTCACCTGGAACTGGTGGATAACATTAGTTTCCTGGGAACGACCTTCGATAAAACCAAGTGACGTGGGACAACCCATGGAAAATTCGACATCACCATCGGAAAGAATAAGGTCTCAAAAATGAAAACAGAGTTTCAGTCGCTACTGGGAAACTGAATTGGTTCCGGCATTATGTAACCCCAGAACACTTGCTGGTGTTATCGAGAATACAACGCCAGATACGCAAGAAGACTAGACAGAAGGCTCCGTGGTCTTCAAAAGACACCAAGGCATTGAAAAAGTTACTAACCACCATGGAGAACACCTCCCTAAGTGCCATTGACCTTGCCACGCCGTTGATAGTGACGGTCGGTTTCACCAAAGAACACTGCTTTGCTACCGTGAAAGATTCCAAGGGAAACCCCGTATATCTGGCACACCACACTATACAATCGGCACAGCATTGCTATGGCACGGTGGGAAAAGTTCTCCTGCCTGCTCAACTGGCTGAATTGCTATCTATCGGACATGAAAAATTAAGAGCAGTAGGGGCAATCCTACTTCCTCAGCTATCCCACGATCGACTGGACCCATGCTTCCAGGGAGAACCATCTACCTGGAGTGCCCTGGTGTTGAACCACCTGTACCAGTGGCACAACTGGAAGCATGAGAATGTATCACCTCCAAGCATCATCACTGAAACGTCAAAGATAATTCTCTACGGAATGATCCAGCCAGCGTGGATGGCATCGGATGGCACCACCCGTGAGAACGGGAAGTATGGATTTTATTGCCATCCATCCCATGTACACCAGATCCACCCTGGCTGTGAATCAGCCCAAAAGAATGAATTGTTAGGATTCTGAGAAGTGGTGCGACACTGCCTACAGCACCATAACGAAACACTTCCCATACCAATCATCGCAGTCGATTCACAGTACATCTATCGGATAGTTACCGGTGCAGCATTACCATGTGAGAACGTCAACCTATGGCAAGAAATTTACGATCTGCTTTCCGAATTCACAACGTTACCACTAATAAAACATACACGATCGCATCGGACGGATACGGACCCGACCCACGAAACAATCGACAACTTATTAGAGAACCCTGATCGACCTGATTACGTGTTGGCCGCTAAAACTATTGGCGAAGAAGTAAGCGTAGAGCCGTACCTGGGGTGGCTCCATGAGCATTGGGGTCATCCAGGTCCTCGGGTATGCCAGCAAAAATGGCGTCAAGGATCAGGAGGTAATCCAAAACACAGGACTCATATGGACTGGAAAAGGGTCATCCAGGCCTGTGAAGCCTGCGCCACAAAAAAAGCCCATCCAATGAGCAATCTTAAGGGCGCCCTAAATCCAAAAACCTTCACACCCGGAAGGTCATGGCAGGTGGACCTGTTAGGCCCTCTGCTGGGAGCTGCAGTCCCTAACAAAGAACTAATTGTAATAGACCTCGGAACACGCCAGGTTACAGTTGTGCCCTTACGAAAGACCCATGCGATGGCAGTAATATCCACCCTAACTAGCATATTCACGATCTGGCAGGTCCCTAAAGTCATCCAATCTGATGGAGGACCACCTTTTACATCTACGGCGATCAAGAGGTTTGCGAAACTCCACAACATAAGTTGGCACCACCATCTGCCATACCACCCCCAGTCAAATGGGGTGGTGGAACGGGCCGTAGGATTAAATAAGGAGGCTCTACGCTTGAAGGGGCAGGGATCCCTTCAAAAATTGGGTCAAGCTAAATCATGAAGTCCTACCAACTTTAAACGCAGGAAAAGAACTGTGGAACCAACGAAACACTGAACCTGTAGAACCTTGGAAACAAAAATTTAAAACGTCCGAACGAGTATGGGTCACTCTGCCGTACCCGAAGAACTGCCACCCAAAGATCCTAAAGGGTGTAATAAAAGCTGCGGAGCACTACCCTAATACCTACTTAGCAGAACTAGAAGAAAGCGGGCAGAAATTATTGGTTCATCATAACTGGCTATCTAGGCGGTCTACCACCACTACTGTCATATAGGCCCTTAAAACAGTATATAGTTGTGTTATATAACGCATTCTGTCCTGCTTTTGTTCTGTCTTCTAGCACCGATCGACATTGGACTGCAAACAAAGGGGAAGCGTGCCCACGCCACATCCCATCCGACTCGAGCCATCGACACCAACCGACCTGCCTGAAGAAGCCGCCGATTTGCCAGAACATCATGGCAACGGGACCCAGAAACTTTAAAGTGACTCAGATCTTTTGTTGTATATGTTGTATATATGTTACTCAGTTATCCGCCAATTCAGTTGCTAAGCTTGAACATTCAGCTGATCCTGTGACCCACCCACCCGTTGATGTGTTCCAAACTGAGGAAATTGCCAAGAAAGCTAATCTTAGTTTATCCCCAGCAGCCACTCTCAAATGCACCAGAAACTGAGGCCTCTATGGAGGTGTAGAGGGGTGAACTCAGAGCAGATATTCCCCGTTTTGGAGTGGGAGTATCAGGATGGATCAGCAAGGAGTGCTTGGTTCCACCCTCATCAAGACTCACTGTTGCTGTAATGTAGATAAGCTGTTAGGCTTCCATCTCTAGGAGAGCTTTGGGCTGTGAATCCCAGAGAGGAGCATCCTTGAAGCCTACACTAAAATACTTAAACCTCAGAAAGAGATGGGGTAGCATCACTTAAAATACTAAATCACCAAATACTAAATCAATGCGCAGTAACCACTGAGCAGTAGCATCTGAGGAGTGCTTACAAAGTATGGAATAGATTCCAGATTCACTGAGACCCAGATCATTGTTCTATCAGGTAGGCTAAGACATCTCTTATCTAATCATGAACAAAGTTTGAAATTCCCATTTTGTAGGAAATGCTGATAAAATTGGTTCTATTTAATTTTTAAACAGAAAGGAGCCTAGGAATCCAAGCTGTGCCTTGGAGCTTGGGAATTGAAGCTGCTAAGCCTTTTAGGCAGCATCCTGGAAGCACTGAGTGCCAGCTCTCCGTAGACTGTCAGGACTTTGAGATATTATGCTTTTGGATCTCCAAATCTAGATCCTGAGAGCCAGGTATGCCAAAACTTGCAGAGCTGCCAAGTTCCCAGATTCATAGCTGTAGCCTGGATGCAGGGAGTGAAGGAGATGAGGAAGTTGTCCCATTCCTACAGAATCTGCAAGACCAGACTCCTCAGAACCCTTACTGGTAAGCCTGAAAAGTAAGCAGGCAGGGATGTGTCAGAAGGTAATCAAAACTTACGCTTTTGGGGAATATTTTGGTTTTGATAAATATTCACTTCCTATATAATAAACTAAGTTAGAAAATTTTCTGAACAGTCTGACTCATAACACATCTTCCTAACAATGTTTAAAAAATAATATTTCATGATGGAACAGCCAGTATAAAATGTCACTGTTCCTAATTTCCCCCACTTATACATTCTTTGTTAATACAATTCCTACGCATTTCTTTTGGGCAGTATTTGCACTACTTTAACAGAGACCAATACCAGACATGCAAGCTATTACACAGTCAGATACAGTATTTGCCAACTGATACCATAGTTTTATCCTGGACTCACATAGAAAATGATTGTGCTGTATCTCAAGTGGTATGTAGAGTTATTAATGACAAACACACTGCATTAATTTCTATAAAGTCTATTTTTGGCTTTAATTTTGCTCTCCTTGATAAAAGGGCCATGACTTGCTATTTTATTTCTTTTCCCAGTAGGTTTTATCTAGCTAAACTATTCTTTGAGAATATACTTTTGATTCTATATTGATTTCATTACACCCTCCTTTTACTTGCCTTTAAGGTAACTGAAGAATTCAATTTAAAATTCAATTTAACATTCACACATTATGGATCATTATCCAAAATTCATCTTCGGATTTCATTGTACTTTCTGCTTTCAGACTACAATAGGCATAATTCTCATCTTATGTAAACCAGTTTTACATTGTGTATTCTATTCTGTGTCAGTTCTTATAATCACTTTTATCACTGTAGTATTTGAACATCTTCCAGGAGTACATTAAGCAATGTGACTAACATCTTTCATGTGTGATCATTCTCTCATCCTCTCCCATTTCTGCATCTATTGTAGAGTTTTATTTTTGGTAGTTTTTTGTTTTGGTTTTGGTTTTAACTATATTCATTGTTCTTCAGTCATATTAGAGAAGACATGGTTTCAGAAGTTTTTCTTGCCCATGGAATTGAAGGTGCTATGATTTATAGTGGCCTTTTATTATGGTAGGACTTCGTTCTGCAGTTTCATCTAGGACCCTTAGAAAGCTGCATTTCCTGAACAAAGCAGCATTATTTTAAGTACTCCAGTAGCAGCACTAGATAGAATATTTGCCATCTGATACCATGGTTTTCTTCTGGACTCAAAAAGAAAATTACCATGTAGTTATCTCATATATTATAACAGCAGAATTTTTAAGACAACCAACCATTGTACATTATTTTCTATAAACTCTATTTCTGGCTCTTATTTCATTCTCATTGATCAAAGGGCCAGAGTATGTACCCATATACATTCTTGTAGTAAACCAGTGCTATGGACTGAAGCCACCAGTTGTCAAGTACTAAATAAACGCACAGTAACAACTACGCAGTAGCATCTTGTGTAGATGTGCCTAGAGTGTACCTTCAACCAAGGAGACTTGGCTGCCAATTTTTTTCTTTTCATCAACATGCTGAGGTTTAGTTTCAATCAAATGTTTTTCATCTATGAGTTGACTCTTCCAAGTCCTGATCTGGTAGCTTTAATTAAATTACTCCTGAATTATGCTTATGAGAAAGAAAATATTGATATTTTTTTTTAAATACCTATATATCTTCAGAAAATTCTTCAAAATAAATTATGCTGTCATTGCATCTGGAAAGGTAAAAATATAATTGCTCTGATTTCTCTGGCCAGTTGACCTGCCCCACCTAATTAATTCACAAAAAGATCTTGATTTAAATCGGTTAACGCAGGCTTGGAATAGAACTTTAGATTTGAAATATATTAAGGTTTCCTTCCATAGGAAATACTAATTGAGGTCAGGTTGAATTAGTATATTAGGATTCAAGGAAATTTATACTACAAATCCTGATTTCTAGGACCAATGTTACCTGCCCATCTGTAATCTTCTTCAGGGTTGTATTGTCTTGCATGGTTGACAACTTTCTTTCAATAAGATTTTGAAGACTGAATAAATGTGGCAAAAATTAATTTTAAATGTTCAAATATTCTTTAGGAGCCCACTGTTCCCTAGAATTTTAACCTAGCATATGAATATTGGTTTCACTGTCCCAAATATCCCAGTTTGGAGGACAGCTACACCTAATGACAGACAATTTGCATCTTCTACTATAGGTAAGTTACTTTGAATTATTGGCTGTCAACTCTGCTTGGTAAATCTTCCAGGAAGGGTTTTTCCCCTTAGAAAGAGTTCCCATATATTCCTTTTGTACTTCAAATATGAGAATTTCACAATAGGTCACTTTTCTTTTATTCATTAAACCCTTTGAAAATCCTCAGTGGTTGCCAAAGACTAGAGCTCTTAGAAAGATGAAACTGAAATCAGTGACATATCAATGAATCAATGAATCCAGTGAGATGTCTGTGAATAGCATCTTATAATTTAACATTTTTTTAAATGAATGACTACATTGGCAAGTTAATTTCTCCAATATCTTTATTTCCTTTGGCTGGTATTAAGGAAAATACAGTAGGCATGTGATCGACATCCAAGCTGCTTGAAGCATCCTACATTGAAAAAAGGTTACAATGATTTTAAGAGAGACCCAGTTTAAACTGAACTTCCAAGCTATCACTCAGCCGTTGGCAGCTAGGTGACTCAGAAAGGGTAGTGATAAGTTCTGTTATTGAGTACTATCATTTTTGTTCAGCTTATTTTGCAATGTATTTTGCATTTATCTCACTTTGATATTTAGGGTTTATGTATTTGATATGTTCTGCAGGTTTCTTGTTTATTTTATAACCTGTGGCTAAGGTTTGTTTTCATCACTAGTTGGTAGCTGAGATCCTGCAAATGACTGCTATATTTCTGGTTTTTCATCAGACATTTTCTTTGATTCACTCTCATATTCAGAATCACAGTCTCCATGTGATGTTTCTATAAACACACACTGTATGCATTCAGGTGTGAGTTTATCTTTGGCTCTGCAGAGACCTTTTTTTTTTAATAAAATGGTTTATCCCACTGTTTCCTTAATATTTTGAATCTGATTTCTTTCCTTTGCCATCTTTATCTGTTTGCAAAAAGGAAAGGAAGTTTTTGTTATTTCCTGGGGTAATGATGGTAGGTGCCTGAGAGAGAGTTTGTGCACTACTCTGTTTTTAGCTTTGTGATCTGGCTTTTTTGCCAGGTAGCAGAGTTGTTTGGGGCAGTGAGATGTTTGCAGCTACAAGCCACCCAGTGACAAGGAGCCAAGAAACAGGCCAAATACCAAGAGAAAGTTCTTTCCCTGTTTTTATTGCCTTCTCTTTAGAGTTAAGTAAATCAGTTATCTATAGGGCTAAGAAGTAGTGAGAATACTTTTGTTTCTAATAGGACCAGACCAAATGACTTCTCACTTGCTGAAGGATGCTGTGCTAACAAAAACTATCACTGCTGCTAACCATTGCTCAGTGATGGTATGGTTTGATTATGGGGTGGTATTCCAAGAAGCCAGCTTTTTCCAGAAGAGATTGGATGCACCTGACCAAAAAAAGGGGAAAGAGCATCTTTGCTACAGACTCACCACCCTATGAGAAGGACTTTAAGCTATTTTTGCAGGTGAAGCTCATCAGCAATTTGCATCTTACTAAACTGGAAGAATTGGCTAAGAATTTGAAAGTAGAAGGCAACTCATTGACAGCAATCACAAATGATAGAAAAAGTGTCCCTGAGAACAAGAAGAAATAAAAAGTGCAGAACAAAAACGGTAGACTTCAGGAAAACAGACTTTAACAGATTTAAAAATTGTGTAAGAAGGCTCCCATGGGATCCTGTGGCACTACATTAAATGATGCCTGCCTGGTTAGATAATTGTTCTCAAAGAGTAGACAATCAATGGCTTAATGTAAAACTGAGATGCGGTATCAAAAGGAGTTTCCAAATGTGTGTCTTGTCCAGTACTATTCAATTCTTGAAAAGATTTGGAAGCTACACTTAAGTATACATTTATTAAATTTAGTAAAGTAAACACTTAATAAATTCAGAGATTGCATCAAGCTGGATGTCTAAAATATATTGGAAAAGACAAGTTGATTAAAATTGTTTTGATAAACTGTAAAATAGTCTGTCCTAAACAGAATGATTCTGCCTTAAGTAAAAGGGCTAGACTGGACTAGTCCCTTACATCTCTATTTTTTTAATGATTTTATTAAGCATTTCATGTGGCTTGAACATTGTCCCTTCCCTATCTTGAACTGTTACAGGAAGTTCCACTAGTCCCATGGATTTTCCCTTTCCGCATGGAAATACTTTTTCATTTGGCCTGTTTTGAATGTCCCTCCTGCTCAATGATATCATCACTATGGCATGTGCTTTGAGGTGCTGTAAATGTTTCTGTTTTCTTTTTCAAAATTAAGCTTACAGATGAGGTGTTCTTGAAAAATTGACAGTATTCAGCATTGGCAATATTCACATTACATTTTACTCATTTCAAAACTGTTTTTAAAAAACTTAGATATTCCTAGATTGTTGGTTGATTTATAGGTTTTACATCCACATGTTAAATTGAAAATAACATTTAAGCTGAAGATTCATAATACACTTTTAAGGTCCAGATTTTCAATGAACACATTCCTATCTGATTATTAACCCTGCCATTTTTATTCAGTATTGGGTATACTTTTGAGTCTTTACTTTCATGTTGATTGTTTCTACACTTAAAAGAGTAATACTATCAGCAAAATCTTGATCTTTAGGTGTGCTTTAGTTGATCTGTACAATACCTGCATTTGTCTAACTACACTTTTCTCATAATTAAATCAATGGCAATGACTAGCAGAACAAGTTACAGACTGCATCCTTGTTTGATATCAGTGTCTGTTCAGCTTTTTGCTATAGCCTGTTTACTGTCACTATGCATGCTGTGCTATAACCGTGTTTATGGTAAACTATGTCCACCTTTGCTCAAGACTCATGCTTCATGGCTCATCATGTAAAACCACCATGAAATCCTAACTCTCCTTTTTACATCTGTCAGTGTCTGATGCTATACAATTAATAATAAATTACACACATTGCAATATATTGTAATATGTCATTAATATATCACAAGAAACTTCCACTTTTTATATACCTGAAAGACTTTATCAATTATAGTCATTATCCATTATCTGTCCTTCCCTTTGGCTAACACATTTTATAATGTATCTAAAGGTTTCATTCAACGTACTAGGTGATTTTAGACTTGAAAGAGTGGGCACAGAACACTGAAGCAGGAACTTCATATAAACCTCATGAACAGAGAAAAATTGTGGCCAAAGAAAATAACGTTTTAACTTTTGTTAAATGATAATGAAATCAAATGCATATTTATGCACTTATGAATTAGACTATAAATTTAGGCATGGCCCCCAGCAAATGATGGTGTATAAACTCGCCAAGTGAGCAGAATACCAAGGAGAGACTGTTATTATGACATGCAAAACTCTGTTTTTATTCTGTGGGGAGAGGAAAAGAAGTTTACTGAAGGCTACCTAATGGGCATGTCTACATGTGTATTTATGCATGCCTAAACTTAATTTGCCTTTGCTTAAGGTGCATTAAGGTGATTTAGGTGCATGTCTACACATGGACACACTAATGCGCATTAAAGCACAACAAATTTAGGTATGAATAGCTAAGTCACATTAGCATATGTATAGATGAGCTAATGTGCATTAAAATGGTCTGTATCCTTTGATGCACACTGCATTAATGCAGATAAGTGCATCTACATGTGCACTAATGCAACTGAGCTATTTGTGCATAATTTGATACTTGCTTTATGCAGGTATCGAGTTTAAGCTCACATAGCCTTTAAGATGCATTAAGGGTGTGCACATGTAGACATGCACCCTTAATGAAGCTTAAATTGGGCTAATGCACATTAAATGTACACATGTAGACACACCCAATATCTATTGACTAAGTAAATCTAGAAAATGAATTGTAGGGAATGGGAGGGATTAAGGGACAGATTCACTTTCTGCAATGTGTTTAGATCCAAGAATCCCCAGTCATCCATGTTTGGGCCTGCTTGCATATGCTTTATTTCCCCTTTCTCCCTACTACAGGTAAACAGTCCAAGTCACAAATTAGTCCCTTATTTGTAAATATAAAAAAGGAGGGAAAGGGAGACATGTATAAACAGAAATTAATATAAAATACCCCATGATAACTCTGATCTTTGACCTCATTCATAGCTTATGAATGCTCATGTCAGGAGGATCAAGCTTGGTTATGGTGTGGCAGTAAGAACTGAAAGATGCTGAATATTCCAGTTAGCTTAACAGATCTGAACATCCCTTTACAATAGAGTTTATGAGCAAAGACTGGGAAGACAAAAATCTAGATCTAAATGTTTATCCTTCCAAATAAAGGTGATTTATACTTCCAAGTCTTTTGTTCACTGCAAAACTAAATCACGTCTTCAATCCATTTTAAATAAGTCAGATGACCATTCAGTCTAGACAAGAATTCATTTGGCTTGCCATCAGATTGCCAGCATTTTTGGCATCAGTCTGGCAGCATTCTACTAGTATCAGGATTTGCCCATGACTAATGGACAGGATGCTAAGCATGACACACTCTTGTATACACTGACTGTTTCGCATTATGTTACTAACCTTGACTGTTAAACTTCAGTTTCAAAACAATTTGATTTATTTTAAAAATAAGCCCTGAGTTTTTACTAGTTCTCCTTTCAAAATGACTTGTAAATTTATTATGAATAGAAAAAAAATAAAATTTTCATTCTCTATGGAACAACTAAAGAAAAGAAATAATTATGTATCAACCATGGATAAGTACATATCTGGGTAATTTATCATTTTTAAGATATACATTTTCAAGTTTTGTCATTTATCAGTGAAATTAACGTGATTTTCTCCAGGTTTAGTAGTACACTTATTTGGATTAAAATACAGGTTCTGGACTGAAATTTCTACTAAGCCTATTATTTCTGTTTATACAATTTCTATACATGAAACATTTCTGTATCATTTTCAGATTTGAGAAAAAGTGTTTCTTAAATGTTTTTTATATGTTACATTGAAGGGCATTAAAATTTGATTAAAAGCACAGGTTGTGCCACAACTGCTTGTAGCACAAAAGGAAGGAAAGCAGATATCTCTATCATATTTTGAAAGTCTGTCAAGCTTCTGTATGAAAAATTCTTAGTCAGGGATGTGATACTACATAGCATTTTATAAATCTTTAATTTGTGACAGTTGTTATACATGTTTCAAAATCTCTAGACTTCAAATGGAGACACAACGGGAAGTTGATCTTATTCTCATAGGCTGCTTGCAGACATTAAAAAAGCCCCTAAACAAATGGTGTTTTACTTTAAACTTGGGACCTTCCCACACCAAGCCCCGAACACGCCCAGAAGAAGCAGTACTTTAGTTGGATCTGGCTCACCCAATGTCTGTAAAGATCAGGCACTTAAGCGGGGATTTTTTGGCACTTTTATATAACAGCTGATTGTATCAGTTTTAGCTAAAAGTGTCAAAAAGCCCCATTGAAGTACCCAATCTATACAGATTCTGCAGAGCTGGATCCAAGTAACAGACTGCTGCTTCCGGAAAAGTGGGGGTTTTTTAATTATTTTTTTTACATGTCTGCAAGCAGCCTTACTTTAAAAGCAAGTTTAAAGACTATTAACAAGGTAATCTGTAATGTTATTCCAATTCATCATATTCATCCTTTTCTAGGACAAGAGACTTCTGTGCACATGCATGCTGATTAGCTGTATTAAAACAGATACAAAAAGTAGGAGACTAACAAATGTTACTGCCATAAGAAGACTGAATATTTTCTCAGTTATGACAGCTCAACATAGTTAACAACAACCCATGATGTCAAACTACCACTAAATTATAATTGTGTTTTTATTCCTACATTCCCTTGGAAGAAGCAGCAAGATTTATGAAGGAAATACCAAGAAATATGCATCGTGTGTGAAACATGGCTTTTCTAAGAATATCAGATAACTCTAATTTTGTTTATCCTGAAATACAATGTAATATAATATGGTGAATATATAATATTTGATGGATGTTAATGGTTGAACAAATACTGTTTATCTCAAGAGTAACCGGGTACTTGAGCACTTGAAGCAGCAGCTATGCATAGACCAACATTAGTGGCTGGGTTGCACTGCCAGTGGCACGATGGTGGCTGAGCCAGTATTGCAGCTGGTGCTATTTTGGTGCTTTCCCCAAAGAATTGGCACCCCAGGGCTCTAGCCAGCCTCCTTTATTATGCTACTGTTGTTGAATTTGGAGAAGGTGGTGGCTTATATTTTAGCATGGCAGAAGGGAGAATAATTTGGTGAGCCAACGTGAAAAGGAAAAAAAGGACTGGTTCAGCATATGTCTTGTTTTTATTGTTTAAATTATTAGTATACATATTTGTGTGAGAAAAAGCTATTTGATAGGGGATACTGCATTGAGCAAAAGGAAGCTGAACCTTTTGTTAGGCAATGGGCACATCTACACATGCAAATGCTGCAGGATGGGTTTACCTCAGAGCAATTTACTCTGGAGTAAACCCACCCTGGGCAGGCATCTACACATTTGTGGATTTGGGAGCAGATCTGTGGCTTCTGGCAGCAGTCTGCTCCCACCCCCTCCAGCCCTGTACCAGTCCCCTACAGCGGCCAAGGGAAGCTAGAGGCTCTGGCTATAGCTGCCTGTGGCCAGAGGCCATCTTTAAAAGCCAGCCCTGCTCCCTTGCCACCTGCCTTCCTGGCCCAGAGCAGCCTGTAGAGCTCTGTGCCAGCATGAACCAGCTCTGTTTTCAGAGCCTATGCCCAATGTGTGATGCCTGCTCCACGCCCAGGCCCTGGGAGCAATATCCAACACTCCAGGATCTTGCTGACTACCCTGGTTGACTTGCTTCACCATCATGGCTCAGGTCAGTCTCAGACCCGGTGGTCCCCCCACCTGGTGCAGCCACCTGCTCAGGCTCTCCACAGCATCCCAGGGGTCCTGCCATGGTGCTGCTGCCATTCAGACCCAATGCTGCCACCCAGACCCTGGCAGGGACGCCTGTGGCACACACCTGGACACCACCACCAGTGTCATCCATATGCTCCAACCCTGTCATCTTTGGGTCTGCTTGGCCAGCCATGACTGGTGACTGCATGTAGGCCACCTGGATGGCTGGCCCTGGACCTACCATGCACACCCAGCAGCATGCTCACTGTGAACAGTTCTCAGCAAAGCACTTTATTCTCCTCCACAAACACAGACCCTCTTCCCCCCCTTCCTCTCCCACACCAGACTCCATTCCCCTTCACCTCAGTCATAGTGCCCCCCAACATTCAACACACCCCCCAACAATAAAACACCCTCTTCCCAGTGCAGACCCTTTCCAGTGCTGTGTGTGCCCTCCTAGGGTGGGGGGCAGCGGGATGGAGGAATCTAGGGGGTGGAGCCCAGGGAAAGATGCCCAGCACCAGAGTCTCTGGCCACAATTGCATGGGTTCACATGCTGTGGCAAGGGCAGTGGGCAGAGTGCTTGCCCAGGGATGATGGCAGCGGGTGCTTTGTTGGTGCAGGTAGGCCAGCTTGCCCCGCTGCAGGCAGGTCCTGATCTGGACCTGCATGGAGCTGGGGTGAGAAGTGGGGCCTGAGCCCAGGTCAGGAGGATGACTGGTGGGGGACCTGGGGGGGGAGCCAGAGCAGAGAATCCTTGACAGTGAAGGTACTGCTGCACCTCAGCCCCAGCCAGCTGGGAGGTTTGCTGCTGGGAGGTGGTGGCTGCCTGGGGGCAGACGGTGACCACCAGGGCCAGGATAGTATCCAACACCCAGCAATCCTCCTCTGTGGCCTCCACTGCCTGGGCCACCAGGACAGCCTGCTGCTCCTGCGCCTCCAGGTACCTCTCTTTGAGGGCCAGGAGCTTGTCCCTGAACTCCTGGTCTCCCTGGTCCCACCACTGGGTCCTCTCCTCCTTTTCTGAGTCCATTGGCCACCATAATCTGCCAGCCCAGCATCCAGGCATGGTCCTGGGTCCTGTGCTGCCAGAGCTGACACATATGCAGTGCCCTAGCCAAGACTGGCCATGACCCTGAGGATGCATCCTGGCTGCCAACTGGTGCCTCTCCCCCATGTGCAGCTTCAGGTCCTACAGGACCAGGAGAAAGAAGCTGCTTGTGAGAGTTTGCAACATTTCTGAGATAACATGCTCAATACCAGGAGGCTGTGCAGGATATACAGCTCCTCGTGGTGTCCTGAGGTGCAGGGGCAAGGCACCTGGATGCCTGAGCACAGGACCCCTCCAGACAGGAGCTGCTTCAAACCAGTCATGCCATGGCTGGCCTGGCCTCTTGGGTGGGGCTGTGCGCTTGGAGCTGGTGGAGCAGGCTCTGGCTTGAGCTCTTGGAGCTGCTTGACATGGTCGGGGTCAAGAAGCATGGTGGGGTGGGCTTCTGACTGCCCAAGGGGCCCTCCTGCAATGACACATTACAATGGGTGCCAGGTCACAGAAGAGGCACAGGAAGGCTCTCCATATTTGTATAGATGGCACAGTTCTAGCCAGGGTCCTGGGGTGTGAGGATGTCATCCAGCTGCTGCATAAAGTTTATGGACTTGATGGCAGCCCACAACTGGTGGTTGTGGTCAGTGACAGTGACCCACTGTGCCCACAAGGCCTTGACCTTTACGTGGCACTGGTGTGCTGACCGGTCATGCCTGCTTTCCTGCATGCAGCCAGATAGGCCCTCATAGATGTGTGTGTTGGAGTGCCTGCTCTTTACGAAGTGGCTGATGACTTTGGCTTCACCCCAAAGTGCCATGGGGTCCACAGTCTCTTTCTGGGTCCACAGCTGTGGCCCTGGGAGGCACCATGTGGCATCAGGGAAGATGACAGAATGATTCCCTCAACAGCTTGCTGGGCCTCTGCACAACAGTCCTGGTGCTGCTGTACCTGGGCAGGTGCATGCAGTGCCCAGTACAGGGGCACAGCATGGGACAAACAGATGCATGGTGATGCTGTGCCTAGGACCAGCAGTGGGGTCTGTGCAGGCTGCTGTGGCTAACCTGGGGCCAGCTGGAGTGGGACCCAGTGGCCAGAGGCTGGGTGCAGGTGGCCTGGGATGCTGCCAAGCCTGGAAGTCGCTTGCAGTACCCAGCCTGGCAGCTGCATGGTGACCCAGTGCCAGGGACCAGTGCTGAAGTCCAAGCAGGATGCTACAGCTGGCCTGGGCCCTCTGCTGTAGGACACACAGAGGCCAGAGGCTGGCTGAATGTGGCCCAGGCCCCAATGTTCCTGCAGGCCTGGGGCTGGGGCAGGCAAAGAGCTGATCCTGTCATGGGGCTGGTGAAGCTCTGCGACTAGGCTCTGCTGCTAGGCTTCAAGTGGTGTTCTGGTGGTGGGACTGATGAGGAGCAAAGTTGCTTCTGGTCAGCATCTACACATGTGTTACTGCATAGTAACTACTTGGGAGTTAATTGGCTACTTGTATATACAGGTAGCAAATTTACTTCCTGAGTAGAGCAACTTACTGCACAGTAAGCATCTACCAGTGTAGATGGTGATACTTATTGTGAAGTACTTTGCTCTTCTGTACAGTAAAGCATCTCCTGTAGACAGATCAATGTGTAGTTTCAGTATGTTAATATGGAGAAAAAATCTGGTTAGATCAACTAAATCTTTGGATGCTGGTGTTGCCATGGACGTAGTCTTTCTAGACTTAAGAAGGCCTTTGACACTGTCTCTCACCCCATCCTCATCAATAAATTAAGTGACTGTGGCATTGATGCACACACAGTTGGGTGGGGAAAAAATTGGCTTATGGGCCACACTCAGAGAGTAGTGGTGGATGGGTTGTACTCAAACTGGTGAGATGTGAGCAGTGGGGTACCCCAGGGCTCGGTCCTCAGGCCTGCACTGTTTAACATTTTCATCAGCGACTTGGACAAGGGGGTGGAAAACATGCTGTCCAAGTTTGCTGGTGAAGGGAGAGAGAGGCTGAAAATAGATTTAGACAGATTACAAAAGTGGGCAGACGAGAATAGGATGGGGTTCAATGTAGACAAATGCAGGGTGCTGCACCTTGGGAGAAAGAATCCACAGCATACATACAGGCTGGGAAGTTCCCTTCCTGAAAGCACAGAAGTGGAATGGGATCTTGGAGTCATTATTGACTCCAAGATGAACATGAGCTGCCAATGCCAGACCGCAGCCAGCAAGGCCAGCCATACCTTGTCATGCATCCAAAGGTGCATCTCAAGCCGGCCCAGAGAGTTAATACTCTCCCTCTATGTGACTTTGGTCAGGCCGCAGTTGGAGTACTGCGTCCAGTACTGGGTGCTGCACTTCAAAAGGGATATGGCCAGCCTGGAGATGGTTCAGAGGAGAGCCACCCACTTGGTGAGAGGGCAGCAGGACAGGCCCTATAAGGAGAGACTGAGGGACCTGAACCTGTTCAGCCTCAGAAAGAGGAGGCTGAGGGGGGACCTGGTGGCTGCCTACAAATTCATCAGGAGAGATCAACAGCAAATAGGTAGAGCCCTTTTTTCCCCAGCACCACCTGGGGTGACAAGGAACAATGTTCATAAACTGATGGGGAATAGGTTTAGGTTAGAGATCAGAATGCAATATTTTACAGTAGGGTGGCCAAAATCTGGAACCAGCTTCCCAGGGAAGTAGTCCTCACCCCTACCTTGGGCAAATTCAAGAGGAGGTTGGATGATCACCTGCCTGGGGTCTTGTGAACCCAGCATTCATTCCTGTCTGTGGCAGGGGATCAGGCTAGATGATCTGTTCATGTCCCTCCTGACCCTAGCTACTATGAAACTATGAAATAGAATTTGTTGTACCTGAAATCAGGATTTGCTACAAATCTTAGTGGGTGTGTCTACATGAGATGCTTAATGCCCATTGGATTAATTCTACTGTGCATTAGAGCATCTGGCAAAACCCATGCCAATACACAGTAGATTAATAAGCATTAAGTGTCACCAAAAAAAAGCCTTTGTTTTCACTAATGCACAGTAGCACTGATTATGACGCACTAATTTAGTACTTGTTATTCTAGGTATTAAACTTAATGTGCCATAATTACAGCACACTAATTAATGTGTTGAGACACCCAATGTAACATTAACTATTGAATCAAAGTCCGTGCCTCTGTAATATAGTACACACGCATTCATACATACATTTGTCCTAGATAGAACTAATAGTACTGTTAACACACTATATATCGCGTTTGTTTTAATTAGTTATATGAAGGCATCGGAACAGATCCTCAGCTGTTCTTCAGCTCAGTTAATGGAGTTATACCAGCCTATATCAGTTGAGAATCTGGCCGCAGGACCGAATCCATCCTGGTAGCAATTCTACCACACCACTGTTTAATTTGATCCTCTAACAGCATATCTACACATACTATGAATGTGCTGTAAGCATAATGCACAGTACAATACTGTGCTATAAGCTTTCCCAGGCAGAGCATCTACATGTGTGCCCACTGGGAACAGATAGAAGCATTTCAGTGCAGGGCTACTCCAGCTATGCTGTGCCCCCCTACAGCAGCCAGGGAGAGCTCCAGGCTTCCCTGGGTGCCAGCCAGAAAGACTAATAGCCTGGAGTCAGACCTTAGTCTCTCAGGGGGGGCAGTTGTGAAGCTGCCCCACCTCTGGGGCAACTCTTTTCCAGCCCCATGCCCCAATCTTGGACTGGGGCCCTGGGGCTGGGAAAAATGTCCTCTTCCCCAGCTGCTGCTTCCCACCCCATGTCCTGACTGGCAGATTGGGTTGTGAGACTGGGAAAATGTTCCCTGTCCTGGGCTGCTGCTTCCTATCTTCAAGCCCTAATCAGCAAATTGGGGCATGTGGCTGGGAAAATCTGGGCATGGGGCTGGAAAGCAGCAGCTCAGGGGAGGGAAAATTTCCCATCCACATGCCCTGATTTGCTGAGGGAAAATATCCCCTCCTCCAGGCTGAGAAAATGCCCCCTGCCCTGGGCTGCTGCTTCCCAGCCCCATGCCCTGAGCAGCCCAGGGGAGGGGACATTTTCTCAGCCTGAAGGAAGGGACATTTTCCTTGCCTGCTGCTGTCTGGGCTGACCAAAACAATTTGCTTCTGGCCAGCAGTCTACCTGTGCACTACTGCACAGTAGTTACTGCAGGGTTAATGTACTATCTGTATCTACAGGCAGTAGGCAACCATGCAGGAGACTAATCTACTGCACAGTAAATGTTTTGCACATGTAGATGGTGATGCTTTACCCTACAGTAAGTCTACTGTGCAGTAAAGCATCTCATATAGACACATCCAGGCTACATCAATTACATAAGCTAAATAGATGCTAGCTGTATTCCATGAAAACTTATATTACATATAAGACATATGAACTTGTATTTAAAAGATCATGAATAGAAAGTCTATATACAGTGTACATTGGTATAATTTTAAAAGATAATAATTAATATATTTTGTCTGATTTATCATTCTACTTGTTACCCGTATCTATTTTGGGATCAGACCAAAATAAAACACATTACTTCAAAATAATATGTCTGTTTTCCATGGAAACTTGTTAACTGTAAATGTCATAAAAGAATAAATATTAAATTGGTTATTATACTATATATTTCTTCCTAAATGTGATTTAAACAAGTTCACTGCTTAACTTGGAGTAAATGTAAGAAATTTTTCCTTAGGAAAGAAATTAAATGGGACTAAACAGTTTCTAGACCACTGAAAGATTGTCACAAAAATGTAGAAGAAAAGCATAAAGTAATGCATCTCACGACAGTAAGCATTATGAAGGAGATATATTAACAGAATATCCCTTTGTCAGGCCCAATATCATGAATAAGGAAAACATATTATGGCCATTCTAAACATGAAACAAAAATCTATTATGGAATATAGGTTAATATGGGTCTTTGGCCTCAGGCAAAATATTAACTTTGAAGCATTCTCCATACTGATATGCTGAGACAATCATGCAGAAAATAAGGAGAGATACTCAGACATAAGCTTAAATATTAACTGGGAGGAAAACTTGCCTCTACTTAATTTCATTGCTAGAATTTGCCTTTGTTATATTTTACAAAGTGTTTTTAAATTGTAATAAGAAAAAAGAGAAATATGTTAGCATTTAATTTATGATACACACATACAAAAGTGTACTGATATTTCCTAGTGAAGAAAGCAAATTCTGAAAGTCTTTGATTATTCTCTGGGCAGGCAGCGGTAGCTGGGGTCTTTGACTCCTGAGACAAGAAAGACTGTCAGTTTCCAGGGATGGAGATACCACAATTTCTCTATGTAGTCTGTTGCAAAGTTTGACCACCTTCATAGTCAAAATGTTCTGCCTAATCTCTAATCTAAATATCCTCTTGAGGCCATTGCTTCTAGTCCTGTCGACTACAGCCACAGAGAAAAGCCTGTTTCCATTCTCTTAATTGGCCTTCAGGTATTTGAAGGTTGTTATCAAATCTTCCCTCAGCCTTTTGTTCTCCAGGCTAAAGAACCCTAGTTCTTTGGGACTTTCCTCCTAATCATGTTTCCCAGGTCCCTAACTATTTTTGTCACTCTGTGCTGAACTACTTTGAATCTGTTCATGTTTCTTGAAGTGTAAGACCCAAAACTAGACAGAACTCCAGGTGAGGCTTTACTGAATAGAGCAGAAGAACCACTTCCCTTGATTTGCAAGTGACCTTCCTGTTAATAAAAAAACAGGTTGCTGTTGGCTTTTTTTGCAAAAAGAGCACAGTTGATTTATATTCAGGTCCACTGTAACTCCCAGGTCCTTCTCTGTAGTACTGCACCCTAGTCAGTCATTCCCCAATCTGTATTTGTGCATGCAATTATATTGTCCCAAGTGCAGGACCTTGCACTTGACTTTGTTGAATTTCATCTCATTGACTGTGGACCATTTATGCAATCTGTCCAGGTCATTCTGGACCATAATCCTGCCTTCCAGTACAGTTGCCATGCCACCAAAGTTGGTGCCAAATTTGTCAGTTATGTACTTGATCACACCAACCAAATCATTAATGAAGATGTTAATGACTAACTTGTTAATGAAAATAGCATGGGAGGCAGCATCAAAAGTTTTGCTAAACTCAAGGTGTATCATATCTACTGCTTCCCCCATTCCAAAAATCTTTTCACCTTATCACAGAAGGAAATGAGGCTGGTCAGGCATGCCTTGCTCTTGGTAAATCCATGATGTCTGCTCCTAATCACCTTGTTCTCCTCTAGATGATTCACAATAGTTTCTGTGAGTGCATGTGCCATGATCTTTCCAGGTATCAAGGTTGGGCTGATGGCTCTGTAATTCCCTGCAATCTTCTTCCATTTCTTAAAGATGGGCATTATAGTTGCTCTTAGTCAATCAGGTTACAACCACCTAGCTTCCCTAAGAAATTTCTAACCTGGTCTGCCATTACTCTACCTTGGTTGTCTCCTTCTCTATCTCTGTTGTCAACTGCACTCACCAGTTGGTAGCTGCCCTTATTTGTGAAAACCATAGTAAAAAAGACATTAAATACTTCAACCTTCTCTGCATCATCTGTGACTAGAATGCCTTCTGCATTCCATAAGAGACCTATGGAGTCCTCTTTTTACTTTTGCTATAGCTGTAGAATCTCTTTTTATTGGTTTTTATGTCCCTTGCCAGCTACATCTCAAATTGTTTCTTCACCTTCCTAATTTTCTCCCTGCATTCCTGTGCAATACTCTTATACTATTCCATAGTACTATGACCAAGAGTCTCCTTTTTTTATAGGATATCCTTCTGAATTTCAGCTCATTCAAGAGACTGATGTATAGACATGCTGGCCTCCTCTTACATTTCCCATTTTTCTGTCATATTGGGATAGCTTTCCCCTGTCCTCTTAAACACAATTCCTTAAAAAGTACAGCCAATTCTCCTAGACTCCATTTCCCCTCATATTTGCCTCTGAGTGGAACCTTCCCCCTGAAGTTCTTAAAATTTGCTTTTCTGAAGTCTTTAATCTGATGATCTATTTCCTTCCTCCCCTTAGGATTTTGGCCTTTATCATTTTGTGGTCACTGTCACCCAAATTACCTTTCACAAATTCCTCTCTATTTGTGAGCAGCATTTAATGAAGAGCTTCCCCTGCTAATTGGCCTTTCTACCATTTATATCATAAAGGTATCCCCAACACACTCCAGGGACTTGCTGGACTGCCTGTGCACTTCTATGATTCCCACCCAAAAGCTGTGCTGATAATTGAGATTCAGGTCCTGTGATTTGGAAGCTTCCATCAGTTATTTAAAGAAGGCATCATTCACCTTATCCCTGTTGGTAGCCTGTAGCAGATACTCACCATGGCATTTCCCTTGCTTCCTTTCCCTTTGGCCTTTAGTGAGTCTGTATGAGAAGACACTCTCTCGTCATCTGGTGGACCCCATCTCTTCCCAGTAGTTCATCTTAGAAGACCATTCATGGTCAAAGAAACCAAAGTACTTCTGGTGATACCATTTATACAGCCATGTGTTGATCTCCAGGATGTGTCCACTCTTAGTCAGTCCTTTACCCTTGGCTGTAAGGATTGATGAGACTATCACCTAGTCTCCTGTCCCTTTCACCCTTGTGCAGAGACCCATATAGCCACTTTTGAACTACTCAAGGTTACCTCTGGTGGTATTAGTACTGCCCACATGGATAAGCAGCACAGGATAGTAGTCAGAGGGTCAGATCAGCCTCAGCAGCTCTTCCTCCATGACATCACAGATGTGTGCTCTTGGATGGTGGCAGATCTCCGAAGCCAACAGGTCAGGCCAGCAGATGGATGCCTCCACAGAGGAGAATCACCAACCGCCACTGTTCATACATTCTTGGAAGCAGTGGTCCTTCCACACTTTAGGATGCCTAGCTTGGTCTTCTGTCTACTGGAGTAGGTTTTAAATCTTTGGTGGACCTTGTCAAAACTCAGTTAGATAAATAAATAAATAAAGTATCTTTTTTACCATTAACCCTGTGTGTCTTGCTTTTAAATCAATAAAGTTGTAAATAAACTGAATCTTTGGGGAAGTGGAGACATTAAAGGTTTTTAAACCTCTTGCTTTGGAAGAACAACTTGTATTGAATTTAGTGGGATGCTCAGTGCACTTCCAAGCATTCTTGGAAACAAATATTACTGCAGAGAAATCAGAGAAGGTGAGATATTTCATGTCACAATAAGTAGCAAGGATACAGGCAATGGAAAGGCACTGTGAATTCCAGTGGGGTGCATGAGAGTCTTCAAACCAACTCAGTCACAAGTAACAAGATGGTGATTCAGGCAAGATTCATATGGGAAAGTCATCATTTATGAAAACCAATTTCTAAGTAAGACCACTGATGTAAAAAACTTGGATAAAAAATCTAAGTCTGTCAATCTGAACAGTTAATGGATAGATGCACAAGAAGCAAGGTTAAATATGGAGGTAGAATTAATAACTATGTCAAAGGAAGGAGTATGAAAGTAATAGACTTGACTTTGCAATGACTAGTGTTATTTGTTGCATCAAGCACATTGCACCCCACTCCATTCTCATGGTTACCAGTCCTGAGTAACATTACTCCCCCTTATCTCTGCCACACAAATTCTTAAGTAAACTTACTATCCAGACTCTGTGATAATCCTATACTACCAGTGCATTGGGACATATTCCACCTGTCAATAACTCAGATCCCTTCAAAACATCTAATATGGTCCACCCTTTCAAAACCCTTTGACTTTTCCTTACTTATCAAGAATAACCAACACAAACATCAATCAAACACCACATCATCTCTGACCCTACAGTCAGTCAACCAGGATTTAACTGGCCACTCCATTATCAGGCACTTCTCAACCATTTTTTAACTGGAGAGGACCACTCCACCTCAAAGCTATATCAATGGAGCCTTTGCCATAACAACAAGTGCCCTTGTGGACAAGTACAAACCATGTCCCATATTGTTGACTCATGTTGAATTACTATGCTACCTGGTGGCCTTCAAGCTCTTCCCACTGGTAATAACATCACCCTAAGATGGCTGAAACAATATGTGGAAACCGTATATGCTAAATAAATTCGATTTGTTGGGCTGGTGCAAACTGTCCTTCCAAAATAAGCAAGTTGTAAGTAGTAGCAGTATTAACAAGGTGTAAGATAACAGAAATGCATAAAATTAAAGTTATATCAAGGCATATATGCATGTATAAATATAAAATTCTGTAAACAACCAGAGATCAGATTTGTCGACAATAGTTGCAGAGATAATCATTTCTTGACACAATGTTCTTTACAAGAGGTGCAATATCATGCAAGTAACAAGAACAGAATAGTTATAGCACAAATTACTAGCAAAAGGAAAAACAAAATATATTTCTGAGCATAAAGCTGGAAGACAAAATAGATTATGATACTGATGATACAGAAATAGAGTTCTTTGTTAGATTACAAAGCTAGGCTTTGCAACAGATTGGTTTGTTACACTGGAAACAGCACACCACAGAACAAAGTGAGATTTAAAATGTATACAAATGCTGTGCATAAAACACAGCAAGCAAGATTAGTCATTGCTGGATATTAAAAAAAAAATACTAGGTAGAACAAGACCCTTATTCATTTGTGGAGGTTATGTACCTAGTAAGTGCCAGTACAGGGGAGAAAGCATTGGTAGCTGTTCATCTGTCTATGTAAGATGGGAAAGGACAAAGATTGTAGTGGGCTTTTGTTACTGTCACTTCTTAATGAAACAAATAGTGCACCTGAGTTAATGTGGTAGGGGACAATCTCCAATAGCACAGAGTACAGTGAGATGGGAGAACAGGGCCAGCTGTTACTATATATTACTTACTAGGACTTGTGGGACAGTTACAGTTTAGCCCATTACATGCAAGAATTTTGGCTTAGGTGGAAAAGATAAGCAGAGAGAAAAAGGATCACATGTAATTTGGATTGAGGAAAATACAGTAGAAACAACAGGAGATGAACTGTGTAGAAAGAGGTAATACTATCCAGGTAGGCAGTCACAATGAAAAACATTGACCAGATGTCAATGTTTGGAAGACCAAACAAAGGCTAACAAAGACTGCAGGTGGAGGTTGATATATATATATATATTTGATATATATTTGATTTCTCAGAAGGGAAGGGAAAGGGAAAGAGAAAGGGAAAGGAAAATGCAATGCTAGCAATGGGAATCAATAGTGACTCAGACCTGCTATCTAATAAATTAACTTATTTGCAGTCATTATCACGTCAGGAGAATTCTTAGGGGTAGTACATGAGCATCTTTTTTTGCATTCTTCTATGGAATATCTATATCATGGTACCCATTTTAATGACACAAAAATTGTTGGGTTTTTGGGTCAGAGACCTTGACTTGTGTTCCAGGATACATTTTCCTTGAGTACTCCCTGAGTTCATCTACATGAGACACTAAATGCACAGTAGACTAATTCTACTGTGCATTAGCATGTCACAGCAAAAGCCATTCTAATGTGCAGAATGATCAGTCTATTGCACATTGGCGTCACAAAGAAATGTGTGCTGGCACTACTGTGTACTGGAACCAATTACTGCACATTTGGTACCTGTTATTACAAGCACTAAACTTAATGCACAGTAACCATGGTGCATTAATGAATGTATAGACACCCCTCTGGGTGCATCTACATGTGTAATTTACTGCAGACTTGACTATCTCCACAGTAAGCATCACTGTCTACATGTGCACTGATATTAGAGCTCATTAAATTAATTAAGTCCACCATAAGATAGTAAAACTGGGGACAGTACTATCTTCTGGTGCAGCTATTTACTCCATTGAAACACATGTGTAAGCAATTTTGGCTCTCATGCACAAGTCAGCCCTTCTGCTGCCTGAAATCGCTACCCAGAGCTCAGGGCTGACCCCCACCAAGCCTGCTGGTAGCCCAAGACTGCTCTGCCTTGGTACAAACTGCTGCTGTCCCAGGTGCGTATACAGATGCTGTGCCTGGGAACAGTTGACTCCAGTGCAAACAGCTCTGAAGTTTATCACTTGCATTAATTGCACCTGTAGATGGAGCCCCTGTGTATTTTTATATTTATAACAATTGAATAAATTCTGTACTCAGTGGGAGTTTGGGCTAAGTAATTAATTTAGGATTTAGAACAACACAAATAATGACCAAAATTTCATAAAATGGTCATTTAAGCATTCCATATGTATTTTAAAGCTATAACCTATTTAATAGTGTGGGAAAATAAATATTAATAATTCCATATTATAACAATATTGTTTCACATACCTTAAATGCCTAATAGCATATTTGTTGTTTAGTTCACTGTTTGTGTTATATCAAATTAAAAGAAAATCAATCTCAAAACTTCTAATTTTTAAGCGTTTTGTATTTTAAGCATTTGGGTTTAAAATTATTTTGCTGGTGAATAAAACAATAAGATAGTTAAACAGCATTAAGTGATATATTGCTGATTGTTTGAAATAAGACATCCTTATTAGTTTAGGTAACTTCAGTCAGTCAATTTGGTTTATTTTTTGGAAAGAAAAAATATGTAATAACCAAACAGAGGCACATTCTTTATATTTCCTTCTGCTGCATATTACTTTCTTTTTCCCCCTCACTTAAAGGGGCTTATTTTTTTTATCTTAGAACATTAGACATTTCCAGCAAATGTAAAGTAGAAAAAGAATGCAAATTGCCATAAACAATGCTTTGTTATCATGATAGCTGGTAATTTTCTGATCGGACTTCATCTTATCTCTAGAACTATAGTAATAGATACAATGGCATTAACAACTTTATTCAGCCCTTTAATCAATTTTATCTAATAGACCACTCCTATTTTTAATGTGCTTGCTAGCATGTGAGTTTAAACCCAGGCCCTAGAGTGGCACAGAGCTGTCCTTCCTGCGTCAATCGCTGCATAGTCACAGAGCTGCCTCCTTCATAGTTTTTTCTGTCAAGGAAGGAGAATGTACATTCAGCTCTTTCTACCAAGTCTGCTAATGTACATTTCTCATATTTTAAAAGCCCTTGAACATTAACCAAAATATCTGAATATTACTTTTTCTCCTCTTGACTGGTAAAATATAACCTCCTCTGCCTGCAACAGTGAGAAAGCAAATAGTTTCTCCCTGTAGAAATTAACTGTTGTCATTGTTTAGCCAAAATAAAAATGTTTTTATTAAGAAATATTGATCGTACTGTAATTTTACCCCCATCTATGTCCCAGAAAAATGAAGAAAAGGAAATTGCTTCCAAGTATTTTAATATTAATAGGGGAAACACACTAAGGGTACATCCAGACAAGCATGGTTGTGCAGTAGGTGGTGCTGCAAATGTGTTTGCAGCGCCACCTGCTGCACAGTCCAGGGTTCTCCATACTCCAGCAGTGTGCTGCCCAAGTATGCACTGTGGCCCAAGTATGCACTGTGGCAGGGTTTTTTTCTGCAGGCTTTTTTGACCCCTGGATGTCCACCAGGATCCTGGAAATTTGGACATGGCCATGGGTGGCACTGCTGCTACGGTTACATGCTGATTAGCAGAGCAACTGGTATAGGCAAGCCCAGGGTGAGGTAAGTGAGTAGGAAGGTGAAGACCATGTGAGTGAATTCCTGCTGCCACTGGAAAAGCCCTGGCAGAAGCTAGCAACAGTAGTATTGGGGGTGTCAATGTTGAGAAGAGAAGTTCTTCTCATTCCTGCCATCCTGGGAGCATGGAGGGTTGTCCCTGATACCTCTGCATTTCAGCAGCTGCTGTGTGATCTGATCATTGACATTCTGCCTCCTTCCCTGGCAGGGAAGAGGCCAGGCTGTCAATTGTTGGCTTCCTCTGGGGATGGGATGGAGAGGACCCAGGGAGCAGACCCAGACCCCTACTACCACCTAGCTGGGGAGCCATTCTTTCAGACAACTATGTAGCTTTCTTGTACGCCCCCCTTCATTTTCCTAGCATAGTAAATTTTCCGGAAATATGCAATGCTGTAATTCCTTGTCCATAGCCTTAGGCTGCATCTACACTACACAATTCCACTGGGATAACTTGGTTAGCCGGAGGTGTGGCAAGTGTCATCCTAGACATGGCTATGTTAACAGAGGGACTCAGGTCAGTGCAGCAAGCAAGAGTTACACCAGTGTTCAATGATACCTTTTATGCTAGTGTGTCTCAAGGAAGGTAGTTTTACTGCAGTGGAGACCAAACCTTTTGGCACGTGTGGCAAAAATTAGCTCAGCGTCCTCTCCTAGTGCCAGTCTGATCCCTTTCTTCTGCTTGACTGGCTGCTTTGCTTTCTGCCCCTTCACTGTGCTCCCTGCCCAACCACTTGCTCTGCTTTCTGCTTCCTGCCCTTTCTCCCACTGTGCTGCTTGTCCCCACCCTGGTCTGCCACCTCCCACACACAGAGGCTGCCTGTGCCACCTGTGGTGTGCATGCAGCAGGTGGGCAACCCTTGTGTACTGGATGGATAACATAGCACTCTTTGCCAAAATACTTGCTTCTACTTTTCTGGTATTCTGATATTGGTAAAGCACTTCTAATATAGGATGAACTTAGTGCTACAGTTAAACTATATGATTTTAGTTTTAACTTTGCCACATGGCTTGCAATTTCTTTCCCAGTTCTGTGAGAGACTGGGACATTAAGGATGTGATACCTGGAGTTGCTAAGGGCCTCCAGGTTACGTTAATTTCAGTAGGAGTTTTGGGGTTTCAGCTTCTTTGAAAATGTTTTACAGCAGTAGACGTCAGGGTGGGAGAAGATGTAGGAATGATAAATTTCTCTTGGTGATAACTAGGACACATTTCTGGTCTACCACCTCAGTAAGTAGCAACCAGACCATGTTAAAACCTATTTTGATGTAGAATATCAACAAAATAATATAAAAAGTCTAAGAAGAACACCAAATCCTATTTATCCAGCTTTCCTTTAATTTACCCCACAAGGGCAATTTCTCAGATGACAGACTGTTTGCTGGTGCTGTGCTTCATGAAGTAATTGGACAGATTTTCCAACTGTGAAGAAGATCCATAAATTAATTCTCAGCCTAGAAGGTTATCTCACCAGTGGGATAAGCATTTGGACTAGCCTAAGTACCATACCAATTCCTCTGGCATTAAATAACCTTTCTTCTCTTGACAGACATTAATGGCCCTTCAGGTAGTAGCATGTCTTTTTTCACCCATTTACCATCTCAAAAAAGCTCTCATATTGTTCCCAGTTGTTACAACTCAGTCTCAAAGTCTAATCCATACAAGTGAAAAGGTATATATCACTAAGCAATAGCTCCATCAGAAAATCACCCAGCAGGAAACCAATGCTCAAAGAATATGACTTCAGTTAATTGCACATTTTTATTCCCCCTTAGTGAAGAGGCTATATTTCCTGTTGTAGGGTTAATATCTTCACTTGAGAGCAAAATGAGAGATGGGGGAAAATTCTTTTTGAACCTACAAAGGTTAGGCAATTCTTTTTTCCTCTTAAGCCCTAAATTAAATGCACAGCTCTGGGTGGGATCTGAAGGCAAGCAGCTAGAGCCATTCTACCACCTCAGTATGGCACATATTAAAACAGCAAATAGCAACAGAGGTAAAGAATAGCATACATTAATGGGGATAGCATATGATCTGATAAAGAAGTTTCTTTCATGGAGAGACATTTACAGCTTCTTTTGAAATAAAAAACCCAGCAAATTGTATTATTTGGTGATAGTGTTTTATGCTCCCTACTTAATTTCTAAAACACATTTATGCTGCTCAGTCTGCAACACAAAATATTTAAATATCAAGGACTATTTTCACAATGTTCCATTTATGAAGGGAAAAATACAATTATTTAGAGAACTTTGGAAAATAATCTTTGCATATAATATTTTGCACATCACTTCTGGATTCTTAAGAGAGAGAGAAAACACCATTAACTTCTTATAAGAAAGGTTAATTTCTTTTGCTGTAAAACAACAAAACAAAAAACAAACAAAACAAACAAAAAACTCATTTCCTGAACCATGAAGGTATTAAGGAAAATTGAAAAAATAGATGTGAAAAAGATGGTATTGTGAAACTCAAGATATTGTGTTTAAATTCCAAATTCCATTTTGTTTAATTCCACTATACTATGTTCCACAGGCTCTTTATATGCCTTTGGGCAAGTTATATCATCTTCTGACTTGGCTTATATCATCAAGTCAGGTGTCCATACTGATTATTACATATCAGTTTTGTTTGAAAATTTCAACCATTAAATGATATTGACTTGTTCCTTCATTATTTTTTCAGCTTGTGGCTATAGTTATAGAAGAAATGTCCACAACTTTATTTTCCTCTTAAGCTATGTACACAGCTGTGTAGATATAGCTGTACTATATACCGTCCACCTTTTAAATGAATTATGAATACTGGAAAGCTCAGTGATTTGGTAGCCTGTTGGGCGTTACTTTACAGTTGGTCAAAAAAAGACTTCAATAGGATACTATTTAAAAACATAGTAAGTGTCATAATGGGCCATCCCAATGGTCCATATAGCCCAGTATTCTGTCTCTGACAGTGGCAGAAGTGGATGCTATGCAAGGAGACCATTGAATTAGGTACCTTTAGAGTGACAAATCCCCTACGCAGTACCCTCCCTGATACTTGTCATGTCTGAGTTTTACCTGTCGGTTGGAGTGCCGATACCAGCAAAGCAAAAGACCATAATAACTTAGCAAGGACGCAGGCCATAAAGACCCCTCAGCACTAGTAGCCTTTATTTCCTTGCTAAAAGAAGCACTGCAGTTGGAGTTTCCACACTTAAGAAGCTTGTTGTCTGCAATAATAAGTATTGCAGGTGCCAATCACAAGGTTGACCTTTTGAACCCACTGAGGGCAGCCAGATGAATAATGTATCTGGGTCAAATGAACAGGTATCTAGGTCGCTTAAACATGTATCTAGGTCACTGGTGTAAAAATGTAATTGGCGATCAATAATTATTCACAATTGGCATGAGGTGATTGGTCATTGCTGACTATAAATAAGAGCAGGTTTCCGCCATTAAGCAGAGAACTCTGAGCACACCAAGGAGACACAGTCAGCAGATTGGCCACCTGTAGACATCTCCCTGCCACTGACCTTCATTTTGGCGTATTCATTTCTCACCGGTTCATCTGTCCTTCTCATCAAAGAGCTCTCGGAAATTTACTGATCGAAAGTGCATTATAATTTTTCCTTGTGCATGAGCTGTTGACCAGTTCTGGGACTATTGAGTTGGGCAGCCACACCTAGCTTCTGGGTTAGAAAGCAAGGGCTCAGCTCAGGAACCCCGTGAACCAACAGACCCCTTTAAACTGTTCTGTTTTATGCACTGTAACTGAACAAGTCAGCTATCTTGCCTATGCTGTGACCATCAGTAGCGTAAGTACAATAAACTTTTCATACAACCAATATGCTTCAAGCCGCCTGACTCCTACTTGCCGCTACTCCTCACCTGTCTGGTCATCTATCCCTTCTGTGCCAAGCCGGTCATGCTGACCCAGGCTCGCAGGTCAAGGGTACACCGGTTACGAGGTGCAACAATACTCACCCTTTATTGGTTTAGAGGAAACACCATCAACCATTCTGTTCAATAGCCATTAACAGACCTGACATCCATGAATTTATACAGTCCCCTTTCTTTTGAATCTGGCTATGCTATCTGCCTCTACTTCCTTTGGATAGAAAATACAGTTTTGTTGGAATCAAAATGCTCCAAAAACCTGAGTCAATTTAATCATAGTATTTTTGAAAGAAAAAAAAGGGGGAAAAAGCACAGCTGGTAGTATCATATAGGATGTTTCAATATTATTGGAACAAAATCTTTTTATTTTCTTTGAAAATATGATTTTGTTTGGAAGCTTTTATATTTTATGCTGGTAAAAATCAAAATAAAAACTATATATGTATATATTAGAATTTTGTGGTGGAAAAAAATAAACATTTCTGTGCTACATTTGAAGTAGAAAGTGAAAACTGAAAATCTTAAAGACTTTTGTCCAACAGATGGGCAGCTGGCACATAAGGAACACAATTTGCTCTGTGTATAATTTATTAAGTTTTTTTTTCACATTTCTGCACTTAAAAAATACAGAAGGAAAATGCTTATTATGCATGCATAGTTTTCCAGAGGGTATAAAACAATTTTTTTTCTTCTGAAAATACTCTGTTACTTTTTTGTTTGAAAGATGTCTAACATCTCAAGATCCTCTCCTGAAAGGTTCCATATAAAGATTTTAAGTCATTCAACAATCTTGTTCTTATTCTCACTTGTATTTTCTTTGACTTTTTTTACAATTATATTCAATAAAATGTTATCTTTTTCTTACGGTGAAGAACCAGGAATGAATAAAAAGCTAGAAATATTTCTTATTTCAACATTTTCATACAGGTCTGTAGAGAAAGAAGGAAAGTGAAAGGACAGTCTTCTATAATATAACAAGAACAGGTAAAGAATCTCTTCTTTTCTCTATGCTCTGACTTATGTGGATGCAGCTCATTCTCATGACTACAGCACAAAAATGTCAAAACCCAGCAAAAAAAATCCTTCCCCTCCTTCTCCTTGCTCTTGTCCTTCTGCCAGCCTTTCTAGCCAAGAGCTAGGAAAACAGTGAAGAGATGGATTCAGTGGTGCTGGTGCCTACTTAGTTTCTTCTATTGTGGAGAAGTTTGGTCATCAGCAAACTTACAGCTGCTTCTCTGTATCACAGGTATATTATCCTGGATCTGCCAGTGAACTTGCTCAAACAGGTTCCATAAGCTCCTTGCAGACTTCTGGAATGGGCACAACTGGCTTCAGTAGGCTGTCCTTTATCTGCCCACCAATGATTTGGAGCAGGATCCACTCGACCCAGTGAGCTACAAGTCCTTCAGAACTTGCTCTCTGCTAGTGAACTCTTCCTCAAATGTGGCTGGTGCTCACTATTTCTCCAGCCATTGACAGTGATGAGTTTTGTAGGCCCTGCTGTCCCTCCCCATGCCCAGTGAAAACAGTGGTGGGATCCTGAAGATCCTGCGTGGGAAGGCACTGTACCTGTGAAGTGTCAAAGTGTACCATGTCCATGTCCTTGCTACCTGTCCCAAGATAATCTGGAAGTGACATCTAGTAGCAGCAACACAAGAGCAAGCCCCCCAGTCTGGCATACCCTGTACAAGCTGACCATAACTAATGGAACATTTACATTTACATTACTGAAAGTTGCCATAGCATTTACAATTTCTTTTGAAATAAAAAAAACAGCAAAAAGTATTTGGCAAACATTTGGTGAGTATTACACTCCAGTAAATGTAAATGTTGGCAACTTCCAGTGGTGGCTGCTGCAGAGGGCACTGGCCATGGGCACTTCTGTCCACCATTTAGGCCTGGCAGTGCCAGTGGGCTGCCGTTTCTGCTAGGAGGAGGTGAAAGAGATGTTCTTCCATGCCTTCCTGAACCATCCCTGACTGTGGCTGCTCTTTGCTTCATTCTCATCGGACTTGGACTTTTCCGAGATTGTGTGCATTCACTCTAAACTATATTGAGTGGCTGAAGGGACCATGATTTACCTGGCCAATTTCCTCCTGGGTCAGACCAAGATGGCAACTCTGAAAAGCCACAGAAACTGTTTTGCAGAAGCTGGATCAAACCATGCCCTCCAGCTCTTTCATTTCTTGGTCTGAGCATGTGTCACATGTAAATCTGCACATTTCACCTTGCAACAAATGTGGACCACTTTGTGTCATTCTGGGTCATTGAGGAGGCACTCTATGAGGTGGACGATGGTCCTTACTATGTAACTTGATGAAAAGTACTGCAGGGGAGGGGGGTGATGTGGTGGTGTGTTACTGACAAGAGTTGCATGCTTAGTCTCTGAGGGGCTACATATTTTTGTACTTTTATCGTTGATTTTTAAGATTTGTATAATAAACATTTTAAAGGTCTCCTTCCATTTCTTCTTCTTTTTGTTCTTCTCTTTGTCCTCCTCCTTCCTCCTCTTCTAACTGATTTCTTCCATCTGTGACATTTTTGTATATATTGTACCCAGACCCTGCACTGATTTGTCACAATGAAAAAAAAAAAAGATCACACACACACACAAGATATAAAAATCTAGGAAATATGCCAAGTATGCTTATCAATTGAACAACTCTGCCATTTTCCTTCTTATACCTGTTCTTAAAAGAGCTGTCTGATATTTGTGGAAGAACTCAAATCATACTGAATGGTATTTTCTTATTGAGCATATATACAAATTGTTCCTATAAATATTTGACAAATGCTGACAACTGGATGTCACAGACCTGAATACACTGACAACAGGCATTGTAAAAAGCTCATGGATTTTCTATACAAAACTCAATCCTCTTTTTTGGGTGAGTAAAAGAGCAAATACAATCAGGATTTTTCTTCCACCTCAGTAACTTGGTAGAATAGAAACTAAAATTGAGTTTAGCATAACCCATCTGTTTTAGGTACAAAAAGTAGAGTGCAAAAAAACTAAAAAGGGAAACATGTCAATGAAATATGGAATTATTAAAAACAAGTGAAAATACCATATGAAAAACAATCTTGCATGACTTTCTTGTGGTTTTGCATGGGTGAAGGGGTCTGCACATGGACACTATTACTCTACCAGATCCAAGATGCCATTACAGAGGTGAGAACATTGTTTACTATAGTGGTCTGAAGTCAGGGCTTGTTCGAACAGATGCAGCTGCACTGACTTTAAAGGGCTGTGTTTGGGCCATGTGAAACTTACCTAGAATGAAGCATATAGGATCAAATAAAGGGCTTGTCACCTAAAACAAGGCCTGGGTAAACTGGAGGCAATCAAATCCAAAATTGCTATCAGAAGTGTCTGGTTAGCTGCTACCTAAACTTGAATGTGCCCAAATTCGCAAGACCCTATTTGACCTTAAAGTGCCCTGAATATTTAGAGTTCTGTTTCTGGGGATATTCAATTCTGGCTTATGCAGGTCAGCACCCAGTTCCTGCCTCAGCTTATCAGATGCAGAAACCACGTGCCATTTGGCCTAAAATCTAGGGAGAAGATAATGATGTTGCCACCACCTTTTTATACACCAGTTAAAGTAGCTGCCTAGCATACAGGGAACTTAGGTTCAAAAATCTCCTAACCTAGGCCACATGCAGTATTGTTTTGGCTCTCCCTGTTGAAGAAAACCACTGTGCAGCCAAGAATGCAAGTTCCTTTGGCCACAAGGAAACAGAGCTGACTCCTGAGCCTAATGGTTGAGATATTCAGTTGAGTATGCTGGCATCTGGTCCCTACTCCTGTAAGTTCCTGTGCAACATAGCTTTCATGGCCACCCAAGATTTAGGAAAGCAAAGTAAAGCATCTGTTCTACAGGTAACTTTAAATCATTCTTGTTTTATTGAAAGAAATAGTTATTCAAATAGTATGGTTATATTTAGGGGGGGTCCTCAGCTGATGCAATTAAACATTGTTTCTCAGACTTCACAGAGGTCTGGCAATAGGGCTTTGGCTTCTCATCTTAGAAATATTTTTCTAAATTAGCTATGCAGCTGCATGTGTAACATGACACACATGTTGTATTTCAGTTTATTTTACAAACAGAAAAAAGAACCTTTGTCCCATCTTTCCTTTGCGGAGTGAGGGAAACCCTCCTTGCTGAGATAGACACCTCTGCATCTTCTCTGAGCTTTGTTGCTGGATGTGTAAAAAGTCTACAATACACTTCATGGCAGCTCTTCTTTGCTCTCTCAGCAGGAAAACCAGATTTTCCTCAACAGACTGGAAGAGGGCAACAAAAAACAAACAAAAAAACCATCCACAATTTTCTATTGGTCAGTGCTGGTTTTTAAACTACACCTTTGCTGACAATATCACCTGCTGTGTAATTTCTATGACTGAGTCTCTCTGCATGTGCCTAGACATATTTCATTTTTGAAATTATGTCATGTTTCACCAGTATGCTGAAGATCTGTTTGATCTGGATTGTTTAACTCTATTTAACTCTATAGGAACTTCTGCAGAGAGAAAATGGTGTCTTACTGCTTCTCTGCATCGGGTGCCTATCAAATCTAGCCTTGAGCCTATAGCAAAATTATTTAAGTCATGGAGGTGTTCTAGTAGGCACATGGAAAGAATCTTCTACCTCTTATAAGACAGCTGTTATTTTTTGTTCAGTCTTTCATGTGTCAGACACTGGGAGAAAATATTTGGTTACATATCTGACATCTTACTCCACAAATCTATCATTTTAGCATGCAAACAAGCATTTGTAGGACTCAGCTCAGGTTTAGGTGGCTTAGTTTAAACCACCTAAACCTGAATTGGGACTGTTGCATGCATGTGTTCACTGCTTGCTGGGATGAAGCACAGGCAGCCCAAGGCAAGCAGATTTTAGACACTCAGGAATACTTGGACACTCAGGAATTTAGATCTCCCTATGCTTGCTTAGGATGATCTAAATGTAATGCTTATACATTCCCTGACAGAGGACTGTTTAATGCAGGGGTGGGAAATTATTTAGGCCTGTGGGCCACATAGGGAGTTTTGGGGATCTGTCATGGGCTGGGCCAGCCTCCTCCCCCTCCCTCTATGTGGGATGGGGCTTCAGGCAGGGTGGGGAAAGGGGAGCTGGTGTGGGCGTAGGCAGCATCTTCAGCAGGTTCAGCCTTCCCCACCATTCTTCTACCCAAAAGAGGGGTGCAGGCAGACACCCTGATCCTCAGGGGATAGCTGCTATCTGAATCTGCAGCTGATCCTAGTGCCCACCTGGTGCTGCTTCCAGTTCATGGGCAAGGAGCTGGTATAAGCTGTGGGGCTGTTCTGTAATTGTGGGATGTTGGGAGGTGGAGGGGGAGGTGGAGGAAGGTGTTAGATGGAGGAGACAGAAAGACAGAGAGAGGTGGCCCTGCTCAGGATGAGCAACAATGGCTGCAAGACCTGGCAGCAGGTGCATTCACCGCTTCTGGGGCTCATATACCTGTGGCTGCCCAGAGCTCACCTGGGGCTGCCCTGTGGCTCCTCCCCACTGCTGCCACCCTGCACCACCTCCCGGCTGCCCCAGATCTGCATGTACACCATAGCGCTGCAGCTTACATCTGCTCTTGACCTGTGCACCGGAAGCAGCACTGGGCAGGCACTGGCATCAGCTGTGGATGCAGGTGGTTGGTTCCTACTGGGAACTGGGGTGTCCTCCTGGGTCTCTAGGTGATGCTGCTGCATCAGCACGTCAGCTGCAGTCCCAGGCAGTTGCTCTGATCCCTGGTTGAAATCTGCAGGTATCATCCCCAGCTGATGCCAGCCTGGGCAACTGGTGTCTCCTGAGTTTGGGGTGGGGCACCAGATCACCAATGGGGGGAGGTGGGAGGGCATCAGCTGATTGCCAACCCAGCAGCAAAACTGGAAGTGAACTTCTGCTGGCACTTCCAGGGGGTGCACAGCCAATCTCAGGGGGTGCACATGTATCTGCATGCACCCCCTACACATTGCGAATGGATGCCAGCATGCACTGAGCACTACTTCTGGCACCAGACTGGGAGCTGGTGTAAGCTGTGGACAGTGTGTGGACACTTTTGAGAGTATTATGTATAAGTAGTTACACTGGCCCCGGGACTGGAGAAGGGAACAGCAGTGAGTAGGCTAAGAAGGCTCTCTGAATAAACAAGCTTCATCATTTTTTAGGTTTAACTCCTTGGTCTTTTGAGAATAACAGTCAGGGCCAGGACATGCCCATCCACCTAAAACGACACAGCAGCCAAAACTACCATCTTCCTGTGGGCTGGATCGTGTGACTCTGGCTGCCAACCTGCAGCCCAAATACAATCAGTTGCCAGGCCATATCCAGTCTGCAGACCGCATTTTGCCAACCCTTGCTTTAATGTCTCTAATCCTATTTTTGGATCCAAATAGCCTTTCATTTTACTCTTGGACCACCTCAATCACAGAATGACTGTATTGATTGCAGAAGAAAGGTCAATTCAGGCAAAAACAGGAAGACATAGGATATACTGAAATGCTTTGTAGCTTTCTGGCAGAATGCTAGTAGTAGTGGGACAAGTATCTTAACTGACTGATTGTTTAAGTTCTATGTTTCCCTCGCTTGTAGAGGCACCAACCCACTTTTTCTCCATTCTTTATCCAATTACGCTTTTAATTGCCAAATGAATACTGGATTTTAGAAAAATAACATAACATTCTCTTAAGAGACATTGCCATTAACTTAATCTCAAATATATATGACAACTTTTCTGTTTACATACCCTATAGCAAAACCAAAAATCCAATTGACCATATTATGTCATTTTCTCTCTTAATTTGCGCATGACTATCAAATGTGCTGTTATCATTAAATCTGGTAAAACAAAATTGTCCTCTCAAGGTTGCACTGTAGGTGTTAATAATATTTAGGTTGGCTTGTTTACGAGGAACTCCCACAGGTAGGTATAGAACAGTAACATCTGTCAAGGAACTGAGAGAAAAATTGCACCCCTAATTTAATTCCACTTTTGGGAATCTGATCTTTCAAATATTGTTGCAGGCAATTGTGACCATTTAATTAATATATAAACATCACTGTTACCTCTTTTCACCAAAGCTATTAACTAATATTTGGAGTTTTAAAGGTGGTTTTCACTAGGAGGTAATGTTCATTATCAAATCAGGTATTTCTTCTGATATAACTGCTTATTTACCAAGAATGAACATACAGCCCTGCTTCAGTGGACTTTCATAGGAAATGTTTTCCTTCTTCAGCCATCCAGTCACCTTTTCTCAGCTAGAAGCATACCTAAAATGTTTTCTCTGTCAGTCTCAGGGTTACACTGTAAGTGCTCCTATGGGTATCCCATACCTTCTATTGCCTTCTTCTGTGTTTCTATGGTGTTTCCATCAGTGTCTACTTTCACTCTGCTCTCCTTTTAATATTGTTCCAAAAAAAGAATATCCTGCCCCAGGAGGAACAGCAGTCATACCCATGCCAGGAACTCCTCCGCCTGCCCTGGCTGTTGGTCTTAAAGTGGTAATTGCTAAGGACTGATTTGAAGTTCCTGGCATGGCAATGCTCCCAGGGCATAGACTCTGCAAGGGTTAGGGTTAACTCCAGTGCCCCTCCTAACTTGGTGCCCAGGCTGGGTGTCCTTATCACTCAGCCCTAGTTCTGCTACTGATTCTCTGTGAAAACCATTGTGTGTGTGTGTGTGTGTGTGTGTACACATGCACACACATTTATATTTATATTTGTATTTATACAAACCACAATTTCTTCATTAGTTAGTGTCCAAACAGGAAACATATTCTCGTATTTTATTTGTGTTCATAACAGTGCAAAGCCCTCTTTGAAATCAGGCTCTCTTTGCTTAAGCTCAATGCAGACTGAACACAATAAATATTTAAAAACGTCACTTAGAATTTTATGAAGGGTGAAGAATAAACAAACCAAAAGAATGAAAATCATAGGACACAATTGGACAAAAATATTGCCACAAATGTGGAAATGATCAGAGTATGCACTGTAAATGAACAGTTTACATATAGTGTAGCTTAAAAAACCATGTAATTTCATGCTACCCTATTTTATTATTTAAAATACTTCCATTATTTTCATTATGTTTGCTTAGTCTCATTAGCTTGCTATATCTGTAAATTGAAGGAGATATTTTTTAAATCTTGCAATACTAGAGTAGCGAAGGACAGCTGATTGGGTTGCTGCTGAAGAATTAAAAAGAACTTTAACAATTTACTCTTTAAATATATGTGCATCTGTGTATTCACTTCTGCCAAACTTCTACAGGCTGTGGTTTGAAATAAACCAACATCATATTTCTCAGTTTGCCAAGGTCTATATATGCAATATAACATGGCACAAAAAGGCAAACAATAGGACAATTGTAAATGCACAAATCCAAAAATGATGGGGAGGAAGGGATTTATTTCTGTTGCAGATAAGGCATTGTTCTCTAATCTGTTTTATGATTCAGTATTTCTGATGTAAACATATTACAACTGAAGAAGAGAAAGAACTCCTGGTCTGAGGGGATGGAGATAAATTTATGTCTGACATGAGGCACTATTGAGAGATATGGTTAAGATAGAAAGCACCTATAAATGGGAATATATCATGAAAAGCCTAACACAGTGTTAGCATTGGATACACATAGTGACATTATAATAGCTAACAATTGTAAAGCCATAGTAGCAATGGAAGAATTTGTTGATGATAAAGGCTTTAGGAAATATAACATTTGTACATGCCAAATTGCTGTTTTTACCAAGTGAAATAATCCATGTCAACTATTTCAAGATATTTTTGCTTAAAAAGCATTACTTGGAAACAGTCTTCTCTCTCTCTCTCTCTCTCTCTCTCTCTCTCTCTCTTTCTCTCATACTCTCTCATGGAAACCTTCTACAGAATTTAATAGAAATGAAACTAACTCTGTTATATAAAAATTAATAAGGCTTTTTATAAATGGGTATGAAAACTGACAGAGCCTAACAAAGGATTATAGCCTTTTTACTGTAAGGGTTTTTTTTAACAAAAATAATCCTATATAATTCTTTATCAGGATTAAAAACTAATCCTTTCTATTTTTTCTACACAATTTCACTTCTTTTATTTTCTTTCACAGTTGTACAAGGGAGAACACAGTGCAACTTGGAAAAAGGCAGAAAGACAGCAATTGAAAATGTGTGTGTCGGGGGGAGGGGGAGTAGGTCACATAGGTGCCACTCCAATCCTTCTACGTCAGTTAATGTAGTCTTCAAGATGATCTAAATTACTTAGGCTGTCAGCCTCAGTGACCAAAAGAGTACACCAGAACCATTAGGATACACAGATTTCCAGCCACACCATTTTTCTGCATTATCCAGTCTACACAAGGGAGCAGAATAGGAACAATTGCTTTCAGCTACCACTGTAGAATCTGGACCTGGCCGAGCAGTACAGGACTTAGATCTGGAGGTCTTTCTGATCTATAGAGATAAAGGGCTTGATGAATGTATTCCATTTACCATGAGCTCTGTTCCTATGCGGTAGCATCTCTTACTCCACAGTGAACCTGCCTACATATAGTTAGAGATACATGGGGGAGTTTATTGTGGGTATACGTTCCATTTCTTGTAAATCAGTAAATAAACATTTTTTTTTAGATTTTAATCTTTTCAATTTTGTTTAAATAAATCGAAAAAGAACTTCAAAGTCTATGTCCTTAAGTATCATGTAATCTGTGTTTCAGAAAGATTATTATTGCATAGAAATGAAAAAAGACTATCTCACCTATCATAGATTCCTTAGGGACTCGTTAGAAAATCAAAAGATCATAACAGATGCTTTCAACTACCGATTTAGCTAGGACCTGTGATGCAAATGATTGTTACTATCATTTTTTAACCCAGATGTTTCACATTCCTGTGAGAGACATAAAACTTAATAACAGAGTTTATTATAAGTATAATATTAAAAAACAATTGTTTTTAAACAACATTGCCAAGTTATACCTGAACTTAGTAGGAACTTTACCAAAAAGGTGAGTTGAAATGCTGAGGAAGAAAAGGAAAATCATTTTTGCATATGTCATGATGGAATTGCTTACTATTATGTAATTTATTAGTAATGGTCTTTATGGTCAGGAAGTGCTGTTGCTAATAAGAATCCATAAGTATGGAAAAAATTATTAATTATTCCAGCAATATTCTGTCAAGTGAACCTGGTATGAAAAACTAGTAAATTAATTGCATGGCATGTTTATTCAAAAAGAAAAAAAAATATCTCTGTGAAGGCAGCCCAGTGGCTTGGCAGTTGTTTTACTATACTGATATGAGACCTGCTTCAGGAAAAGAAAAAAAGTCTTTTAGTCAGCATGTCTTCAGTGGCTGAGCTTATTTGAAACCTGGCATATTGCCTGGGTGTTGGGAGTGCTAGCCAGTTTACACCAGAGCAACCTTTTTATTGCCATAGCATGAAGGACTGTGACTTTTGTTGAAATAATGACATTGGAAAGAAGCTTGTGTTGGAGACGCTTGGGCATGGTGGGGGGAGAGAGAAAGCAGGGCAAAGGCAAACCAGAAGCTAAGCTCATCCTCATACTGAGGATGCAACACTCTCATGGAACACAGAATAAACCATGATTGTACATTCCTCCACCAACATACCCCTAATACCACTTCAGTGCTGCTAAAACTCTGCATTTATATGGAAACTTTTAAAGGTTCCATATAAACTTTTTAAGGTTTAAAGAAGCTTAACCCAACTGAATTGCACTGGGACCTGGTCAGAAAACTTAAAATTCCTTTAAAATCCAAGTCTAGATAGATATACCCAGTGACCCTGTGAAGCAAATAAATAAATAATAGCTCTGTGTTACCACTCGGGAAAAAGAGTGTCTAGGAATACAGTTTTCAGGATATTCACTAATTTTAAAAGGCTCCATATTTGGGTGAGGCAAGGATATTTTGGGAGGGCCATCTTTTATTGGGCCAAGTTCATGGGTGGGAACGAATTTAGACAAACTTTTGAGTACAAAGTACCCTTCTTTAGGTATGAGAGAGAAGCATTTATATATTTAGTAACATTTCCTAGTAGCCCTTATTTTGGGGGGCTAAAGGAGCCACGCTCTTTTTTGGACCCTTTTTATAAAAATATTTGGGAGCCCAACTTTCTACAACTTGATTTTCAGTGGTTCTGAACACCTGAAACTCCAAAAAACTTTGATTAAGGTTGGCTGAGGAACATTGACCCAGGAGCCCTGGAATAACTGTACAAAAACAGAACTGAAAAAAATCTGCTCCTAAAATATATGGATATTGATAATGCTAGCCTACGAGAGTAGCCACAGACACCTAGTCAGTCAGTAACAAAGGGAAGAATAAACTCATTAGACATCACTGTTACATAATCTATTTAAATATAAGAACATAAAAATCTAAGAACAAAAATAGAAGAACATATATTTAAATAGAAGAACATGAAACATGTCTACACTTGAATTTAAGTGGGCTTAAATATAATGTGCAGTAAGCATTTTTTAGCAGGTGCTTACACATGGTGGGACTTCGGACTAATGTCAGTCCCAAGACAGTCCAGTCCTGCCATGTGCCCCTGCACCTACTGGGGGGGAACATCAAACTCTGCCACAAGGCTGCCAGCGCTTGGCAGCCATGTTGTAGCCAGAGTGAGCTGCCAACACTTGGCAGCCATCTTAAAAATACACCCTCCATATTGTGACCACTGGGCTGATGCTTCCTGTGTCAGAGCAGCAGTGTGGCAGAGACACAGACAGACACATGTGCCTGCTCTGCTCCTGCTGCAGCTGTGCTTCTCAGACCTGGCTGCCTCAGCTTCTGTCCCAGGAGCCCAGGGACAGGATCCCCCATGCCTTAGGGCTGCTGCAGCTGTCCTGCTTGATTGCTGCCATTACAAGTGCCTGGCACTCACACACCAAGCACTGCATGATTCCCCACCTGCTCTGGCCACCTGCTGAATAACTGGTACATGGCCTTCTGGGGCCCCTGCCACCATTCAGTACCTCCTGCTGGCCCCAGAGACCATAGGCTCCAGAATGCCATGGCCAGGACTACCACTGCTTTCCTGTCCCACCAGCCCTGCTGTCTATGGGCCCACTGTGCTAACCAGGACTGGTAGCAAAATGTTGTGCTGTAGGAATGGGATGATGACCAGTGAGTCAACATGCTCTGGGTGACCCAGACTTTGAAGGCATGCTGCATCAGCTCCAGCCCCAACTGGAGCATCGGGACATGGAGAAGCACTCAGCCATTCCTGCCGAAACCCGGCTTCCCTGCTGCCCACATACCCGCTACACACCCAAAGCACCACTCCAGGACACACACATGTTTGTAATGAAAACATTCCCCTTACAAGCCCTACCCCATCTACCCACCTCTCCATTCAACCAGCAGAGCGCCCTCCCCCTTCCTCCCCAACACACACAGCCCCTCCACTACCCTCTCCACCACCAATAAAAAAACCCTCTTCCCAAACTGATAACTATATACAGCAGTCTCGGTCTTTCTCTGGGTCCTAGAGTGGGGGGATGTGCAGTGGGGGGAATCCAGGGCACAGAACCCAGCATCAGGCAGCTAGCATCCTGGCCATGGACAGTTCCCTTGCAGGTCTGGGTGCTGCACCAAACTGCAGTGGCACTGTGGGAGGGAGGCAGTGGAGTCCCTCCTCTGAGGCCCAGGCAGGGGCCTGCTACAGAGTGGTAGGCAGGGCCCAGGGGCCCAGTGGGGTTGGGGCCAAGGGGCCAAGTGTGGGAAGCCCTGTACAAGGGCTCCTGTGGTCAGCACTGGCTGACCAGTTGGTGTTGAAGCAGCTCCATGTGGTACTGGTCCAGGGCCTCCAGCTGGGCCCAGTGCACCCACTACCCATGGTCCTATGCCTCCTCCTGAATCGTTTCGCAGACAATGTGGCATCTCCTAGCTATGTCCTGCTAGGCAGTCCTCCAGCAGCAGGTCTGGCCAGTGCATGTTAGAGAGGGTATGCATGTGCCATTGATCACTAGTAGGTGCTAGCCTTAATACCAATAAATGTTCTTTGTAAATAGCACCTGGTACAGATGCTGGATTGTGGCATGCAGAGGTAGCATGGGCTACAGGCAGCTCAGGAGCAGGCAGGGAGGGTGTTCCTCCTCCCTGCCACCATTATTATTGGGATGATTTGGGTGGCAATGGAGGGAGGGACAGAGGGGCCAATTGGAAAGATAGGGCAATGATCTGGGTGGTGAAGAAGTTGAGATTTGGGCTGCAGAAGAGTTATGTGGTGGTGAAGTTGGAGCAATGCAAGGGCCAGGTGAGTGATTCAGGGTGTGAAGGGGATAGTAAGCCTGGCAGCTGCCCCCAATTCCCTCTCCCTCTTTCCTCTTCTCCCCTCACCCTCACCTTCCTTCCCCATTCCCCACTTCACTCCTTTTCTTTCCCTCTCCACTCACCCCCTACCCAATCACCTGCTGCCTGACTGTCTCTAGCTGTCAGTCTAGGACCACAGAGCCTTGGATGACAGTTAGTCCACCTAGGAACAGTGCCTCCTGGGACATTGAAGAATGACAAATTGGTGCTTTCATCTCAGGTGAACAGCCAGAATTTAACTCCAGTGTGGTAGCTCAGAGACAATTCTGGCCCAAGCTAACATAACTTTAAGATGCCTAGAGATACTTATCACGTATTAATAAACGTTAAAATGCAATCAATCAAGTCTTAAATGCTCTTAATCTGGTCTAATTGTAATGTGTAATCTCACCTTTTCCCACTGTATAAGTTTGCACCAATTTAAATCTAGAGACATAAACATTTATATTAATAATCCCCCATTTAGCACTGTATTAAACGCTTTATTGAAGTCCAGGTAAATTAAGTCTTATGCCTTTCCCTTGTTTAGAAAATTCATGTTATCAAAAAGATAGCAGGTTACTCCAACATGATCTACTTTTGTTAAATTCATGTTGCTTTTTCTTCCATTTTACATTCATGTCTGACCATTCATTGCTTCAGGATTTATTCTAAATCCTTGCATACCATTGAAGACAGACTACCAAGTCTTTCATTACCTAGATCATTTTTTACTCCTTCTTAAATATAGGAACTATATTTGCCATTCATCAGACACCAACTTTAATCAAGTGTTGACAATCTTTGCTACCACACCTGTTATTTCACATACCTATCCTGTTCTCAATGAACTTCTTCAGTTTAGTTTTCATGTTGATCATGATAATTTCCATTTTCATAGAATAAAAAGTTCAGAATTTGCCTGAATACTGACTCTCATACTTATTGAAATCTGCCAATTTTTAACTTAGTTTTACTTTATTCAGGCCATATGTATTATCTTACTAATGTTTAAGATATAAATACTCATACTAAATCCAGGGTTGGGCAAACTGTAGTCTGTTGGCTGGATCTGGCCTGTGAGGCACTTTCATCCACCCCACAGGCACCCACCAATGAATTGTACCCCACCCAGACCTTCTGCCCATGAGGGTAAGAGCAAGGCATCCAGGTATACACACACCCCACAACATACCCTATTGCACTTTGCTTCCACCCTTGTGGGTGAAAGGGCTAGGTCCAGCCGGCAGCAGCTTTCAGGCAGGGCTGCTGATGTTGTTGCTATAACCACCCCAGGTTACCTAGTTGGCTTCCCTGGTGTCTGACTTATTCTGGGCAAAATGTAAGGAAGTGGTGGGGGTGAAAGGGGAGGAGCTGAAGCTGCGTGAGGCAGGAAGCACAGTGCTGGGGCTGGTGGCAGCATAGATCCCGCACCCATGGGGATGATGGGAGTGTGGAGTTCATCTAGGAAGGGTGTGGGTGTGAGGGAAGGTGAGAGAGGTTGTGGGGACCCTCCACACATTCCTTCACATGACATGCAGACCCCACAACTGGTAGCAGCAGCAGATGGGAACACTCAGGGCACTTGTGCCCCATGCAGGCACTGGCACCCAGTGGCATGCAGCTCTGGCCAGTACTACACATGGGGGCAAGGCGTACAGCCTGCCCGACCTACCTCTATCATGGGAGCTGCACGTGGGGCATGTGCAGCTCTCGCATTCATGCAGCACTGGGGGAAGCCCCATGCTGGAACCAGCTGCCTTCCCTGCCCCCTGCCGTGCAGGTCCCAGGACTCCACCAGAAGTGGAGGGGATCCCCAGTTCCTGCTTCCCCATGGAGTCCCAGGACCTCTGTGGCAGGAGGCGGGGAAGACAGCTGGCTCCAGGACAGGGCTTCTCTCAGTGCCAGGCAAGCTGTGGGAGCCGCACATGTGCTGTGAGGAGCCCTCATGATAAAGGGCTCCTCTATCATGCACTCTTTGCCTCCATGCACACTAAAGTGCCACTTTGATTCTCCCCCCCGCCCCCGAGATGTACCTGATACAGTTAATATCCTGGCGTGCCAGAATGATAGTAGAGGGGCTAAAGTCACCAGACCTGCACATCAGGGCAGAGGTGGCATGATTCTACTGAGAGAACAGGTATAATCACCAAAAGACGGGTTAAAACCTTTCCCTGGCCCTGCAACCAGTTTTATAAGATGAGTGAACTCTTCAATTGGCAGCACCTGAAGGGCCAATGAAGTCTTAACCTGGCTTTGGCAGTGACACCTCCTCTTGCTGAAACATCCTGTCATCTCTCTAGTCCATGTGTCCTCCATTCCAGTAAGTGCTTGCGGCTCACCGGCCACACACAGCAGCTGCCTCTGGTGTGGGAAAAACATTGCTGTGTATTAACCATTCACAGGGATCTTTGGCAAGGAGTGTCAGGGCTGGGGGGGTCCAACTTCACCCAGTTTTGTTATTTTATGGCCACAACTGTAAGTCCACAGATGGCCCTGCCTTCCTGACAAGGTGCTGCCTTAATGTCATATGCTCTGTACCAGTTGTTGCCTCCATGCCAAGAAGTGAAGCATGGAAATGCTAAGGGGAAGAGTATTTTTTCAGGATCTCTCTACTTATTTGTCTCCTGTCTTTCTTTGCTTCCAGCTTCCAGTGCACAGAAGTCTGGAAAGTCCTTATTTGGAGGTTCTAGCCCTACTATTGTATTTAAAATTGATGGACCTATTTTTCATTATGTAATCTACTTCTGAATCTAGTTAAACTGTCCACCTATACATCTTGTGGCAATGAGTTGCATAAGTTAATTGCACACTGTGTGAAAAAAAAGCTTCTTTTGTTAGTTTTAAACTTGCTTCTTAATAATATCCTTGTATGTCTCTGAGTTCTACTATTGTGAGAAATGATAAATAGTATGTCCCTACTTACTTCCTTCACACCATTTATTATTTTATAGACCTCTATCATATCCTAACCTTTAGCCATTTTTTCTGTAAGAAGAATGTTTCCTTCAGGAATTGAACATTTACAACTTTAAGGCTTACTTCAATCTTATGGCTTTTAAAATCCAAGAACATATTTGATTCAAATTAGAGTTAGAAGAGAAATATCTTTAATTTTGTTTCAAAAACTTTTTTACTAAATTAAGAAGTTTAATTTTTAGCCTTAGGGCCATGTTAGGGGCATTGTATCCTGGGATGCTGAAGGTCTGTAACTTGGGTGGCTCATCTGTGGGGACTGTCCACACATTGGTGGAATACAAGCTAGGTAACACAGGTCAGAGAGAAACCTGCCCTGGTGTGGCATAACTTTAAGCTGCTTAAAGTGTTCTTAAAACTAATTTGAAGTGTTAAGGTGTGGACAAGTCCAGGGGTTAAGAGCTCCAAGAGCCACCTAAAATTAATGTGTAATGGGTCCCCTAAACAGATACAGCTCGATTTGCAGTTAGAAATAATAAGGAAGTGGAGAAAGATGAGGAAGAAGAAAGTCCGAGCACACTAGCTCACATGGAAGTCTGAACACAGGGTTTGACTAACAGGAACTGAACAATAGATGAGCGATCTGATTCCCCACTGACATGCTGTCATTTACACCTATGCAAAGTCAGGGTAACACATATTCAAATCAGAATGGAAGAGAAAGCATTCAAAATTATTATTCAAAACATTAAAGTATAGTGAGACTGGCTTTCAGAAAAAATCCAAAATGGTTGCAGGCTTTGTAGACCTGTCATCAGCCTACAAAACAGTCTGGTTTAATGGTCTGATGCTGAAGCATGCACAGATTATACCCTGCCACTAAACTCTATGCCTGATACAGATCATGCTGAGGAACAGACAGCTACACATCCACCTAGGTGACAATTAGCAAACCCCAGTTCTTCAGCAATGGACTGCCACAAGACTCAGTACTGACATCAACACTCTTTAATCTATACACAAGTGATACACTGTCAACAGAGTCATGCATATGACCTTGTTTGGCAATGCAAGCAGCCACCTTCAATGACACTGAGTCCACCTGAATGCTATGGTCCACCTGAATGCTATGGAGGGATATGTTCCAAGCCAAAGCCCCACAAAACAACAGTCATTGCATTCCATCTTGATAACAGGAACACTAAGCATACCCTGAAGGTAACTTTCTGTGGCAATATTGTGCAGCATGACCCATTCCATCTTATCTTGGCATGGGCTGGACTGCATGTTAAGCTTCCACAACCACCTGAAGAAGGTAGCTGCCAAGACAAAGAGACGGGTCAATTTGTTTCAGAAATTGGCAAGCAGAAGCTGGGAAACATCGGCATCAGTATTATAGACATTATTGCTGGGTCCCTGCATGCTCCATAGCCGAGTACTGTGTATGAACCAGATGCAGTCACACTTGACTTGCTGACATTCAACTGGACTCTGTAAGTCAGTGCATCACTGGAACCCTTAAGCCAGCCTCAACATCTTGGCTGCCCATGCTGTCACACATCACTTCTCCATCCATTCGTTGTGAGGCAGCACCTCTAGAGGAAGACCAGCAAATTAAGGAACAGAAACGTTTCCCCATCCACCAGGACCTCATCAGTGCCCCTCACCATTGCCTAAAGTCACACAAGCCTTTTCTGGATCCACCCACTTAGCCTTTGATAATGTGACTTCAACCTGGACAAAGCTTGGAAAACCAAATGGAGTTCACAGGAAGTCCCAAATAAACTTCTTATGATAGATCCAATGCAGCAGGTCCCTGGCTTTGAGCTCCTGCAAAGCTCATGGGCAACTTTGAACTGTATCCACACAAACCATGGGAGATACAGAAACTTAATGCACAAAGGGAAAATTAAAAACTCTCCAGTGTGCAACTCTAGTGACCCAGAACAAACCAGGAAACATATAATGACTCAATGCCCAATTCACAAATATGAAGGAGGTATCACAGTGATAACTCTGCTGCTCATGATGTTATTGTTTGGCACAGCCTCCTAAATGTAAAATTATAGTTGCTGTTCTGTATCTATGTCAGCCATATGAAAAGAGAAGAAGAATTTAAAACTCCTTGGTCAGTCCATCTCTAACTTCAGAGTGGCTTTTCTTAGACAGCAAAATGTTAAAAAAGAATTTCACTGGGAAATTGCAAAACAAGAAATCATCCACAGACTGTATTGTATTAAGTATGATCTAAACCAAGACTAAAGATCCTTATCCCATTACCTGGATTAGCTTTATAAACCCTATGTCTGTCAATGGGTTAATTGTTTTTTCTCTCCTACCAACTTCGCGTCTCCCATCAGTGCCTCTCTCTGCTTCTTGCAGTTACTTCAGAGCATCAGATGAAGTAAGCTGTCTGTGCTTGTGAAAACTTATGCTATACAGCTCTGACAGTCTATAGAGACAAATCTAGCATGCCCCCTATTTAAACCAATGTCATTTAATTTTACTGAACTGTTAGTTTAGGACTGTATCAAATGTTTTAACTAAGACCCTACTAAGGCATTATGAGTTATTGGACCTCAACTATGCCTACCAGAAACATGGAAGGCATTACACGGAGTTTGTAAAATTAGTCACTAGCAAAAACTTAAATGTGGTTAAGTAACTTGTTGAACTAGGGTCCCACAAGGGGCCCAAGAATTCAGGTCTTTTAACTGCTAATTCTTTAAAAAGTGACAAGAGTGCATTTCACATTATGCCAGTCTACTGGAGTGCATTTATTTTCATGCTCCAGCAGACTCAATTAATCAAGTCTGCTCTGATATGCTGGATTCCCAGCACATCAGGAATCAACCCCCTGCATGTGTATAGGAGCCCTTTATGACTAGGCCACAGACTCATCAGGATACTATTTACAACAAGTCTAAAACCAGCTTCCTTTTTTCCTTGCTTCCTCTTTTTATTTGATAGTAGAGTGAAGGTGATTTTCTTTTAATATCTCTTATTGTCAATTATCCAGTTAGAGAGTGGAAATGCCAAGGGCTTAGGGGACCAATGACACAATAAGTATAATGAAGAACCAAAACAAAGAGCTCATAAAAATATATAAGGTATTCATCCAAAATGTAAGGCAAGTACATATGTGCACCTAATATATTTGAAGATAATTGGGAACAGTTTGTGAACAATTCCCTGAACAAAAGGGAATCAATGAACAATTCACTGATTTGAAAAAAAAAATCACAGAATGAAGAGTCTTTAAAAATATTAATAATACAAAAATGTGAGTCCAATCATTAACTAATATAAAACATCATGGTTCCTTTGCTCTGCTTTCTGACTGGCCTGATTTCAATAAAGCTATGCCACATTACAATTATAGATCTATCCCCTAATTCACAACCAATTTTACACCTTCTTTTGGGCTAAATTAACAAGCTCAATCAAAATAAATGGAGAAATAGGGGATAACTAGGGCCAAGGCTTTAGTAACTGACATTAACACACTAGTATAATGTCAGCACATTGGCCCTGTATTCAAATTTAGTCTTTTATTTCCTCTTTAGTTGTACCATACACAAACTAGAAGGCTAATCCCTTGATTTTTATAATTACACTGGATAAAAAATGAATAGCAGCTTGAAGGCATGTCTAACTATGTGAAAACAGTAACACTGGGGCTCCAGATGCCCAGGATGTCAGGAAAGTAGAAGCATAAAATTAAACATTCCAAGATAGAATGAGATTTAAAAAAAAAATCAAACATGCTTTGTTCCTTCTGTTTGTCAATAGAAAACTGCATCCAACTTTTAACAATACGTGGAAGGAAAATGGCTTGGGACCTGTGACTATATTGTATAGGGATCGATACCATAGAGAACAGTCTTGTTTGCTTTTTCTAAGTTGTTTTCTTTGAGCTCCTGCAACCAATTGTCAGTACTTTTTGATCACCTTCAATTAATTTCTCTCTCTCCTGGGTTGAGTGGCCATGTATCAACATGTGGCCATCATCCTCAAATATACAGTATATCCTGAGGCTGAAAATCCCCAAAAAGAAAGACTTTACTTCTAATCCCAAACTGAAAGGCTAGTAAATTGCAAGGACGGAGGGGAGTGAAAATGAAAAGAACAGCTGTATTGCTCTGCAAGGACAGTGGGATTTATCAGAAGTAGTGAAGTTTGACTAAATCCCTGCCAGATCTCAGCCTTCTCTTCATTTATTTGATCACAAATTCAATAACAGATGACAACTAGTTTCAACACTTTAGAAAACATGCTTCTCTGCTGTGACTCCTACACAATTTTTCTATAAGACTTTGCAGTTACTGTCGAAAAGAAAATCATTCAATAGTCATTATAGTAACAGCTTATTTAAAAGTCACTGGATGTGTCTACACATGCATTTACTGTGCAGTAAATTGCTACGCAGTAAGCAGTTTGTAGGCTGGCATCTACATGTACAGCCATAACACCTTCAGGCGCAGTAACGCGGCTCACTGGGTGACCACATCAGCCTACCCTGGTCAGTTCCTTGGACTACCAGAGCCCCAGGTCTAACCGACTTCGCATGCTCCTGCCTCCTGTCCAAGTGGGCCAAAGACCTGTGTGTGGGATGGCGCACTGTCTCTGGGTGCCACGGGGCATGCTGCTGCAGATGCTTGAGCCATGGTTCTGGCAGCAGGGAAACTTTCCCCCACCCCTGCAACTCCCAGCAGCACAGTGTGGGCAGGGCTGTGGTTACATCATCTGCTTGCAGCTCTGGTGCTGCTTTCCCTGCCCCATGGAGTACACTGCTCTGCTCTGCTCTGCTCTGCTCAGCCCGGGCAGGCTTGGGGCCTATGTCAGCTCCCAGTGCTGATTTCTCTGAAACACCTACCTCCATCCCAGGCATACGCTGGGCTTCTCTGCCACCAGGACACTGTATATGAGAGAAGCCGTGCACAGTATAAGTAGGGGCTGAGCTGTGTGGAGCCCCCAGCAGTGCATGCTGCTTCTCTCACAGGCAGAGTCCTGGTAACAGGGAAGTCCAGCACGTGCCTGTGATAGAGGTAGGTGTTTCAGGGAAACTGGTGCTGGGAGCTAGGAGACAATGCAACCCCAACCCTGCCCATGCTAAGCCAAGCAGAGCAGCTTACTCCATGGGGCAGAGAAAGCAGCACTGGGTATTACAGACAGGTGACACAGCCCCAGCCTTGCCCACACTGCGCTGCCCCATTTCCCTACAGAGGAGTCATGGGGAGGCCTTTCCTTGCTGCTGGAACCATGGTTCCAGCATGTGCAGCAGCATGCCCTGCAGCACCCAGTGACAGTGTGTTGAGATATCCAATTTACTCCCAGCTCAGCATATATCACCATAGTTACTGCACAGTATGGGCATGCACCTTTAGATGCCACCCATATTCTGCAGTAATTTTAGGTTACCACGCAGTAACTGTGCACTTGTAGATGATTCCACGAAAAAGCTGAATATGATTTGATTAATGATGGCAAATCTCAACCTGTTTCATTATGTTAAATAAACTGAAGTGAAATGCCAATTTTAAGACTTATTTGACGTCCGTAACTTCTAGTACAGAGTACCCATAAGGAGGACATCAGATACAGGCACCCATCATGGTAACTGTATCAGCTATTCAAGTCAGAGCTTCAGTTCCAGCCTATATGGCTCTGAAAAATCTCTTCCCAGCCTGTGCTCAACCCGCAGCACATGTGCCACAAGCAGTACAGGGAGCCTCTGTGTGTGGCACGGAGCAGCCTGGGGAGGGGGAAGATAACAAAGTAGCAGATAGGGCATGAGAAGAAGATCAGAGTGGCATTTGGGAAGGGAGCTGGCCTAATTTGTGGCACGTCTGTCAAAAAAGTTGGCCCCTACTTGTCTAACCTTATTCCTCACAGTCTAACAAAATGCTTCTATTTAGTCTCAGACATTAAGAACCGATGCTAAGGTTGGAGAAGTCAATGGAAGAATACATTAACTTTAATGGTCTTTGGATCAGAATTGAAGTGCCTGTAAATGTTCAGCAAAATGAAATAATATGGGGGTAGGTATACATAATGCATAGGGCACTAGGAGAAGCAGAGGAGCAGAGTTATGTTTCTGATTTTTCCATTGACCTGCCGTTTGGCTGTACCACTTCTCCTCTAGCTCTGTCCATCATGTCCCTTTAGACCATAAGCTATTTGAGGGAGGGACCATCTCTTAATGAGTTTTGCCCAGGGCCTACCAGAGTGATCTGAGGCCTGAAACTCTGATCCCCATTAGGGCTGGCAGGCAGGCTGGAAGGACCGGAACACTTTCAGTAAATAATAAAGGAGTGAACGCAAGGCTAAGTAATGGCTGGTCTGATCCCCTTTTATGTCCCTGGCATGCCTTACCTTTGAAGTAAGAGAAAGGATCTATAACAGGGAATTTTCATGAGAGAGTCACTATATAAATGTCCAAGGGTGAAAGTATAAGGAACTTACCTTTACAACAGTTACAAAATGTAAAGGTGTCAAAAACATGCCAGCAATAGACATATTTGGCTAATGACAATTGTTTTCCCAGGCAGCCAATATAGTTGCTTGTGATTTTTACTGAAGAGTATCCATCAATTAGCACAAATTTGTTTTTTAATTGGCCTGCACTGCACCTGCCACATTCTGACTCTCTGTCTGCACTCAGGTTAGCAAAAGAGAATGAAAGTAGATATCTGGGGGGATATAATCTTAATGCACTACAGGAAGGGCATGCACAGCAACAATTAATGTTTAAAAGACAAGAATAATATGTACTGGCATGAAGTAAAGAGGAAAAGGAATGGAACCTGGGGAGTAACTAATGAACAGGATTAATTAGCCAAAGCAGAAAGATCACCACAGGCCTGCTCCAAAGCCCCTTCAACTCAGTGGAGAGGCTTCTTCCTGCTGACCTAACTGGGCTTTGGATAAAGCCCAAAGTTTTTAAGAAATGGAAAATCCAAGGCTGAGAATACCTTTAACAGGGCTTATTTTTAAATTGTGTCAAAATGCTGAATGTTGGAGCTAAACTGTAAACAGGTGGACAAGGTGACTGGAAGGCAGCACCAGTCAGCAGGCTGACAAGACAGCAGGACTGCAATTCCAGATAGCCAGTAGTTGTGCAAGGCCACTAGGAACCATGAACACTTGCTGCAATATTTGACCTTAACTGAACCACTTGCTTTCCCCCACCCTTTTTTCTTTCAGAAAAGAACTCAGCTAAGAAACATATTAAATCTCACTGCTATTTAATTATGAAAAGCTGTTATCATTATTTGCATTACAATAGTGCACAGGGGTTCCAGCCAAGATCAGAGCCCCATTGTGATAGGAACTGTGCAAACACATAGCAACAGGGAGTTCTTGTAGTAAAGGAGTTGAATCTGAATAGACTAAACAAAAACTGGAAGGTAAAACAGAAGCCCAGAGAAGCTGTAAAAAAGACAAGGTCATACAGCAGGATTAAGAACAGAAATCATGTCTTAAGGCTCCCAGTGTAGCATCCCAAACAAAACTGCAGAGGCATGACAAGGCAGCCAGATGCCTGGGGCAGCTGCAACACATGGGGATGGAAATGACTTCCAGTTTGTGCTGTACCCTCCTGTCCAATCATTTGGCTGTGGTGACAGCTGTTTCTTTCTACCTCTCCAACTTAGTGCCTAGGGTGCCCCCATTGCTCTGTCCTACTGATGCTATTGTAAAACTGCCTTTGTGTTTAGCATTATTCTGCATTCTTAATTGTTTATGAAAATTGCATATAATTCTAGTGGCATATGTCAAAAGCACTTGATGTAAGTAGAGGGTCTTCCAGGAGACCTAAAAGGCCACAATAATTAAGTTACAACTTTCTTCAGGTGGAACTTTAAAATGCTAATAATGAAGTTTCACATCAAGCAATGACACCCAGTTGTTGTAATCCAACACACATTTGATCTACCTGTTTTATGGATGTACAAAATGAGGCATGCAGCATTTTCTGTAGCAGATCAGAGACTGATCCATTTATCATCTGAACTAGGGTAAAATAAGGATGCATCATTACCCCAACTATGCTCTCCATTTATTGGACAGTCATCTTGGTTCTCATAAAGGACCATGTTCCTTCCAGAACTGACACTGAATACTGAACAGATAAAGAACTCTTGAATCTGGGACATTTTTGCTCAAAGACCAAAGTATTGAAAACAACAATGCTTGACCTTATAGTTTATAGTTTCATAGTTTCTAGGGTCAGAAGGGACCTAAGCAGATTATCTAGTCCAACCCCCTGCCATGGCAGGAAAGACTACTGGGGTCAAACGACCCCAGCAAGACGTTCATCTAACCTCCTCTTAAACACCCCCAGGGTAGGAGCCAGCACCACTTTTCTTGGAAGCTGGTTCCAGACCCTAGCCACCCTGACCGTGAAATAGCGCCTCCTGATATCTAACCTAAACCTACCCTCTGCCAGCTTGTGACCGTTATTCCTGGTCACTCCTGGTGGTGCACAGGGGAACAGCGACTCCCCCAATGCCTGCTGATCCCCCTGACTAGTTTATAACAGGCCACAAGATCCCCCCTCAGCCTTCTCTTTTGGAGGCTGAACAGGTTCAGGTCCCATAGCCTCTCCTCATAGGGCTTGCCCTGTTGTCCCCTGATCATACGAGTGGCCCTCCTCTGGACCCTCTCCATGCTGTCGACATCCCTCTTGAAGTGTGGCGCCCAGAACTGGATGCAATACTCTAGCTGCGGCCTGACCAGTGCTGCACAGAGGGGGGAAGATCACCTCTTTGGACCTGCTCGAGATGCATCTGTGTATGCATGCCAAGGTGCGGTTGGCCTTCCTAACTGCCTCTTCACACTGCCAGCCCAAGTTCATCTTGGAGTCAATGATGACCCCCCAATGAGAACAGGGTGAAAGACAGTGTCAAAAGCCTTTCAGAAGTCCAGGAAGACTATATCCACTGCTACCCCTGCATCTAATGAATTGGTGATCTGATTGTAAAAGGCCACCAGGTTGGTCTGACAGGACCTGCCACTGATGAACCCATGTTGGTTGCCCCTAAGCATGCAGTCCCCTGCTGGCCCCTCCTGGATGTGTGCCAGCATAATTTTCTCGAACAGCTTGCCTAGGATCGAGGTAAGACTAACAGGCCTATAGTTTCCCGGGTCCTCCTTCCTGCCTTTTTTGAAGATGGGGACCACGTTGGCCCTCTTCCAGTCCTCCAGTACCTCACCACAGCACCATGAGTGCTCATAAAGCCGTGCCAGGGGACTTGCAATGACCTCGGCCAGTTCCTTTAGAATTCTAGGGTGGAGACCATCCGGCCCGGCTGACTTGAATACATCCAACCCCTCCAGAAGCTCCCTAACTAAATCCTCGCTAACCCATGGCCCAGGTGTGGCTCCCCAAGGGCCCGAGGGGAGTCCAGCAGGGGGGTGGCTGTTCTGGTTCCTACTTAGGAAGACAGAGGCAAAGAAATGTTAAACATGTTAGCTTTGCCGTCTGGTGTGATGACCAAATTTCCCATCGCATCCTGCAAGGGCCCCACATTACCCGGGACCTTCTTTTTACCCCCTACGTATTTAAAAAAGGACTTCTTATTGTCCTTAATCTGGGAAGTTAGTCCCAGTTCCATCTCTGCCTTGGCCTTCCTAACTACCCACCTACATCCCCGAGCAACTACAGAATAGTCCTCCCTGGTGATGACCCCTTCTTTCCATTGGGTGTAAGCCTCCTTTTTAGCAAGGAGACATTCCCGGATGCTTTTGGTGAGCCATGGAGGCTTCTGTGCTCTCCTGCTCCCTTTGATCCTCATTGGGATTACCTTTCTTTGGGCTTGGAGGATCGTCTCCTTAAGGAGCGACCACTCTCCTTGGACACCTGGCTCCCCTCCCCTCCAGGACCTCAGTGCTTCTCCAACTATCCTCCTTAGCTCGTTGAAGTCTGCCCTCCTAAAATCTAGGGCCCCTGCCTTACTGCATGCCTTTGCCACCTTGCCCTGGATTATGAATTCCAGCAGGCAATGATCGCTGTTGCCCAGGTGGTTGAGCACTCGCAGCCCCCTCACCAGGTCATCACCCATGGCCAGGAGTAGGTCCAACAAGGTGTCTCCCCTGGTGGGGCTGTGCACCTCCTGGGTTAGATGGAGGTCCTGCACTCTGGCACAACTGACAATTGAGTACATTGAAGACTGTGCCATCCTTGTGTGCACTGAGGAAAATCTTCAGACTATGCTGAATCTCTTCAGAGAAGCCTACCAAACTTTGGGCCTCTCCCTCAACATAAAGAATCCAGGTCTACAATACAGTCATCATCAATACCCACCCCTCTCTACAGATGTGAAATTTGGGTGAAAAAAGCCTGAAGAGGTATCACCAGTGATGCCTCCAGAAAATCCTCTACATCAAGTGAGAAAATTGCTGCAAAAACACCAGCATCCTTGCTAAAGCCACTGTTACCAATATTGAGTCAATGATCCTAGTGCCTTTTTTGGACTGGACATTGTGTACAGATGTCTGGCTCTCAACTCCAAAAATAAGTGTTCTACTCCCATCTTAATGCTGGCCTGAGATCTTGTGTTGGCCAGAGGAAATGCTACAAGGACACATTGAAGTCATACCTCAAGAAAATGGATGCTGACATTAAGAGTTGGGAGAAGCTGACTGCCAATCAACTCCACTGGTGCTGCAACCTCAACAAAGTGGCATCCTGTTTTGAGGTAAAGTGTCTTGCCCTCAAAGCAGAGAAGAGAGAGTGGAGAAAGAAACAGGAGAGAGATCCCAGCCTGCAGCATACTTTCCTCTGCAGAAAGATATGTAGTTTCTATAGACAAATCTGTGGCTCAAGGTTTGGACCCTTAAGTTACCTCAAGGCCCATCAATGATCAATGATAGGGATCATCCTCAAGCTGAGGGATTGCTGACAACAATGAATGTATCCCATTTTGGGGCCCACACTTCAAGAAGGATGTAGACAGATTTGAAGGAGTTCAGTGCACTGACAAAAATAAGTAGGGGTCTGGGAAATAAGGCTTATGAGGAAAGTCTGAAAGACTAGGGCTATTTAGTCTGAAGAGGAGAAGACAGAGGGAGGATTTGATAATCTTCAAATATCTGAAGGGCAATTATAGAAAAGATGGGGATAAGTTTTTATCTGTGGCTGTAGGGAACAGGACTAGGAGCTTCTAACTACAGGAGAGGAAATTTAGATTAGAGATTAGGAAGAAGTTTCTGACTATAAGGGTGGTCAAACACTGGTATAGGCTACATAGAGACATTGTGTAGCCTCCATTCTTGGAAATTTTTAAGAACAGGTTGGATAGACACTTGGTTCCGATGGTTTAGTTAGAAAGGATCCTGCCTTGAGTAGGGGTCTAAACTAGATAACCTCATTAGGTCCCTCCTGTCATGAACTCTGTTATTTTTTTGGGTTTCATGGCTTGTCATAAATGTTCTGTTGTGGTTTATTGTACTGATACGGCATGTCTGGTTTCATTCAAAAGTGCATGTTATTCTGTATCTATTGTTATCACTGTATGAATTATGTTATGCAGGCTATGTATAACATTGTGGTTTGGGATATGGTTTAGTCAGGGGGCTTAGGGAGTGCACAGCATTGCTAGTTATTCCTTCCCACTATGTTTTATGGCCAGGACAATTGCTGCACACAATAGCTGACCATACAATAGTTGGGGCCACTGGTGGGATGGGCACCCCTGTGCATTGCCTGCCTATGATAGAGCAATCAACTCTAAAATAGCAAGACATCTGAGAGTAATGGCGCATCAGGTATCCCAGGCACATCAGAATTTTCCTGAAGATTCTGGTGACTCATGAGAATTAGAATAATGCTAATTGGGATCTGGCTTACAGGCTTTTTAGAATCTAGCTAGACTAGAATATTCATGTTTGAATTTTAGTGGTTCACTGGTCATAGTTACCAGGACTGGTAGAATCAGCAGGAGGGCTGATTTCTAACAACTCTAGCAAGAGTTCTCATAGAAAGCTAACTGTAGCCAGATGAAAAAGTAAGAACCTGTACTTGTTTTACTTTTCTGACTCCAAATTTATGGCCTGTTTTGTGTGCATAACTCTTTCATCTTACGTAATAATTCATTCTTCAGTTTGTCTCTCTATTCATTGCCAGTGGAAAGAGTGATTTTTCTGGGCTAACTTCTTCGTGGAAAAAGGGAGCTATAATTTCCTCCATAACACAAAGTGGGGACCATGGGGCCACTTTGGCCTGTGAAGATCCTGCACAACAGCTACAGAGTCGCTTGTAAAGACAGAGGAACTGAGGCGCTGGCATAGGTAGCTATCTCAAGGCAATCTTGGTCTGTTCCTTTTGGTGAATGGCAGTGCAGTCAAGAAAAACTTGAGGATCTGAGGGTCCCCCAGGGATGGGTTGCAGCCCTACTTTCCCTATGATCATCCCTTGTCTGCTTGTTATGATCTGGCTCCCAAGGAATCACTTCTCAGTAGAATATATATGAAATGTTCCAGCTGAAATCTTCATCCCTTTTGGGCCTGAACCCCATCTAAACCTTTTTCGGGAGTTTCTATGCATAGGCTGGCGGGGCCTGGGCCTATGTGCCCCTGCCAATTAGGGTCCCCTAGGTGCCTGAGTCCCTGCAGGAAAAAAGCAGGTTTTCTCTTGCAGGCAGGCAGCAATCTAGTCTGCAAGGGATCCTGCCTGGAACTGCTGGGCATGAGATGTAAAGGATGCTGTGTACCTGTATGTGGCCACACACATGCACGTGTCCTGGAAAACAGCTGGACAGCATGGAAAGCAGCTGTCTGGAAGTAATGGTATGGGGAGAAGGGGTACGGGGAGGCAGACTGAGGCCCTCATGGTGATGGGGGGAGCGGGACAGGGGCTAGGGATGGGAGTGCTATCCAGCCACGGTAATGCATGGGACCTGGGGCTGGGGTGGGGAGCAGGACAGAGCACAGTAAGATGCCGTAACACAATAATGGTGCATAAAAATCAATAATGAGTTATATCAATTGTATAAAGACCCAAGCATGATGCAGGAAATCAGAGCACAACAACTATGGTGGATGCGTCATGCTGAAAGAATGGACGTGATCTCAGCAGTAAAGAAATTGGTCCTATGGGTCCTGGGAAGGACAGGGATGCCTGGACAACCAAAATAAGAATGGCTAGATGACAATTTCTGTTAGAGCAACAAAAAGTAAATGTGGATGACTGGAGGATGAAAGCATACCAAAGTTGGGAATGGATGAAGATTGTGTAGGTAGCCAAGGGCCTCTGGTGCTAAATTATGATGATGATGTTGATGGTGATCCACTGAAAGTTTAAAATCATGAAAATGTATGCTGGTTTAGACAATGCTCCAGTGTTCTGCAGGCAGGGTTTTAATACAAATCTATTTACTTTCCTACCAGCTTCCCAGGAGCCCAACTTCCAGGAATCATGGGTCTTGGCAGCTCTTTCATTTGGACTGCCCTAAGGTTAGGGGACACCATTGGTGCAAGAGCCTGGGGCTCCAAAGGAGGCTTGCTCTGGAAATTGCCCTTGAGCTAGGAACACAACGATCTGAGGGTTTGAGGCACCAGAGGGAAGCTGTGGTTTAATCCAAGTGTTTTTTAGATGGAATATTTCAACTATTTCTATTTTTAAGTTTTATTATTTTGAGAGGAGATTTTAAATATTCTGGACTCTCTGTCCCTCAGTGGAACATTTCATTTAAAACTTCAGAATTTCCTGTGGAAAGAAAATTCCAACTAGCACTATTCCTTAAAAATAATTTCATTTCTGTAGCCTTTCAATACCATCCTCCTCTAAAAATAATTTTTTAACTAATTATTTTCTCTTACTTGAAGGCAGCAACATTTGAGGTAAAGACATCAGGCTTTAATATAAGTCTTTAACCTATATGGAAAAATACCCCTGGGGTGAAGGGAGAATGGTAAGTACACACATCTGGATATTTTAAGTTTTATCTTCACAACAATATTTTGTGCTAGAGTGTTTCCAGTATATTGTCACTCATTTCACATTAAAACACATAGTCTATTGTACAGCAAAATTTAATAAGGCATGTGCATTAACATTATGGCACTGCTTCCTGACTGCTAAACAGGAGGTATTTTGAACATTAGTTATGTTTGATGTTATAAAATGTAAGTATTAATTGAGAATTTATTAATATCACTTAATATTCTCCAATTTTCCTGTTAAATCAGAGTATAAAAGGATCTTTGATTCAAAGTAAGAAATTATGAACTACATTATATAAATCTAGAGCATCCCAGTTGATGAATTAGTATCTGTGAAAAACCAGGCAAGTGTTTATACACCTGCTCCAGGAGTGGGGTGGGGAGGGTGCTTTAATTAGAGCCACTCTAATTAAAGTGCCCAGAGCATCTCATGTATCAGTGTCCCTCTCCTTAAAAATGGCAGCAGGGGCACTTTAGCTAAAGCACACTTGAGCTTTAGTAAAAGTGCCTCCGCTGCCATTTTTAAGCATGGGGACACGGATACATAAGATGCTGGAGTATGCTGGAGCAAGGTAATTACTCCACTCCAGCAGACTTGATTAATCAAACCTGCTCTGACATGCTGTAATTACAGCACATCGGAGCAGCCGCACTGCTCCTGTACAGGTGCCTAATGTGTCTGGATGACAGCATAAGGGCCTTGTTGCACACAACCACTGTGAGCTGTTCAAATGTTGATCAGTGTTAGTGCTAGCTCGAGTTTGGAGCAGTCACACTTCAGGCCAGCAAGGACCTGGAGCACCGAAAGGTAAGAATCTCCCCCGCCCCCGCCAATATTCTGGGATTCTCCCCTGCCCCTTCTAAGGCTCCCTCAGTGCCCACCCCCAACCCCCAGGTCTGCCTGCTTACCTGCTGGGTTCCCCCCATTCCCATTACTTGTAGCTGCCTGGCTGTCTGTCCCAGGGGAGCAGGCAGGGATGAGTAAGTCTGCCAGGCCAGATGCCACTGCTGCTCTTCTTGGGATGCAACAGTCCACAGAGTGGCACTGGTGGTGACTGGGCAGGCCCTTTCCTGCCTGCTCCAACAGCACAGGCAGCCAAAAGTAATGGAGCGGGGGGGGGGGGGGCATAAGCAGCAATCTGTCATTCAGGAGAGGATAGGGGGCAGTAGACCCAACCCAGGGCAGCAGGGGAGGGGGTGTAGGTGGGGTGTTTTACCCTAAGGTGTAGCCTAGCACAGCCACCTCTGAGTGCAACACAAGCTGGGTAGCAGACCAAAGACAACTCTGCTCTGGAGCAGCATAACTTTGAGCCTCATAAGCAGTGCTTAAAACCTGTTTCAAGTGTTAATGTACGGAGAACCTAGGTGTTAGAAGCTCCAGGAGCTGCCCAAAATTACTGTATAATAATTTCCATATTCAGGTCTGCATATCAGTTGAACTGTGTGGATTTTTTTTCTCAGAAATTAATTTCAATCATCTGCTTGCTCAATTGTCTTTCTTAGGAAACAGTTACAAATTGATGGCTATAAAATGTACTTGATTCATCTCAGATACTACACCCTGCCTGTCATGTATATGCTTCTCTGTTCCCTGCATATTTCCATTTTATAACCATTAAACATGTGTTCTTTGAATGAATGAAGATTCAATAAATATTATTTAAAACTGAGAGGCACAGTGGTCTAAATAATTAAATTATTCTTATTGTATTTTTATTCATTTGATTATGTATTCTTATTCATATTTTTGATACACAACAAGGCAACTATCAATATAGTTCCACTGAAGTCCAAGGCCATGTATAAATGAAATGAGGGGCATGTGCGCAACACTTTAAAGCAGGCTAAATGAGTTTGCACCGCTTTAATGGTGTCAGTGTTTGCATGCCTCGGTGGCATATTGGGCATTAATTCTAGCCACTGTAGGAAATTCGGTGGCATAATGTGCCTTAAATGACTTGGGGCGCAGCAAACTAAAACTCCTCTGAGGAGTTTTAGTTTGCTGCCCCTACAGCCGTGGAGCAAAGCACCGGGCTCTGTGCAGCTCTGTAGCTCTGCAGCCAGCCTGGCAGCAGCCTGGGAAGACAGGCTCCACCAAAAAAACCTGTAAGCCTGATTTTTATTTCCCCCACTGGAGCCTGCCTGCCTGCCTGAGCTGCATGGGGGCCTGATGCTTCTTTCCACGGCTGTGGTGTGCCCCGGGACTGCCTGAGCTGGGTGCCTGTGAGTGGGTGCCTCCTGGGGCAGGGGGCACTGTCACTACCACAAAGGGAAGGACCAGCCCCACCCCTGCAGCCGAGGGACCACTCTGCCTGCTGGCAACCTGCCCTTCCCTCCCCACCACTGGAGAGGCAGGTAAGTGTGGGGTGTGTGCACGACACAGGGGTTTACTTCACCTTAAATTGAAGCAGTGGGTTTTCAATTTAGGGCCCCTGTTTTGTCTACACATGCCCAAAGGAGCTCGGACACCAGATGGACATCTGGCTCTTCTCAATGTTGAAACAAACTCCTTGATAGACATCTATAAGTACAACTGAATATGTACAGAAGTGCAAAACTTGAAAAGTTAAGGGTAAAATTAAGGCACTGCTCATTGTGTAATTGCATGAATCCCTGACATGTTTAGTGGCTCTTGTGGCATTACACTTATGTTCACGGCTGTGTTAAATGTGCTCTTGCCAATTTATATTACCTCTTCGTATGGGCCTTAAAACTGAACTTTTGAATGGAGTCCTCACATAGCAAACTCCATTGCTATGAACAGTGTGTGCACACCTATTTGCAGATGACAGGCAAATCAGATTTTCAGAAATACTTTAATAACATTCAGCTTGAATGCCCATGGCTCCTCATTTTGTACCAGGCAATAAAACAAAGCTGCAAAGCACTTTTTGTAATCCCTCCCTGAAGACTTCACATGAAATTTGAACGGGCATGTTTTGATTCTGCCAAACCATAGGGCAGGACTGTTAATTCCTGAGGTATATGATCACAATAGAAAAGGAAATCTGCCTTGAAAATATGGATTAAAGAAATAGAGAGGATAAAGAAAAAAGAAAGTGGGGGGATTATGTTTTTCCTGGTAAATTATTTTGCTATAAGAACCTTGTTATGTGTAATAGTTAAATTTGGAACTCCTTAAATACATTGATAATCTTGCTAATATTTATAAGCTATGCATTCCCATCTGTAATCAGCAGGAGTTGTATTCTCTGTATTTTGTAATGCAATCAACACTGTAAATATGGCATTGATAAATACTGAGAGAGCAGAAGTCAACGAGTGGAGAAATCATTATGGGGAGCATACAATTCTTTCTACCAAAGAAGATGGTAGAATTAAAGAGAGAGAAAGGGAAAAAAAAGCCCCCAAGCTCCAGATCCTAACCTAGTGAAGGTCAACAGTATTCTACCACCTTTCTGCTGTTGGTCTGGCTCCAGAAGTGCAGCACAAAAAGTCTCAAAAACCCTTGATTTTCTCCAGCGGTGTTTATTTAATGAAATGAAAACCAGAACAAATGTGGATGTGAGAGGTAAACTAAGCTTTGTGATTAGTGAAGAGACAGACAGAGCAGTGGAAAAGAAGAGGATGAGATACTTGTGTTCAGAAAAGAGTGGAGATAAAGGCTGAGTTAAAGCACTAAGGCTGAGATGAGTGAAAGAAGGAAGTGGCTGAAAGCAGAAATTGGACATGTTTTTCACTAATTCAGCAGTTTTCCTCCGGCTACATCCTTTTTTTCTGAACTAAGCTTCAAGCCATTTAAGTTCCCCTTACAACAGCAATCTGTAAATGACAAACATTGATCTCAAGCTACTTTTCCACCAAGGAAATGCAGCTGCACTGAACCTCCAAAGGAGCACTATCCATTTCTGTTACAGTCAAAGTGCCATGTGCATTTGGGGGGGGAAAAAAAGCAACCTTTGTTATGTGGTGCAAAGATAGACCAATTCACAGCTAAACAAATCTTGTACAGGGAATAAACCAATAATTTACATCTTAAGACTCACTCTACTGCAACCGTTGAAAAGTCAAGCTATATTTTGTTCCCTAGATTAACATAAAGAATTATATATATATGTATCACTATTCACTTTAAATCTTTTGATGCACATAAGGGACAGACCTCTGTAAAATTATTTCCACTCTATAAATGCAGCATTTTGACCATTTTTCTCTAAGCGTGCATGTGCACATTCCAGCAGGCTATAATAGCTCAACTAGCTACAACTCTTTCTACTTTCCACTTTCTACTTGTCAGCTTTAGATCTTGAGCAAAGTTTGACATTTTTCCTGCTTTGCAAACTACTTTAAAAATACCTCCTTTGTTTTACTTCAGCAATTATGCACTCTAAATTCAGTTCACATAACACTGTAACTGTGAAGCTTGTGGAAATCTTAAGATCTTTTACTTTGTTCGTTTCTAGTTTCTGACATAATACTGTACCTCCACAGTGCTTCTGGGACTCCAAATGATAAAGATCAGCTAGGGTCATTACTTCAAGTGTTTGCTTTCTTTTTTAGTGCCTTATAATGACAAGTAATTTTAGTGTTCCAACACACATCCAAGTGCTTTCTTATAGAACTGACTGTAAAATGTCTTCCAATGTTCAAGAATATGTGTACAAACACAATAAAAAATTTGACTAACACTGTGATACTAAAGTTCCATGCCCCCATGATTATATACATACTTACAATTAATTTAACAGATATCATAAATCATCTGATGTGACAAAAATGGGATTGTCTCCTTTTTCTATTATTTGTCTATAAACTGAGAATGTGCTTGATGTAGTAAAAAAGTATGGGCTACGCCCTAAGGAACTTTTGGTACAGTCCAAGGTTTACAGCTGAAAAAAGAACTGTAAACTTGCATTAGAGATCTTGAGAAATTCCCATCAGCTTGACAGGGGCTTCCTACTTGAGTTCAATAAAGGGTCTAGCATTTTCTATGTCCACATTTTTAATTCTTTTCTTTTTCTTGGTAAATAATGGTATGGGTCTGACAATATTTTAAATGTAGTTTTCAGATTTTGCATCCACAACAATCCTCTGGGTCTGGAACAGTCTAGAAAAGCAGTATGTCGGCATGTCTTGGATCATCTATATGTTATCTTAATGTATTTAAGTTTTAGTTATATGACTATAAATAAAATGTGATGGTATAATTCAAACACAGTACATTTCTAAAACAGTAATAAAGGGAAATTAGGGATTTTTTAATTAAAGAAAAAACTGTGGATGATTTTTGTTAATCAACATTATGAATAACTCGTTTGTTTAATTCAGTTTATTAGCTTAGAGTAAAATGCCTTTGCAGAAAGGATCACTTTTGGATCCAGAACTGACACTCCTAGTGCTCCCATGAAAGAAACCAACAGAAAGAACATCAGTAATAATGTGTGGCCCTTGCTATAAATATTAATATTTCCAAATGTGGACCCACTTAGAAATAAACCAGTAAAAGTTAGTATTTCTTTAATTGTTTTCTCATTTGGTAACTATGCCTGTGCTCCCTAGAATGAAGGTACTAGTAAATAGGCACAGCTTAAGAGGACACAGTTGCTTTCTTCCCCACCCATGCCTCCCCTACTACTCCTCAGTGGCTGAGCAAGTACCTACCAAATCTAGCCCTATAGCTACATAAGGACACAGGAATCTGCATAAAGGAGGTATGTCAGATTCTTATCTGCTACACTCTTCTTTGTGTACCTCAATTAATTATAACCAAGGTATTCCAGTTTTATACCATTGGGATTGGGATTGTAAATCTAGCCGATTTAAACTCTTTGCCATTTTAAGTACATTCAGGTCCCCAGAACCTGCTTTCAAGCTTGCTGAATCCAAAGTTTTGGGAGTGATCCTGATGATAACGGTGAAGTGGGTTCAACACATTTCCAGATGTGGAGCATGGAAGCAGGAGTGTGTGGGCAAGGAATGCTTGGGAGTGGCCCTACTAGAATACACTGTGGATGAGGTACAGACATACACAGAACGTATTTAAAATGGCAAAGAGTTTAACTCGCTTATGACCAGGGATCTGGGTTTTCCATTTCCCACAGAAAAACAGAGAAAAACATGGATTTTCACCCTTTACCCAAGGAAAATGTGGATTTTTTTCATTTTAATGGATTTCACACTTTTGCAAAGAGCTCTCTGCAGACTGGCAGAGTTCCAGCCTATAAGGGGCTAGGGAAGAGTTGGAGGAGGTTGGTCAGGCAGGGGACGCCACATGCACTTAGGTGAACTGGAAATTTAGGACCTCTTCATATTTTCATGTATTTTGGAACAAGATAGTAATTTATTTTACATAAGCAGCCATATCTTTTGGGGGTAGGAACCAAGCAGCATGAGAAATTAAGGCAGAGGGGCCCCAGTGTCATGCCAACCCAAGATGACCCCTCTGTGACCAGAACTCCTTCATTTTCTCTACTTTGTTAAACAAAAACAAACAAAAAACAAACAAAAAGAGTAGAGCTGGAAGATTTGCAATATGTTAATACTGACGTGCTTTAACCAACTCATTTCAATTTTCAGCTGAGGCTGGGCTCATTGGGTCGTTTTTTGAGATGACCATTAAGTTATGTAGCATTTTTAATAGTATATAATTCTCAAATTCTCAGCACAACTGTTGGGTTTGGAAGGCAGTTCTTAGATAGGGCACTGTTTTACTCCATAGTTAAAAATTTTATAAACCAAGCCATTAAAAACAGATTAATGGATAGTTGAATTCCATCAAAGATAAACTGCAAAGCCATGTGGTATATATTGCATGTATTTGTGGATAAAATTACATTATAAAAATGATGAATACAGGATTGGTATTTTATAGAAGTAGCGTGGGGCTGTCTGCATTGCTGCCATTGTCATTCTTGGGGAGGGCCTCTCCTGAACATATTCAAGCTACTTCACCCTGCACCAGTAAATGCATTCTGAAGGTGTCCTCCTGGATGCCCCAGAGTTCTGAGTTTAAGGCATACAAGTGGGAGCAGGGTATACTAGTGGCTATCCTTCTATAAAAATCCCATGGATTTTGTCTGTGTTGAAATATACAGTAAATCTGTGGAATGAAGACAAGGGTTTTAGCAATAATTGGATGATTAACATGTCTAACATAATTCAACCTTGTATTTGTCTCCATACAAAAGGAATAGCATACGGCTACGGCTTATTCCAAGAATTTGTAGAAAGGGTTTATATCAAAGTTAAATGAAAAAATCCAATTTTCTAAAGCATTAGTCCAGCTCAGAGATTAACTAAATTGGTGCCCCAGAAGGCAGTGTGCTTTATATAGTCTACACCAAGATTATTGGCAATTGGGGGAATGTACAGAAAGGTTACTAGCATATATAGATTAAAGAGTAAATCCAACCATAATGAAATATCAGCTATAAGAGTCTCTCTGGGGAATATGCATATGCCATAGAGATAATACAACCAAAAGTTCAGTCAATTCTATTCTAATTTTGTGCCAAGAATCTGAATGTTGCAAGTGAGAAAACTGAAATTTGTTGTACGGGTATGAAGTTCAGGAATATTTAAGATAATAAGATGGAGAAGAACATTTTAGAAGCTCCCTTATCATTAGATGAAATAGCTGTAACCTTTCACAAACTTGTTTATCTTGGGTTTATCCATATCGAATTCGACTTGAATCCTTCTTATATTGCATTCTTACAATGGACCTTATTAGTGACACACAGGATTAGATTACTACACTGGAAGAGTAAGATATCTCCAAAGATCAAAATCTGGTACGATGAGATGGCAAACTAGCATCTATAGAGAGTGTCATGTTGAGCAGAATTAACAGTTTTGAAAAATCTAGTATAATTTGGAAAGAATTTTTAGATTATTTTGATAATTAAAATATTAGTACTTGCACACTTATCTGTTCATCTTCTATTGGTCTCCTCTTTCTTTTTCCTTCTTCTCCCCAGAGTCTATAGTTCATTTGTAGTTATTATATATTTGTGACATATTTCTGATTTTTATTGCATTTAAAGATCTATTTAATTAATTAATTAATTAATAATAGAGATTGGTACTCATCTAGAATAGGTACAATGCTTAAAATAACTGTGAGTTTTGCTATTTGGCTGGCATCTGAGTGGGGTAAGAGATTTCAAAGAAATCACGGGTCTTCCTGAAAAATTACTTTCATGTTCTGTAACATAGAGAGTAGGGAGTTATAAATTCTAAAGTTATACTTTGTTGGACTGAGAACCTAATATTAGGCACATATTTAAATCGCTCTAGGAACTTTATTCAATACGCATTTGATGAGGAATGGAAAAGTACTGAAAGGAGTTTATATGTGTCGAGACAGGGTGGGAGATATTGGTGGAGGCCAAACAAGAACAACACGGCAGCCTTCAGGATAAGCGTATCAGGAGACAGCTTAAGAAAACGCACCTGGTTCAGCAAGACACTAGGATGAGTCGCTGTCAGACTGCCAAGAGTATGTTACGGGACGGGCTGATCTGTATGTGATTTATCAGTATATAAAGAAGTCTGTGCTTTGCTTTTGTTGAGAACGAGCTGCCCCTTGCTGTTCTCCCATGGCCATGCAAAATAATGTGCTTCTGACAGCCAAACAGTAATCCTGTCTGAATTTCCACATCATCTTGGGGGCTCGTCTGCGAAATGTCCCCACACAAACCGCCCCAAGTAGGACTCTTGTTTCGGCTCTTCAACTCCATCACTCCGAGAAGGCTATCCTCAACTTGGTTCCTTGGCTTTGCGGCCTTGACACCCCGGACCCTGATCTACCATCCATCTGTTTGGCTCTGGAAAAATCCCTGGCCAGGGTGAGTACCTGCCTGTTTTGGTGTCAGTAAGTCCTAGGCATGACAATGGGTAGCGGGACCTCTAACGTCCTGCTGTGGGATCTCGCCTGGTTTATGTATCTGAAATATGGGCCCCGGTCAACACAGTACTTAATAAAATGGAATTGGTATACCGATGGTGACCCCAAATTGCGCTGGCCCTTAAGTGGGTCATGGGATCATCATATCCTCAGACATCTCCGAGAATATTTGGAAAGTAAACACCTATTCAAATGGAAGCCTGGTACCTATCGGAAGACAAGTCTGAAAAGCACCATAAATACTCCCTTATAGCTTCCTATAAGGATAATGAAGAAAAATTTCAGAAGCAAATCAATCACCTTCAGAATCAGGTTAAAGATCTCCAGTGTCAAGGGCCAACCCCATCTGCCCCTTGTTCACCGTATCCGGCTAGACTTTATCCTGCTTTGCCTCTGCCACCAGTTGACCCACCCTGAGACAATTTGTTGGATCATTGGGTCCCATTTCTGCCACTGACCACCGGTCCCACTGATGCGTCTGCCACGCTGGCTTCCCCAGCAACTTCACCAACCCTTACCCCTGGTCCTTCGTCTCCCATTACCACCATCACTTTTGATTCTTCCACGGGGGACTGGTTCGAAATTGACGTCCCCCTGAACTTCCAAGACAGGTGGACCATACATTCAGCTTCCCTAGACCAGCAGAATACCACAGTCAAATTGGCCCTCCGGAACCGAAATAATGCCACCACTGAGATAGACTGCCAGAGGTCACTTGTAAGGAAGACTCGCCAGGGCAAAAAGCTTGTTGGGACATAGTATCCCCTCCAAGAATACCCTGTGCCAGGGGGGCAACCTGTGGTGGTCCATGTCCCCTTCTCACCATCAGAAATCATCTCTTGGTCAACCTCCTTCCCTAAACTCCATGATGACCCTACCAGGTTTGTTCAAAAACTCCAAACCCTCTTTGTGGTTTATAAGCTGACCCACGGCGATATTCAGATGGTCTTCAGTGGTCTTCTTCCTGAAGACCAGAAAGACACCCTCCTTAAAGTGGCCAACTGGCCTCCTCAACCCCAGCAAAAACCATCTGCCAAACCTCTATAAACAGGTTCTTGAGGCCATCCCCAGGGTCTCCCCACAAAAAACAGATTGGTCCAAAATTTCCACCTGCAAGCAAAAGCCAGAAGAACATCCTGCTGACTACTATTCTCACCTGATCCAAGACTTTAAGGCACATTCTGGCAGTCATGACCCAGAAACTAGCTTCCCTGCCATGATTATTCAGACCTTTGTTTTAGGGCTGTTACCTAGGATCTCTGAGCCCCTGCAAAATGCCATGATCGGGTGGGAAACTAAACCCCTCACCGAAGTTTTGGCTGCTGCCACTCACCTCTATACTAAAGCCCAACAACAAAAATCAAAGGCTCAGGACAAAATGATGGCTTTGCAAATCAGAGATCTCCAGGGTGGCACCAGACCATGGCGCCCTGTGGGACCATTTCACTCGGCCCGACCACCCGGTCCCTCTGACATTCCCAATGATGTCTGCTGCTATTATAAGCAAAAAGGCCATTGGAAGAATGAGCACCGAAATAAACCCCGGGGGCCCCTACTCTCAACTAGTGCCCTCCATTTCAGCCAGTTGCCCACCGAGCTCTACCACCTGGACCAGCTCCTCTCCAGTCCCTCAAAGTTGAAAATCAGTGTCAGGACAGCCGAAAAGACCCAGAGACTCTAGCCCTTTTGCTTTCTACCTTTTCCTATGCTACAATACCTGTTACTGTGGGAGGACAAACTGTTTCTTTTCTTGTCGACACTGGTGCTTCTTTGTCTATGCTTAGCTCTGGTTTTGTTTCTAAGGTTCCTGTTTCTGGTAAACTAATAACTGCTGTAGGTATTGGGGATCAACCCATTGACCACCCCATTACACAGCCGCTCTCATTTACCTTGGGTCCCCTTATTGAGCAACATGCCTTTTTCCTGAGTCCTTGTACCTCTGTAAATCTGTTGGGGCGAGACCTCCTTTGCAAATTGCAAGCAACAGTTCACTGTTCTCCAGATGGGGTCTTCCTCACATTACCCCAGACCCAAGTTCCTGCCTTGATGATGACACTAATGGAACAGTAACCCGATCCCAGTTCTTCCTCATTGCAACAGGAACTATTGGATCACCTTCCTGAGTCCTTTGGTTCCACTCCACAACCTATGTGGGGCTTCTCAAGGGTGCCATCCCAGTTTCTATCAAGGTTAAGTCAGGAGTATGTCCCCCATCGATCCTCCATTACCTGCTATGAGTTGCTGCCTTCAGAGGCATTGCTCCTGGAATACAAGGTCTCCTAGAACAGGATGTCCTTGTACCTACCTGTTCTTGTTGGAATATCCCAATCCTTCCAGTCCGAAAGAAGAAGTGTACACCTGAGGGGTTGCCTGTTTATCATTTTGTTCAAGATTTGCATGCTATTAACAATTTTGTGATTCCCTTGACATCTGTGGTACCCAACCCTGCCACTGTACTTTCTCAAATACCTGCTTCTGCTTTTTATTTTTCTGTGATAGATCACTGTAATGCCTTCTTTTCTATACCAGTTCACCCTCAATATTTATTTGTTTTTACTTACCAGGGCCAGCAATACACTTTCACCCATCTGCCTCAAGGACTTTGGGACTCACCCACCATATATAGCCAGCTTCTCAGGTCTGACCTCAGTACAGTCCGGTTGCCTAGTACAGTTCTGTACTAGTTCAATATGTAGATGATTTGATTCTCTGTTCTGATACTCTCCGTCATTGCCAAGTTGACTCTGTTGCTCTTGTAAAACAACTTGCAGCATGGAGCCACAAAGCCTCCTGCTCTAAGCTCCAATTCTGTCAGACTTCTGTTACCTATCTGGGGTACACTATTTCTCACGGTACCCATCACCTGTCACTTGTCTTTCTACTGTTCTTTCCCTTCCATGCCCGCTGAATAAACACAACTCTGTGGTTTTCTAAGTGCTGCCAACTACTGCCGACAGTGGATTCCTAATTATTCTGGACTTTCCAAGCCTCTCACCCTTCTCACCTGTGATCCTTCTCCTGACCCGCTGCCCTGGAAAGTTGTCCATGAATCTGCCTTCTGTCAGCTCAAACAAGCCCTTTCTTCTTCCCCCACTCTTGGTCTACTTGACCTTTCTAAACCTTTCACTCTCTTCTGCCATGAACACCAGGGCACTGCTTCTGGTGTCTTGACTCAGCCTTTTGGACCCTCCCTGCACTGTCCTATTGCTTACTATAGTGCCTCCCTTGACCCAGTTGCTTCTGGGTTTCCTCATCTCTGTGCCGTTACTGCTGCTGCTCTGCTGGTTTCTAAAAATGACAACCTTGTCCTTGGGCACCCCTTACTGTTGCTGTCCCGCACACTGTCCTCACTCTTCTCCAGCATGGCAGGACTCAGCACTTGTCCCCTGGCCATCTAACCCTCTACAAGATGGTTCTCTTGGCTGCAGACCACATGACCCTTGTCCGCTGTGATCCCCTCAATCCTGCCTCTCTTCTTCCTTCACCCTCAGACGGCCAACCCCATGACTGCACTCAGCTTGTGGACTTTGTTTCTCTTTCCTGTCCTGATCTTTCTGATACCTCTCTGACTAATCCTGACCTCATTTTCTGCATTGATGGCTCCTGTTTTTGAGACAATCACGATATTCTCTGAGGTGGCTATGCTGTTTGTTCCAATCATACTGTTATTGAATCCACTCCTCTTTCTGTTACTAGTGCTCAAGCTGCTGAACTCATTGCTCTCACTCATGCCTGTCACCTTGCTACTGAACAATCTGCTAATATCTATATGCCTCTTGCTATGCCTTTGAGCACCGCCCTGTCAGAACTCTTGGCTCCAGTCCTTCAGGCCACTCTCTACCTCTCTTCCCCTGTTTCCCCTGACCTCCCCTTTCTCCAGGATGCTGTCCCAGACATCAAAAAGAATTCCTGGAATTCTGTGGGCTGCTCTCTCCACTCTGACTTCTTGTGGCGGCACCCGTCTGGTCACCTTGTAGCCCCCAGGGCCCTGCTGTCCCTCTTGGCTCAGATGGCCCACTCAGTGGCCCATTCGGCCAAAGGGGGGATGGTAGCCGAAGCTGACTGTCATTGGTATGCCCCCCGGTTTTTCCACCATGGCTGCCCATTTTTGTTGCCAGTGTCCGCAGTGTCAGCGACACAATCCTGGCTGGCCACCCCACCAGCCACATGCATTCCACAGACATTTAGGTCTTTACCCCTTTTCCCATCTCCATATGGACTTCATTGAGTCGCCCAGGTCGGGACCCTGGAAGTATGTGTTGGTCATTGTCTGTGTTTTTAGCGGTTGGCCTGAGGCATACTCTTGTCGATGAGCTGATGCCCTCATGGTGGCCAAAAAGCTTCTTTTTGACCTACTTCAGTCTACCCCTTTCCCTGGACTCGAACCGTGGCTCCCATCTTGTTGGCCAGGTGGTCCAATATGTTTGCAAGGTCCTTTCCATCTGATACCAGCTCCACACCCCAAATCATTCTCAGAGTGGGGGTAAAGTGGAACAGAAAAACTTTGATATTAAGCTTCGCTTGGCAACGAGTTTGAACAAACTGGTCTAAAGTGTCCTGAGGCCCTCCCATTGGTACTTTTCCAAATCCAAAATTCTGTTCAAAGGTCCTCAGGTCTGACTCCTTTTTAGATTGTTATGGGTCGACCCATGAGGGGACTTGCTGCACCTCCACCTCAATGCCTGACTCACCTCCATGATTCTTTTTTAATCTACTGCCAAGGGCTCACCAAGGTCCTCAAGGTTATCTCATTGCAGGTTAAGACTACAGCACAATATCAGTTTCTAGATGGTGACTCTGTTGTCAATCTGGTCCAACAAGGAGACTGGGTCCTGATTAAGGTCCACCAGAGGAAGAATTGCCTGCAGCCTCAGTGGAAGGGGCCTTTCCAGGTCCTGCTAACCACCCCAACTGCTGTGAAAGTTGCCAAGGTTTCTGCTTGGGTCCATACCTCCAATGCAAGAAGGTAACTGCCCCAACGGAGTGGAAGGCTTCTCTCACCAGTGATACCTCCATGAAGATCCAGAGGTTCCTTGTGTGTGAAGATCAGACAATGAAATCTTGAAAAATAGCCTGCTGGCTAGCCAAGTTTTACTTGAGGCTATGAACTTTTGTTCTCGTGTTGAATTTCCTTTAGTAATTTAGTATGAATCACACAAACCCTTGGGAAGTCTCAGATAATTACATAGATTTAGAAACTCCCCAGGGGGTAAATCTGTTCTGTATTCTTGTGGTCAGTATGTTATTGATAGTAGTGTGCTGGAGACCAAATTTTTAGTCAAGGGTAGCCCTCCAGAGTTCCAAGGGATAGCAGCATTTGGGACCCTGCTTGAGTAGGCCCCGAAATGTTGCCTTTTCTTTTACTCTGCTTCATGCCAAGAGTTCTAGTCAGGAGGAGAACAGTATTATGTTCCTGAGGCAGAGCATTGCTAGTGCAAGCAACCTTACGAACTGCTGGGTGTGCATACATGGGCCTACACACCCAGCCAGAGGAATCCCAATGCTTGGGGTACTGATTCCCCTTGAGGATTGGGGAAACAGTACCAATACTAGCGTTGTAAGATTTTCCTCCCACTCAAATAAAACACAGCAGTTGATCCCTGAATGGTGGAAAAAGACTCAAGACAGCTGAAGACCATCCTCTAGACTTGAGGCAGCCCTCTCTTATAGGTCCAATGGGAGTGGTAGGACAGGCAAAGCTGGTTACTCAGTGGGGCACTACCCCAAATGCCGGGTAACCTTTGATTATTGCTCCTATAATACATCTGGGATCCTGCTGAGAAACACGTCCTTTCAGTGTACCAATGGGTCCCTCACTATCCATAGAACCCTGAAGGATACCCATAGTCTGGTAATGAATGGGTCCAAATTCTACGTGCTGTTAAGTTCTACTTCTTGTAATCATTCAGTATCTCAGCACAGGTTGGTAGGAAGCCAATGTGTCCCTTCCTGTACCTTACAGGTCAATCGGAAGTGTCGAATTGGAAGCATGACCTATAGGGACCTCAGCACTATAGCCACTCCAGGCTTGTCCTGGCTATGCAGGAATGATGCCCGCAAGAATTTGCCATGGCATTGGGTCAGCACCTGCACCCTAGGGAGAATTGTCCCGGAGTTTGGTTTACACCCCAGCCTTTCTTGGCATGAGGTGTCTAATTTCCCACCTGGTTTGCCCAGATATAGGCGAGCTGTTGAAAACCCACTGGTTCACCGACCCACAGGATTCCATCAATTTACCAGGGCATTTCTTGTTTGGGGGTAGCTGAATTAGAAAGAACCATTGTAAACGTTTCAGGAGTTATGGGAGATTTTTTTAATGCTAGCCCCGATGCCCTAGGAGCTCTTGAAATCACCCAGATAGGGTAGGTGGCTACCAAAAAACGTATGGCTTTGAATTATCTCCTACCTGCCCAAGGAGGGGTATGTGCAGTTGTGAAACATACTTGCTGTGCCTGGATCAATCAGCATCAATGAGTGGAAAAGGACCTCCACACCATAAGAAGGCAGTTACAGGTGATCCATGCAGTTGCAGAGAAGAAACCCTTCGATTGGTAGGGGTGGCTACCAGATGTAGGGAGATGGTTGAAATCCCTGCTAAAACAGTGTATTCTAAGTTTATTATGCATTTTTGCTGTTTTAATTATTATCCAAATGTTTCTGCATTGCTTACGCTGTTGTTTATCAAAAACTGCCCAGAGTGTTTTTAGGCTCTCTAAAACCGAGCTGCAGATGATGGTACTCAGGGAGGTGGCTATGAGTGCAAATGACAAGAAAATGTCACAGGCTTTATGAATATAGCGGTGTAAGCACAAGTGCTTACAAGGGGGCAATGATGAAGAATGGAAAAGTATTGAAAGGAGTGTATACGTGTTGAGACAGAGTGGGAGATATTGGTGAAGGCCGAGTGAGAACAACACGGCGGCCTTCAGGATGAGCTTATTAGAAGACAGCTTGAGAAAATGCGCCTTGTTCAGCAAGACACCAGGATGAGTCACTGTCAGACTGCAAGAGTATGTTACAGGGTGGGCTGATCTGCATGTGACTTATCAGTATATAAAGAAGTCTGTGCCTTGCTTTTGTTGAGAACAAGCTGCCCCTTGCTGTTCTCCCATGGCCATGCAAAATAAAGCACTTCTGACAGCCAAACAGTGATCCTGTCTGAATTTCCACATCAGGTTCTAATTATTAGAGGATGGGATCAGCAACATAGGGCCGAAAGGATGGATTCAGCCTTCAGAGCCATTTGATCAGGCCTATGAACATAGCAGCAACAGCTGTTTTCCCTTTGCTGCCATAAGAAGCAGTAGTCACAGGAGCTGTCCCTGCAGCCACAGAGAGAAGTGACAGTTGTGCTGAGTCCTAGCACCCATTTATCTGCCTGCCTGCCTCCGACTCAACCGCAGGGTCCTTCTGGCCTGCAACATGGAAAGCCTGCTGCCCACTGATTTAGTGCTTATAAAATAATTTGAGGGCTACATTCTATTACAGTAGGTGCCTGTATAAATCTTTCATATTTATAGAAACATATAGCTTAGTTGCTTCTCATTTATGCTTGATGTAGGGTTTTGGCTTCTCAACCATCCCCTCACTGCCCTCTAACTATATGCACTTTAATACAATAGGGTTTTTTTTCCTAATGTCCCAGGAATATTAACAGGTCAGAACAATAACCCTAGAGGACAGTGACATTTGACATTATCAGCAGGGATCCTGGTTTTCTCTAATTAAAAAAGAATCCCCAATTTTTGGTTAAAAAGGTAACCTTAAATCCACATTTCCCCATGATTTAAATGAAACACCACTAATATATAAATATTTCTCTATATTAGTGGTGTTTCATTTAAATCACATAAAAATGTGGATGTGGGGTTACTTTTTTTGTAAACCAAAAATTGAGGATTTTTTTTTAAATCGGAGAAAACCAGGATCCCTGATTATGAGGGTCTTCTGATCAAACTTCAACAAACTCTGCTTCTTTAGTGTCTGTATCAGAAATTTAAAGAAGATTCTAGTGTTAGTACTTGTCTTTCTTTGAAGGATCCTAAATTACTATTTCTGTTCATGAATATTAACTTGTTCTGCTTTTAAATTGTGAGAGGAGGATGTTGATCATGCATCCTATTATAATCCCAAATATTCTATAAAATGCTGCCATTTAGTAGTAGCTTCTCTTATTAGCCTTAATGTTCTTTTAGTGTCACACTGTCCTTAGCGTATAATGACATTTAATACCTGGAATAAAATGTTGATATTAAAAGAAAAATCAGATGTCTAAAATTCTAAACAAGCATTTACAAGGAGAATAAGGGAACAAGGAATTTAAACCAAGATTAGCAAAAGCAAGTTATACAGTATTTAAAAAAAAAAGCCTAGCTGAAAACTTCAATGATAGGTAATTATATTTCTAAATGAGGCAATCATTGTTATACTATGAAGAATATAATTAATTTTATCACATTCTGTAGTGTTGCAGTCAATACAGATAATAGACTTTTTTGAGATATTAGCTGTCCAAATACATTCAACTAATTTAAAGCACCTCATTGTGCATTCCTTTAACTGGAGTCAACAGTAATAAAGCCTTCCTCTCTGTCACTCCAATAAACTGAGATATTCCAGCAGCTGAGTTTTGCTTAAATGAATTAACACAGTTTGGAGAACCAGTCTAGATGAGATTCATTGAGAGGCATTCAACCAATTCCTCATTTTCTTTCATGAGGCTCTTGATTCTGTGAGCACAGTGCTACACAAGATAATGGGCCAAATTTATGCCTGACGTAATTCTACTGAGTGTAGCAGAATTATGCCAGACATCCATTTCTTTTGATGCATTATGGGCAAAAAATATCAAGAAGTGATAAACTACCTCAAACTGGATGGAGAACTAGTATAATATCTCATGTATATTGATATAGTAGGGGACCTTCTGTAGTAGGGGCACTGTAGTAGGGGACCTTCTCAGGGCCAGTTTGATGTCGGCCTGGCTACCTGTCTCTGGGCTAACCACCCACCTCTCTTCTGCCATACCTTGATGATACATGATTACAATGTTATCCAGGTGGAAGGCTGCCCATTTAAGACCCCAATGACAACAGGTGATAACCCCAGCTCTGAACCTTCCCCTACATTGGGGCCTATGCCTTGCAGATAGCATTCCAGGCAGCTAAGCTCATTTGTAACCCTTCACCCACTATGACTGTAGTCCCCTCTCTGGGACTTTTGGCCTCCTTAGGCCCTGGCCCTGCCTTTCAGGACAGTTGGAATCCTGAGCCTCTTGCTCCGGGTATCCCTTGCTTGTGGGCTCCTGGCCCTTTTGACCCCCTCAGGTCCTGGCCCCAGTATAGGCTATTTCAGTTGCCTTGGGTCAGGCTTGAGTGGCTTGCCTTCTTTTAACCCTCACAACTCAACTGGATCAAGTGAGCCTCAGGCCTCTCAAAGATCTCCCAGGTCTGGGATTCCCCTAGCCAGGACTGTGTGGGGGCTGGAGGTTATCAGGCACCTCCTACACGCCTTTCACCAAGGAGGTTCACAGTCCTGGCATTTCCTGGGGCTGCTGTGCCACCAGCAGTCCTACCAGACCTCCCTACCCTAGCATGGTGCAGTTTGAGGTCATGCCCAGGACCTGGGGCCTCCTCCGTCCCCATAGCCCCACCCCAGCCCATTTACCTCCAAGATGTTGTGAGCCTCAGCTCTCTCATGGCAGCCAGCAGTAATCTGCTGCTTCACCCTATATATATATATATATATATCCCAGGTCTCAAAATGGCTGCAATCATGCACCTGGCAGCTGCTTGCTCCAGCCCTTAAAGTGTCAGGCACCAGTAGTGCCCTCCCATATGCATGCTGCAAAGAAAGTGCAAGTGCAAAGTGCACAGTCCTGAAATAAACTGACTGCAGGTGGTATGTCATTGCAGTTTCATTGGTCAGCATTTGTCTTATGACCCCAGAAGGTAATGCACACTCATTTGGATTCTTAAAAATGGCTTAGACACCTAGGGTGTTTTTACATGTGCTCCAGGGGTGGGTGGAGAGGGTGCTTTAATTACAGAAGCTCTGAGACACACTCTAAATAAAGTGCCCTGAGCATCCCATGTATCAGCACTCTCCACCTCAAAATGGCAAAATTGAACTAAAGCTTGTTCAAATGATACACAAGATGTGGAGGCTGGCTGAAATGCACTAATTAGCATAATCCACCAGACTCAGTTTATTGAGTCTGCTCTGACACCTACAACACATTGGAACAGTTTCTTGGCATGTCTATAGGCACCACTATGTTTCAGCATTCTGGCCCTGAAAAATGCCAACTTTATTTCTAGTAAGGATCCTTACTGTATTATGAAAGGACTTTACAATTCCACTAAAAGTCTTTCTTGGTAAGTCAACTGTCTGTTTAAACTATAGTTCAAGTCTGATATAAATGGAATAGTAGGTAGAAATGCACTTGGGAATAGAGCCAAACATTGGGAATTTCAGACATCATTCACTTCTTGCTTCTTCTGGGAGTACAGAAGTCCAAGCTTTGGTTTAATGTTTCCCCGCATGTGAGAGGCATGTGCCTGCCTAACTGAGGGGACACTAGTTCCTTAATAAAGTTTGAGCAGCCAGTGCTGCCTGCCCAACAAGCATTCACATTGGTGAAGACACCAAAGTGGTTGGAGTGAAAGCCCTGCCAGCTGTTGTAGGTGTGCTTGCCATGGGGATAGGGATGTGGGTCCTGTTTAAGGCCCTTACACACTGAGGGAAGTCCGAGGCATAGAACCTCACTATCCCCTTCAGAGCACAGTGTGCCCCAGCATGTTCTGGAGGCTCCTGGCAGCACCTGCTGCAGATATACCAGCCACCCCACTCACCACCCCTTCCACCTCCCTGCATGCTGTGAGGGGGAACTCCAGGGGCCAGAGGGAGTTTGGCCAGGCCAAGCAGGGAGAGAGGCCAGAAGCAGGTCTAGGGAGGGGCCTCCCCCAGTACAGGGCTTACTAGGTAGGCATAGAAGATGTTCCCAGTGGCTCAAGTCTGTCCCTGCTGGTGGTGATGATGTGCAGTTTCCAGCAGTGTCCTGAAGTGCAGGGCACAGTGTTAGACCCTGACTCCATGTGGTGCTCAATGACTAGGGATTCCCCAAAACGCATATGTTACCCTAACACACAGCATCTGGCTGGTTGGGCAGGGTTCCCCTCTGGAGAGGAGCTGGAGCTCATGAGGGCAAGCAGTGCCATCCCCAGACTGACCTCCAGGGCAGTTTTGCACACCTAGAGCTTGCAAGGCAGGAGCTGGCCCAGGTTGTTGGAGCTGCTGGACAATGCCAGGGGTGGGGACTATGGCAGGATGAGCTCCTAGGACTCCAAGGTATTATTCCCTACTGATGGCTTGTTGCCACTGTCAGGCTACAGCAGAGGCTGTGGCAGGCCACCTGTGCTGGAGAACATGACATAGCTCTGCCGAGGGTCCTATGATGCAAGAACGTGGTCCAGCTGCCACATAAATGGCATGGACTTACAGGAAGTCACTGACTAGTGGTTTTGGCCTTGGTCTTTGGTCAAAGGCCTTGGCCTTTATGTGGCACTGGCATGCCAGCCAGTGATGCCCAGACTCCTGCAAGCAGCCTGCCAAACCCTTGTAGATGTGCACATTGGAGCACACGTTCTGGGCCAACTAGCTCTGGACTTCACCCTTACCCCACAATGTAACAAGGTCTGTGTTCGCCTTCTGGGACCAATTCTGGTCCCAGAAGTCAATGTGTGCCATCAGAGATAATGCTAGCATGGCTCCCTTGACAGCCCTCAAGGGCTGCAGGCAAGAGTCCTGGCCTAGGTAGGTGCCTGCAGTGCACAGCACAGGGGCATGGCATGGGACAGGCAGGCAGATGGTGATGCTAGGCTAGGGGCCAGTGCTTGGTTCAGGCAAGCTGCTGAAGCTGGCCTGGGGCCCCTGTAGAGGGACCCGGTGGCCATAGGCAGGTAGCAGATGCACCCTGGGGCACCACAGAGTTTTAAAGACCAGGCTAGAGCAGGCAAAGAGCCACCCCAGTCCCAGGGCTAGAGGAGCTCCAAGCCCCATGGCCCTGGGGTTAACTCAAGGGTGGCCCCCTGGTAGTGGGGCTGACCAAGAGAAAATTTGCTCTTGGTTGCTGTCTACATGTCTGCTACTGTGCGGTTACTATGGCATGGTTAATTTACTACCTGCATTTACAGGTAGCAAATTAACCACACAATAGATTAATTTACTGTGCATTTAACACCTGCATGTGTAAATGATGGCACTTTACCATACAGCCAGTTAGTCAAATGCCCAGTAAAGTATCTTGCATAGATATGCCCTTTGTGTCTGTCTACAAGAAGTGCTTTACTGCATTGTAGGATACTTTACTGCACAGAAAGTGTGCATGTCTACATGTGTGCATGCTTACCTCATAGTAAATGATGCTACTCATGAGTAAACTATAGTAGCATGAGCTTTTTTAAAACATAGAGCCAATTCTAGGAAGTATAATTATTTTATGTACACATTGTACTAAGTATGTGGGCATATCGCTGATAATATTAACTGCAAACACATGTATGTTTATTGGTTTTTATAATAAAACATTTTGAAAGCAATAATTTCAGAATATATTAAAGTGTTTTATTTCCCAACAAAGTGAGGCTTCATATTTTCCCCTTATATAAATTAAAGATGTACTTTACATAAATACTGTAATACATTCACTTGCCAGTGTCAACATTCAAATGCAAAGGTGTTTTTCCAGTTTCCAAAACATACTGTTCTCTTTTATATGCTGCTAAAATGTTTTTTGTTCTCTAGATGTGCTGCTCTTTATTCCTGGAAATTCAGAGCTGTTATGCTATGTTGTCTTGTTACTTTAGGCTTAATCATTGTAGAGTTAATTGGCTTCCTAAGCTATTATGGGAGCCAATGGGAAACTTTCCTTTAATTTGAAAAAAATGCAAGATTAAGCCTATTTCTTTGAAAACAGCAGATATACTAGAATTAAAAGATTTGAATGCCATATTACTTAGTGAAAGGCAAGAATTTTGTGGGGGGTGATATCTTTTATTGAGCCATATTATACAGTATAATTCTAAGCAACATTTGTGTTGAAAAACCTATAACTAATAGTTATCAAAATCTTGCTATCTGGTACCAACCCAGCTTGATTACCCTATCAATAAAAATATCTTCCAGGGCTGGAGAAGAATATTCAAAGCAATAATCAGCTAAAAAGGAGTATGGGATTTCGGAAGGTAGTATGACGTATGTAATGATATGTTTTATAAGAGTAGGTGGCTTGAAGGCCAATTAGATGCACAAGAGCCGGCTCATACTTGGGAAAGGAGATGACAATGATAGCCATCTCTGGAGCGTATATTGGAATTGAAGTACTGTAGTTCTGTAAGTAAGGAGATAGCCGCAGGCTTTTTTTTTTGAGGCAGGCTGCTACCCACCAATATCACAGCACAAGAACTATATTTTTATTTCAGGTCACTTTCTTTCATCTATGTTTCCCTCTTTTATGAAAATAAGAAAAAAATATAGACAATACATACAAATAAGAACTAGCAAATTGAACAAACCCAGGTAACTGAAGCCCAGGAAGAAATCTTGATAATCTTCCATAGCCCTGGAGGATTGGTGAAGTATGCAATGAGAATCATAAGTTTCAATAGAGGCATCTGAATCGGATGAAGAATAAAGGTTATGGAAGGTTATTCCATTTAAGCGACTATACCAGTATGCTTGTTAACGTCTGGCTTAGACTTTGAGGAACCTGCCAGGTTTCTGATGGGATCAGACAGAATCTTACAGAGCCAGGCACTAGATGTTATATCACTGTAATAGCAACTTGACAGTTTGCTTCATCCAATTAAGTGTTGTTCAGCACTTGTTCAACTGTGTCCGCATTCACAGAGGTTATTTTCTGTTAGCATCCCCTTCTCCTCCACTCAACTTTGTAAATGCATCCTGATTTGAAGAGGTCCATTTTTGAGTTAGATTACCAACCAGTCAAGTGTTTTTTTCTGATAGTTCCTTCTTCCAAGAGAACGACATGCGTCTTTTCAGAAGTATCTACCTGGCTAGGTAATTTGTACAATTTCAGTATTGAAATACTGAGGATAATTTGATAAAAAACAGGATTTTATATTCTACAGCTTTCTCTCCATAATTATAAGAGGAATAATTGGGTGAATAGAATAATTTGAGGGCTTTATCCTTCTTCACTACAGAATTTTAAATAAATTAATATGCACATATTTATACATTTCATAAAGAGGTGTGTGTTTAACAAGAAAGACTAAAGGTAATCATAATACTTTCAGTAAACAAGTATGCTTAAGCTGTGGTGAACTTATGATTCAGTGAGAATGTCTTTCATTTAAAAAACTGAGAGTAATGGATGAAACAGTCCTCCCTGTTTGACAAGTATTTGAATCTAAAAAAAATTATAATTATTTTGCTTAAACATCAGCTATGATTATGAAGTCTCTGTTATGTCTCTACTATTGCTTTATAAAATCCTGTGGAAACTATAAAGGCTAGATTAGCAATGGGTGGATACTTGATGTCATGTTAAGGGTCAGTGGCATTCAAAATCTGCTTTTTTCTTTCAATTTAGCAATTTTGGAGGGTTAGGTTGGCAGGAAAATTAATATTGCAAGGCCTTTATGTTGCATTTCTCCCATTTCCCTGGAAGATTTTAACATTTTCACTGAATTTCTGCGCTTTTGGGAGAAGAGATCAAGATTTGTGAGATTCCTCCTCTTTAGCACCTGACAGCTGAGGCCTTTTTATATCTACTGCCAGGAACTGAGATCACAACTTAAATATGCCAGAAACACAAATGTTTTCTGGCATTTTTCAGGTTGGAAAGGAACTAAAAAGTTTTTGGGAGAATTATTTATTTTTTTTGAATGAACTAAATTAAAAATGTTTTGGCTTGTTTTGCTGAAATAAATCCCACTAGACATTGTATCCAACCTGAAACAAAACAATGTGTTTTCCCTTTTGTTTTGGTGTTGGCCTGCAAGAACAGCAAAGGAAATAAAGTAACAGAATCACAAAACTGCTTTTGATGGTACCTGCCATCAAGACTTCAGAAACTTCTTGAACAAACTGTACTGGGTCTCGTCTCCTTCCCTTCAACTCCCAGTTAGGTTGGAGTTTACTGGCAAACTTGTTTTTCATTTGTCTACCAAAATCTTATTTCAAATGAATTAGTTTGAGGAATGAGGCACTTATAAGTCAGGCAGAACTTGCTCTGTATCTTTATGTAGCTTTTTCCTGAATGTGGAATGTCTGTAACAGGGTAAATACTTTTTCAACTAACACTTTTTATTTTATTTTAGCTATTTCCAGGAGCTCTTGAATGAAGGGGGGCATACATGACACAAAGACAATATGCTTTGATGTATCTTAATACAAACACCACTTTCAATTGCAAGGAAACCACTCTGCCCCTCCCATTGACTAATTAAGAGTTTGAGATAGAAAGCACACTCTTGCTGTTGGCACAGCACTTAAAGATCTTTACAGAATTAGCACCGCTTGCATGCAGCATTTAGAAAAAACTGACGTATGATCACTCCTTACAAGTACACACATAGGCTGAACATTAGGTTGAAAAGCAACACTGGCCCAAAATCAAGTAACTGTTAACCAGTTCTAGGGTACGTTTAGATAGTAAATTAGAAGAAGGTTTTTAACTATTGAAAGAACAAAGTTTTAGAATGGGCTTCTAGGAAAACTGCAAAGGGGAAGAATTTCCATTTCCTTAAGCTAAAATTGAATAAGTTTCTGGAAGTGCTGGTAAAACAGGGAGTTGTGGCCCACCAGTCAGTGTTTGGTGTCAAGTCACAAATTTCTGGTCCTCATGATAGAATAGCTCTTATAAAATGGAAGGTGTCTGGTACTTCCATAGCTCAGGACTTTTTGCTGGTCACCAGTGGTGCTGGGAAGAAAGCTACTTGTTTCTATAGCTTTTTTCACCTTCCATTGGGATGTTGGGTACAACTAAGTTTGGTTTGTTTTGATTTGTTTGTTTTTGTTTTTGATTGAAGTGTGTTTTTGCTTTCCAATACTTAAAAATTGCTAGAGGTTCATGACTTAAGATTTTTGTTCTTATGCTAAAGGTCATACCAATCACCAAATTTGAAGTATATTTTCTGCAGGTCAAATCAGCATAGGCTATAGGAAGTCTGGGAGGAATCCTTTTCTTCGAAGCTTCTGAATATAAATTAATCAACTACTTCCCTGTCATGGAAGAGACAAGACAGCAGTGTCCACACCTCTCCTGCTTTAACTATGGCATGTGCATTCTTGGTGCATTGAACCGTTTTTTGTGTGTGTCAAGGCTTAAAGTGGTGATTTGGGAGATTCCCTTAGTTATTGTCTGTGAATGCAGGGAACTGAACCTGATGACCCAAGAGGCTCCTTCCAGTTTTGTGTCCCTATGATTTTCAAAAGCTGATTAATGCCCATGCACCAAGCACCTAAAAAAGTATTTGTACCACAGACACTTGGTGCTTCCTGCCATAACACTAATTAATTTAATATTATTAAGGCTTGAATGCCAGTTCATTCAATTATATCATTCAGATTTTTGGGCCTTTGGCCAGTATTTTGGCTTGCCAACTCATTCACTTGAATTTTCATGGAAATACACTTGCAAAAGATAGATCTAAAGTAAACTCATTTTTAGAAAACAATATTGCAAGACATTTAACTTATTTTACCCAAACTCCTTGATACACAAAGAATAAAAAATTTTTTAAGGGCAACGTACAGAATTATACTCAAGTAAGCATCATAGCCATGATATCAAAGACTTACCATAAAGGAAAAACAGCTATTTTTGTACCTATTGCATTCAATGTCACAAAACCTTTTTGTCTCTGTATTACACTTCCAGATAAATAGATGGTGCATAGGTTAGCTTGAATATAATGATGCATTATTATTTGTTCTTGAAAATCCAGTAATCATATGCTCTCAACCTTTCTAATCAGATAAGATTGTCTTTACCTTACACTGAACCATTGATAAGATGAGCAGCTTAAATTTATGCCCTGTTAATACCCTGCAACCTGCAGAGCCCCCAGAAATAAGTGAAAGACGTGGTTAGCAAGCAGAGTGTATTTATAACACCATGCATTCTAATGCTAATTCTACATACTGACAAATTCTGTGTATGTGCATGTGCATGCACATATAATCATGCATGCATTCCCATAGATAAGGATTGTCAATTCCTTATGAAAGAAGTTCCAAAGCATTAGTGACAGTGTGTATTGTTAGAAACTTAATTCATAAGTCACTATGATTGAAAGGTGGGAGAATGAAGATTGCATATGAAGCAAACAGGTCATTTCTGTTTTTCAGTACATTCTAACATTCTGAACATCCACAAAGTTCATGGGAAAAAAATACCTAGTATATCTGCTTTGGGGAACTCAAGAACAATTGTGTAATTTCTGTATCAGTTTATATGTATACATATCTTTGCTGGACTGAACCTAGAAAATTATTTAGGCAAAGCACAGAAAAACCTACATTCTTTATCATATAGTGCGTCTGGTACCAGCGTGCATACAAATAACTGTACTCCTTCAAACATAATACCTTTTTGGAAGCTACACCACTGTTTCCACAAATTGAAGCTATCTGCAAACCACACTTCATAATTGCCAAGCAAATTCTAATGTATATGAGGGTAAGGCAAATAAAAACTCAAAATCTATAACTTTCCTCTTCATGTCCTCAGGATCAGTATAATGGATGATCGAGCAAAAAAACCAGCACATAAGCACACGTCAGATTTAGATTAGAGTATGGATATGAGTCTACTTTAGGTTTAATTTCAAGGACCCAAAACTATAATGGTCAAATAATTTTCACCTTATTAAATCGTGGAAAAAAATACAAGGATTTTTGTTCCTGTAAGATTCCAGATATTCCTAAACTACAATAAGATAGCAGTCTTCTTTGAGAAGACAATGTACATAAGACCTGCTCTCAAACCATACTGAAATGCTTGGATTCATCAGCAAACACTGCTAATCAAACTGAAAATTGTGAATAATTTTTTAAAAAGACCTAATTCCTATTTTCAGTTGATTAGGCATTCTGGAACCTATATTTCATTGAAGGGTCTTGTGACTTCAGAAGCTAATCGATATGTCCACTAAAAACATGCATGTTTGGTGTAACATTGGATAGCAATTAGGGACCAAAGTCCATAATTCAGATTCTTGAAACTGCTTGCTGCCTGGAGACTTGCCTAGGTACCTAAGTTTCTGTCACATAAATGCCTGATGCTGTATGTGCCCAACACTACTAAAGTCTTGTGAGTGCTGTAAAACTAGGTATTTAGTTTATGCCCAAACCCTCTCACGGTTAATAAATAAGGCCTTCCTCAACCTGTCATTCCTTCAGGGTCCAAGCTGGTAGGCATACTCAGAAAGCCTGGCAGATTGGTCTGGACACAAAACACAGGAGGCAGTTGAAGTGCCACACACTACCTCCTACCCAACTTGCCAGTAGTTGAAATATTCATCCAGGGTATGGGAGAGCTTAGTCCAAGCCCTCTTGTGACTACAAGAATTTTAATTTATTTCTCTCACTTTCCAGGAGACTACCTTAATGACCAAACTGTAAAGTATCCTGGATTGGGATGGTCACAGTCTCTTCTGTTGACGCTATTCTGCTTTGCATGGAATAATTAAAGAGTTCAGCCTTATGTAAGGAAGGGAAGGAATGAGCATGAATATAGACTTGTAGCTAGAGTAGCCACTTGGCAAGGGAGAGACTTGAGTTCTAGCTCTTGCTTCAGAAGCATTTAAATATAAAAAAAAATAAAGTATTCAGTAGAGCAGCAGCTACATTTTCTCCCGCTAACTTTTTTACAGGTAAGTGCACCAGGTCAGAGTTGCAATGTCTCTCTAGCCTAATGAATAGTTAACTAATCTAAACAAAATGGAACCACTTCTAGAGGAGGCAATGAGATATGCTCACCCAAGAACATCGGATATTCAGGTGGGAAGGACATTCCTGTGGGAGATGTGTGTTCAAATCTCCACAGGAAGACAAGTATTCAGGTCGTAGCCATATCGGTCTAGAGGAGAAAGCAATCAGGTCTCATGGTAGATGTGATATCTTTTATTAAACCAACAAGATTTTTGCAAAAAAAAAAAAACAAAAACAAAAATCTTTAATTGCAAGCTTTCAGACACAAACACCATTCATTAGGCATCAGAGAAAAGATTGTATAGGTTCTTTCATTTCTACCCAGGAGAACTTTTACAGTCTTTTCTCCAATGCCTGATGAATGGTATTTGTGCCTGACAGCTTGCAATTAAAGAATTTTTTTTGGTAAAAATCTTGTTGGTCTAATAAAAGATATCACCTCTACCATAAGCCCTGTTTGTACAGGAAGACAAGGAATTTGAACATAGTTCTTCCATGTTTGGGTGACAATCTAATCAGTGGGGTATTGAATAGAAAGGGAGAACTGATACTGACAGGGGTGACTGGTGCCTCCTGAGTCTAGGGGGACACAATTTGTGGGCTAGCCCAGGGGCAGTCCAAAAGCCTTATATCCACTCCTATACTTCTGCTGTGGCTTAGTGCCCCTCTCTCCCCTCCTCTCCCCTCCCCTCCACATGCCACCAGCCTGTGTGGCAAAAAACCTGCCTCATCCTGAGCAGTGCCCAGTCAGGGGTCAATCTTGTGGGGGGAGGGGGGGTGCTACATGCCCTCCCCCTCCCGCTACCAGTCACTTGTGGATACTGAGAACTGATCACCTTGGTACTGAGCTTTGCAGTGAAATCTAAGTCTTTTCTTTGCAAATGGAACTTACATAGTTCTGAACAATTTAGTTTATATTGCTTCCATCTGATCACAAAAATATTTAAAGGAACATGGGGGGAACAAACAAACAGAAAAATATTTTCTGTGTTTTTACTAGCATATTTATGACTGAATCAGTTAGGACATGTATCTATACTTCGTCCATCCTTTACGTTCCCTATATATAAAAAGCAGTGATATCAATAAATTATAACTATATTTTAATTATATTTTCTTCTTCTTCTCTCCTTTTCCTAACCTGTTGTGAAATGGTATTGTACACTACTAAACACCACCAGCTGATCACATTTCATTGACAGGTAAATTGAAACTCTTGGCAGCTACTGCTCAATACCATGTAAAGGTTTTACAGTCCAACTACATGCTCTCAAAGCCATTGGTACCTTGGCGATCTGCTAAATGTCTTCTGACTTGTATGGCTCAAAACAATAAAGGAGGATCATTGAAAGCAAATAAAACTGAATTTAGAGCACCATGCACTTTCACGCCAATTTTACTTACTGATAGTTTTTTTGGTGCGTGCACGCCCACACGTATATGTACACAATGTCTTGAATGATGTAGACCAATATTAAGGGTCTAGTAAAAGCATTCCTTTGGCTCTTTAAAGAAGCACAGAGGCTTTCTTTTGCATTCATGAAGTTGCAGCTAGATAATTGTGCTACACTCAATCTGTACCTTTCTGAATTACCCAAAGAAGAAAAGTAAAATGTTTTTATTTAAAAGCATTTTTGTTATTTCACTCATCCAAATGTGTATGGAGAATTTGATTTTAAAAGCAATTTAATGACAGAGTTCAGGACAGATGTATTTGTGTTTTATTATTCTACAGTAAATGTAGATGGATACACCAGACAGATTGGCTTTTGAATGTATTAAATCAAACAACTGACATTTGTACCCACAAGGTTAGCAATATACCCTTGTGCTAATTTACAGTGACCAATAATAACTTTATCTGAGGGGGGAAAACCAAATCTTATTTTTTCCCTCAAACAACACATTTTTCTTTCTCTGTTTTCCAAGTTGTGTAAATTCATGGAAAAATCCCTGTTCTCTCTATTACCCTAATCTGAAACAATCATTTAGCTCTGCTCAGCAGCTGAGCCATAAATATGAAGTGGCACAAGAAGAGCCAAATACTTACTATTCTATTTACTTTATGGTTAAGGAAGGGCAATGTCAGATCTCAGTTGTGCTCGTCTTCTGTTTAGTTCCTCAGTGTATTACAAACATTGCCATCCTGTGGGCAGAGAGTCTCTTTTGGAAGAATGTGATTGCATGAAAAAAGAAAGTTACATGAGGAAGCAACAAGATGGAAAAAAACTTATAGTTCTATGTGAGTGCTGATTTTTCTATACAGGTATTTGATCATTATAAGAGAAAAAAAGCCTTATATTTTAAAACGATCCTTTTATAAGGGGTTACCATATTTCCAATTCCAAAAAAGAGGACACTGATACATGGGGTGGGGAAGAGGTATATGACTGTGGAGGGGGGCACTGATATGCTACTGTCCTGCCCCTGCCCATTCTGTTGCCCCTCACTCTCAAGCCACACCCCCCATCCTTGCTGATGCCCCTTAGTCCTGACCCACAGATCACAGCCCTGCCAGTGCCCCTCACTCCCAAATCATAGTACCCTGTCCCCCTGGCTGATGTCCCTCACTCTCAACCCACAACCCCCTGCTGCTGCCAGTTTCCTGCCCTCCTAATGCACAGTCCCCTGCCCTGCCACCCCAGTGCCCCTCACTCCTAAGCCACAGCCTCCTCAGCCCTGCCAGTGCCCCTTATTCCCAATCCACACGCTCCTGCTCCCCTCCAGCTCGGCCCCTGAGACTACAGGCACCAGCCCCAGTGCTTCCAGGCCGGCCACACAGCTCCCTGCTGCCCCTGAAGGGGCCTCTGCCCCCTTTCCCCACTGGAGCAGCAGGTTCCTCCCCCACCCTGCTGCAGCCTCAGACCTGCCCCCCCACACACATATACACATGCACCCCCTACAGCCTCAACGCCTTAGCCATCCAGCTGCCACCTCCCAACAGACTTGCCCGTATTCAGCTGCTGGGCTGCTCCCACCCCCTATCTGGCTACATGCCAACTACATGTGTGCACCCTGGCTCCAATCACCCTGCCCCACCCCCAAGCAGTGCCTTGCTAGGGAAAGCCAGGAAGTGCCAGGAAAAACTTTGAAGCTGAACAGAGCAAAATCCCGGATGGATATTGGAGGATGTAAACAGAGGACATGTCTGGGAAAACGCAGATGTATGGTAACCCTATTTAAAAAATAAAAAATTATTTAAAATATTATGCATGTAATTTTCACATTAAGCATCTGGCTTTTAGGTCAAATAAATCTTTTTTAACAAAAAAAGTCAGAAAAATAAATAGGAAACATCTCAATTATGAAATCAGAGGAAAAAAACTATTTGAAATTTAATTTCATGTTCTTTTAGACATTTGGTAAGTTTTATTTATGTTCTCTCCCATCTTTTAAAAAACCCACCAACTTAAATTGTACTGTACTTTAGTGTCAACCCTTTTAATGGTATTCTTATGTTGGATTATGTGATGAGCCATTGCTAAATGTTCTAGTCATCAAAGGATAAAGAAATCAATTTATAGATGCTAAGCAATGCTTTGTCTGTGACACTGTGTCCTGCAGGGAAGATAGAAATAGAAGTGGAAGCATTTCTCAATGTCATAATACTTTTAGAGAGTGAAGTTGTTGAGTGTTTAAGCAAAGCTACAACTCTAATTTAAAGAAGGGTTATACACTTGCAAGCCTACTGCACACCCACACAGGCATTTACATGTGAAAGCCTTTAGCAATCATTCAAAAAAGAAAAAAAAATGTTCAACAGATAAATCTAGAGCTGGTGACTGACACCTGGAATTTAGGACTTAAATGTTTTCAAAGAGAAACCCAGCACAATTTAACACTGCTAATGCTTACACAAGTCTTTTCTTGCAGGCAAAAAAACAAGTCTAAGCTAAAGCATTTGAGGGGTGGGGAAAGTACTGTAAGGAACATTTCTGTAGTCATGTGACAAATACTGTCATGAATTATTTGATCTTTTGTATCATTAATTATTAAATCATTAATTCCTGTGATCCTCATCATACTGTGACACTAGTGAAAGATGTATAAGATGGTGCTTTCCATATGGCCCTATTCATTTTCATTTATTTCATGTATGTCTCAAGCTATGATTGGTGGATCACAGAATCATAGAAAATTAGGGTTGGAAAGGACCTCAGGTGATCATCTAATCCAACCTCCTACACAAAGCAGCACCATCCCCAACTATATCACCCCAGCCAAGGCTTTGTCTAGCTGGGTTTTAAAAACCTCCAGGGATAGACTTGGATGTTTTGACTTAAACTGTGATCCATATGATAATATTCATAGTAAAAACCCAGCCCATCATCTCAGATATGACTTTCCCATGGAATTGTGTCCTTAATTGCATTAGGTTCATATGAAAATTTCAAATATCTTTCTTTATGACACAAATAGGCAAACACATGAACACAACAATGGATATGAAATTGAATAGGCTTTAAGATTTGGTTATATTTAACAAAAGAAACCCAGCTGTATTCATCTATGATATTTTTGAGGAAGGAGGAGGATGCTCTTCATTTTGCATTATGAAATATGCAATTGGTAGGCATTTTATTAGAAGTCATATTATCCCATAAATGTGAGTTTTCCATTATAGTAATTTATCTTGGAATTAAATGTTCCCGTATCCTCTTCTGGTCACCAGTTACTGACAGTGGGCAGTAATTCTGCTGTGCATACTACACCCAAGAATGGAGCTTAACTCTCAGGCTCAATGAATATAATAGTTAATCTGGCAAGAAAATGTTGAGGAAATATTTACATTTTCCAATGCTCTGCTTTTTCAAAGAACTAATTGTGTTTTTCATGCCAAATATAACTGCATAATTAGCCTATCTCTGCCAATTTATCCTACTAAGAAAACACAAACTGGTATTAATCCTTGCCAGTTGCATAGCTGGATGAGCAATACTTGGATTAATTTTATCAAGATAATAAAGGAATTATTGTAATGTACTTTTTTTAACTCTGTGGCATGACTAAACTCTGGCTGATATATAGGGCAGTCAAAGAAGGTTTCTTTTATCCTTCAAGTATTAGAAAACAGGTTTCCAGCAAAGCCTTTATTAGCTGTTTCTTGGACATCTGTTTTTGAGAACAAGGCACAGTGCTATCCTTTGGACGCTACTTATATATTTCAGGAAGTAAAGCCAAGGAATTGAAAATTTACATGGTAACCTCCTCACCTGTACTGTGTGCTCCAGCTGATTTGGGTCACATGAAACGGTTAAAGCACTAACAGCTTAAGGCCCATATACAGCTAGAAAAACATGTCCTTGGTGCAGACACCATGACAATGGCCATAAAGCTGCTTCCTGAGGATAAGCATGTGCTACAGATTGGGACAGGACATGACTAAACTGTGGTGGGAATAGTGGTATTTAGGGAAGTTTAAGGAGGGTTCTGTAACTTTGATGAGTGCTGTAATTTTCTATACTACACCAGCAACCTCTCCAGCGCACCAAACAGCCCAATATTATGAGAGTAGAAAGATGGCATAAGGCTTCTTTAAGCCACTTCCTACTGAATATCCTGTGTCTCAAAGTGTGGTAAAAATCACACTCACAGAATTTAAAGATTTCATAAAGACAACACTGAACTAAGTTATATCATCACATTGCTGATAGAAAGTAAAATAATTTCACTGAAACCTGATATAACATGTTGAGGCTTGAGGATAAAAAATGGAATCATAGAATTAGGGTTGGAAAGGACCTCAGAAGTTCATCTAGTCCAACCCCCAACACATTATAATTACAACAACAAAAAATCTTGGCTAACAAAAAAGGTAATTAGCTATTGGATGGGTTCAGATCCATTGTTAAAACAATTTTAATAACACTTATAATTTAGATCATCTGCCACGTTACCTGATTCCTTCTCACCAATACACATTTTCCCATTAGAAAAGGATTCCAAGCTGTCATTTTAAGCTGATCAATTCTGTTGGAAGTTCCTCATTAAAAATGCTAGATATGTAGTTTTAATATGCTCTAGAGTTCAACTTTAATCCAAACATAGTAACTGCTTCCAAGATGTTTGTGCAGATCAAGGCACAACTTTGATTTTAATTTAAACTTTTCCCTTTTGTACTGCTAACAGGGTTAACATCTGCTTTCCAAGGACAGCTAGTATGGTGCCAGTACAGAAGAACAGAAGACAGATTGAGGTTGGCGGGACATTAAATGGAGTTAAATGCTTTCAGGTTTATAACCATGCCGATAGAAAGTTTTTAAAGTACATTTATATACCTACCCTGCCTTTGAAAATCTACCTCAGATATAAACCTGCTTATTGAATCTTTCTCCTCTGTTTCAAATTCCCTGCCCAGTCTTATCAAGATATTGCTTTACTCTAATAGTTATGGAAAAGTTGCACTTGGTTTTTGAGGCATGTAAAAAGTAGGAGTAACAGAATTATACCTTGACTGTATTAAAGAAAAGCTTTGATAAGATACTCTATAAACATGTTACCAAGAATTGTTGCCATGGCACCCTGGAGTTCTGTGACATCCTTTTAAGGATGTCATGGAATGACTCACAATATTAAAACTGTTAGTTATGCAAACACTGACATAATTCAAAAGTTAAACCCAGAGATTTCAAATAGAAATCTAATTTGAAAAACGCTCTTACCTCCTGAAGTCTTTCTGAGCTCTTTGCAACAAAACTTTATTTTTCGTCTGTAGTGAAAAACCAGTAAAAGCAAAGACCTTGCATTTTTCTGAGGAATGCCTTGGAATAGCTAATAGGTGCACCTTGGGCTTCAAAAAGTTGAGAACCACTGCTTCTAGGAGGTCAGTAAGAAAGCTAAAGAGTGGAAGAGGACAGTTCTAGGAGACACTCTACCATTCACCTTCACCAACTAGCACATTAAAAATATGACCCATGAGGCGTAAAATATCAATTGCTAATTAGCACCAGGCGAAGTCTTCATAAAATGTATTTTAATAAGAAGCTATATGGACTTAAACAACATTGAGGGTGGTTTTGCAGGTTACCTTTGGATGGCCATAAAGGTACTTAAAATGGGAGCATTCACACAATAATGAGTGTTAACCTGTGCTAAGTACCCTCTAAATGTATTAAATTTATGCCACTTCAGGTAAATTTATATTTGATCTGTTTTACCCAGGTTATTCCACAGTATTGTTAATCTGCTCTGAGAAACCAAAGTTCTCTTTTTTCATTCCTCCACCATTCCCAGCCCTTCCCATTCCTTTGTCCCAGGGGCAAGGTTTCAACCCTCCTGAACTCCACTTCAGAGTGAGTGGTGCTGGCCTGAAAGCAACAACCCTTAGAGGGTGCAATCCCAGCACGCCCTGACCACTCTGAGTACCCAGGTGTAGCTCATCAGTTTTTTGCTTGCTCTAGCATCCCCATGCAAACAACAACGGCAATCCTACATCCTACTGGTGTGATGAGAATGACCTCTGCCCAGTGTGGCATGCATGCAGTGAGCCCACTGAGTCTTGGCTTTGCTCAGCGTGGCATGCAGAAAGCTCACTGGTTTTCAGATCTTCCCTGGTATGAGCATCGGCCCAACTCCTCACCTCCCCTGCCGCACCCAATCTCATTTCAGTGAAAAATATAAGATTTTGGTCCTTTTCTTTATTGTTCTTTTCTTAATTCCCTTCTCTTTACTTATCTTTACTGTTTCCCACAGCCCACTGATTTCAAAATTTTTTTCCAGGACTCTTTCCTTTCCACTTGCAGCTCTGACTGGCTCCTGATGGCTGAGTAGTGAGGGAAGCAACAGTCCCTGTGCTGGTTTCTCCATTTGAGCTCCATGGCTAGGGACAGAAGTTACACATAAACTGGTTTAAGTAAGCAGAAACTGCTTTAAATTTCTAACAGAACAGAAGTTCAGTGCACATAAACCAGTTTCAAAATGGCTGAAATTGGTTTAAGATAAAGCATGGTTGAACATAGTACCAGACTTAATTGATATGGGTCAAACCGGTTTATGAACCTTCTGTCTCAAATCCCTTCCTGGTTTAAGTTAAAGCAGAGTCTCCCAGCATTCCACCATACTTTCCAGCCCTGGGCTTGGCTGGGCTGTGCTGTCTGCTTCATCAGATCCTGTCTCCTCCAGGAGAGAAGGGCTGGGGAGGAGTGGGTAGGGATGCAGGGACTGCTCCCCCAGGCAAACCCCAGCTGGGGTCTAGAGCCAGGGATGGAGGTTAACCACCCTCCTCCACCAAAGTAGAAGAACTGTCCTGCCCCACTAAACTTACAGAAAATTACTACTGGCTGTAACTGTGGACTACAAATCCCAGAGACACCTGGAAGCAGAAAGAAGTGATGAGCAACCCTGCAGAGTCCTGCTCCTGTGATTCTGGACTGCAAATGCAAGAGACCTCTGGGGCAGCAGGAAGAGGAAGTGAATATATACCCCATGGTGGCTACAAGATAGAAAGCCACACTGTATTGTCCCCTGGCTTCTGGCCTGAGCCACTGCAGGCCAGAGGCTGCATTTCCTGAATTAAACGTGAATGTATGCCCAGTTGTTTTTCAATTTAATCTCTGTAGTTTCAATTAACCTGAAAAGACTGAACTGATTCAGCCTCAAGCTTTCTGACTGCCTATAATTAGCACTCATTATGCCCACCCCCTTTCCCTTTCCACCTCAGTGTTCTGACTCCTGTCTGTCCATACCCTTGCTCCCCAGGTCCCAGACAAGTCAGAGTTATGCAGGTCTGAGAGGGCATCAAACCTTAACATGTGAGTGATCTGATAGAGTTCTAACTTTATGATACCTTAACATTCCACAGGTTTAAAAAGTTTTAAAGGCAACAGAATCCTATTTTTTGCACTCTCTTTGGAAAAGTCTAGGAATACTTCATGCAGTAAAGAAGCAGTATATATTTCTATAATTTAGCAGGCTTTCGATGTTGACTACCCTGTCTATCCCTTTACGAAGCAAACCAGTTTAACACATCACTATATTTCTCCAGTATATTTATACAAAGAGTTGGGAATGTGGACATATTTTATATTAGGGATTGAGGCAAACAGGACTTTATTTGTTCTTGGTGAAACAGGTGATCCAACACCCCTGGAAATCTGAATCAGGCATCAGACATTATTTCCTCCAACTATTATTTCCTCAGAGAAAGGAAATATTATTAATATTCAGGGATAAGAAAAGCAGAGGTGGAGGAAATCTGTTGATTCACTAAGAAACTTCCTTGTTTAAGAGCTGAAGTTCTTTAGAAAGTAATTTTTAATATCATATAACATTGGAGGACTTGAAGATAGAAGCACAATTGAAAAAGAGCTTGATGGATTGGAAAGCTGGTCTAGTGCCAACAGAGTAATTTCAGTGCTGATAAATGCAAGGTGCTACACTTCGGAAATAATAATTAAAAACATTAGTACAAAATAGATGGCAACTAGCTGGATGGGACTACTACAGAGAAGGATCTGTGAATCTTGGTGAGTTGCAGACTCAATATGAGTCTGCACTGTGTTGCAGCTGCACAAAATGTGCAAGGCATATAAGGTGATAGTTCTTCTTTATTTGGCACTGATTAGGCCTCATCTAGAGTACTGTTGAAGTTTTGGATTCCAAGTTTTAAAAAGGATTTAGAGAACTTAGAAAGTACCCAGAGGAAGGTAACAAAAATGATCAACGGCTTGGAAGGCAATGCAGAGGAGAAGAGTTTGAAAGAAATAGGCATGTTTAGCTTGCAAAAAGGGTGCTTAAGAGGGGGAAAACATAGTAGCATCAAATATTTGAAGGGGTTACATAAAGAAGAGGGGAAACACTTTTTCCATGCTGCAGAGAGCAGAATGCATACAAGTGGCTTGAAGTTGTTTAGACTGGATATCAGGAAAGAACTTCTTCACTGTTGGAAAAGAAAGGCAGTGGCATAGGCTGCCTAAGGAAGTTGTGGAATCTTTACCACTGGGAGTGTTCAGGAGGAGGTTGGATAAGCCTTGGTGTGGGATGATGTAGGGGTAGATATGTCTGGAAAAAAGCCCTGAAGTTTAAAGCAGGTTGATACTGGAGAGGACCATGCTCTGCATCAGGAAAAATATTGAAGCAGAGCTCCATAACAACCTTAGTGATGAAAGAAAATTAAAGCAGCAGGGACAAGTTTATGGAAGAGATACTGAGGAGTTCTGGCTGTTTAATCAGAATGCATGGTGTGTGGAGTCATGCTTGCAGCCCCTAGGTTGCAGAACAGAATGGAGGGGAGGGCGTTACATTTTCCCTTTACCTTCTGGGATTTCATGATTGCCAAAACAGGAGCCAGGAAGGAGATTTCCCTGTCCCTGTCCTGTTGCTACCGGGGTTATGTTTGTTTGTTTTCTTTTTTCTACCTTCCTTAGAAGCATTGCGTGTTGGCTGCAGCCAAGGCTGGAGATTGTGACTATGGTGTGTGTGCCATTGATTCTGTTAGAAGTAAAACAGAAAGGTGCTGAAGGGCTGCTCTGACACCTGCTAATTAGCATGCAGCAGAGCAGACTTGATTAATCGAGCACAATTTTGAAGTGCAGGATGCTCAATACGAGGGCTATGCAAAGCTCCGGGCCCTGATTTGATTTGGCAGAGATTCAGCCCAATTTGGTGGCCGAATCTCTGAGTCCGAATAGATTCAGAGGACCCTTTAATCTCTCTGAATTGAATCAGAACCCTCCAACTTGATTTGGAAAGATTCAGAAAGATTCAGAGATTCGGACATAGACACAGCTTTAAATGTTTTTTCTACATACCTCTAGGTAGCAGGCGGCTCGTGAATGCTGTGATACTGGGCACATGGTGTGTCCCACAGAAGTGTGGAGGGCTCCCCCGTGAGCTTGGCAGAAGAACCAGAAGAGGACCAGAAACACTTCGGGTCCACTTCCAGGTCCACTGGGGAGTGCACTGGGGGGCTTGGTGACTCGTGCCTCTGGGTCTGGAAAGGCACCCAGGGTTCCCCTATGGCGAATTGCCAAGTCAAGAGGGTGCATAGGGGACCCCTTGCATGCTCTTCATTAGACCCAGAAGCGGACTGGAAGTACTTCCTGTTCACTTCTGGGTTTGCTGCAGAGCATGTGAGGCCTCCCCACCCCACTCCTGTGGGATGCTCCATGCACCCCAGCATTGCAGCTTTCACAAGCCACACTGGCACCTTGACGTATGTAGAAAAAACATTTAAACCTGTGTCTATGTCCAAATCACTGATTCTCCAAAACAGCATTACATCTTCAGATTCAGATCCAGCAGAACTGAATCAGGAACTGTGAGCCGAATAAACAAATTGAATCGCTGTCCCTGATTTGGGCCAAATTTGAATCAGATAGGGCCCGCTTTGCACACCCCTACTGAATACACATGGTGCTGTGAATGCTTTAATTAGAGCAGCTCTGAGAGTCCCCCCCTCTGCCCCCTGAACATGTGTAAAGATGCTAAAGGTTTCTGGTTGGAGGGTATTGGCCACTGCTCAGGATCAGCCTGAATGCCACATTTGGGTTCAAAAAATAATTTTACCCTTGGTTAGCATGTAGAATTTTTTTTCCTACAGGTAGGTGTTCCTCTGTAGCAGGGACAAAGCCTTGTTCCTTGGATTTCTCAAGTGCGTTTTGACAGCTTTTGCAGTAGTGGAACACTGCTAATCCTCATCCCCATGCATCACCTGTGTCATTAAGGTGTTTTTAGGCAGTGTGCCTTATACTTGGGCAGCTGGGTAGATTGTGTAGTTTTAGGAATAAGTCAGGCAAGGAGCTTGGTGGTTTGGATAGGTTTGGATTAGATGACTTCAGAAGTCAACTAATCTAACACATCTTCCTGCCTTGAAGATGTGTTAGATTAGATGATTTCTGAAGGTCCCTTCCAGCCCTGCTTTTCTATGTTTCTATGACTCTATGACTGATTTAATAAAATCTGAAATATATACAATAAATCAGAAAATAGGCTTCTAATTATCCATTTTCTTTGCATATGAGGGCAAGTGCATTTTTACAGTTTACAGTCAGACATGCAGAGCTGAGCATCATTACCTGCTTAACTAAGAAAAAAAGACGTTTGTTTTGAAAAATAGCTTTGGATCTACACAGATCTATGAGATTCCAAGTTTATTGTCTTATCTGAAGAGAGGCATGTGGCTACAATACGTAGTACTGTGTAGTAGTAGCAGCATCTTAAGCCCCCCCCCATCAACAAGGAACAAGAAGGTTACAAAATGAGAAAATCCATTAACTCTATAACAATATGTTTTAAAGTTTTGAAGTTGATGAACCCGAAGGAAAGGCAAATTACAACTTGTGTAATAGCATTTTTGTTGTTTCTATTCACATTTAATCATTCAGGAAATAGATGAAGAAATACTTGAATACATATAAAGGAGAAGCATATTTACCTACATGTCACCGTTCACACGGTTGTAAATATACTGTAACTGAACACACAGAAATGAAACCACTAAAACATTTTCTCTGAGCAATTTTCTCCTAAGTACATAACAGAGACTTTGGAGCAACTTAATAGGTTGTTACAAATTAGGACAGTGTGTGAGAGGTCTCATGGCTTTCATAACTGAGTGGTCTTTAGCTTTACCAGGCCAATCAACTGGAACTTCAAGACAAACACTGTATTCCACTCTTCTCAATGTTTCCATTGCATGCTAAGTATTATCCAAAGCGTGATACAAAAGATTTCTATCATGTCTCATTGTTTGTGTACTGTGCACAACAAAATTGTTTGAATACATCTACTCTAGGTCTCATTATTTTGTTGTTTTGTTCT